>NC_140583.1:920862189-921274689 GCF_964204655.1 Triturus cristatus
GTGTGTAGTATAGAGTGAGTAGTAGAGATAAGTAGAGAGTAGTGAGTGTGTAGTAGTGAGTGTTTAGTAGAGTGTGTAGTAGAGAGTGAGTAGAGAGAGTAGTAGTGTAGTAGATTGTGTAGTAGAGAGTGTGTAGTAGAGAGTGAGTAGTAGAGAGTGAGTAGTAGAGAGTGTGTAGTAGAGAGTGTGTAGTAGAGAGTAGTAGAGAATAGTAGAGAGTAGTGAGTGAGTGTGTAGTAGAGAGTATGAAGTAGAGTGTGTAGTAGAGAGTAGTAGAGTGAGTAGTAGAGTGAGCAGTAGAGTAGTAGAGAGTGTGTAGTAGAGAGTAGCGAGTGTGTAGTAGAGTGTGTGTAGTAGAGAGTAGTACAGTGAGTAGTAGATAGTGAGTTGTAGAGTAGTAGAGAGTGTGTAGTAGAGAGTGTGTAGTAGAGAGTAGTAGTGTAGTAGAGTGTGTACTAGTGTGTAGTAGAGAGTGTGTAGTAGAGACTGAGTAGTAGAGAGTCTGTAGTAGAGTAGTGAGTGTGTAGTAGAGTAGTGAGTGTGTATTAGAGACTGTGTACTATAGACTCAGTAGTAGAGAGTAGTGAGTGTGTAGTAGTGAGTGTGTAGTAGAGAGTGTGTAGTAGAGAGTGTGTGGTAGAGAGTGAGTAGTAGAGAGTAGTAGTGTCGTAGAGTGTGTAGTAGAGAGTGTGTAGTAGAGAATGTAGTAGAGAGTGAGTAGTAGAGAGTGTGTAGTATAGAATAGTGGAGAATAGTAGAGAGTAGTGAGTGTGTAGTAGAGTGTGAAGTAGGGTGAGTAGTAGAGTGAGTAGTAGAGCGTGAGCAGTAGAGTAGTAGAGAGTGGGTAGTAGAGAGTGTGAAGTAGAGAGTGTGTAGTAGAGAGTAGTGAGTGTGTAGTAGAGTGTGTGTAGTAGAGAGTTGTTGGAGGGAAGACCACCGGGGAGTCGGAGGGACTACTCCGGGGCACCTTCCTACCGCAAAGTTATAGCCGAGCGCCGCTAAGAAGCCTCCTAGGAGAGGTCCTTCTCCTATGATCGTACCAGGCTCAGTAACACCACCACACAGGACTCCGTATCGGTTCCTTATCTTGGTTCTTTATATAAAAAGGAGCACGTTCAATATTTACAGGGGGATCGAGTGATCCAGTAAGAGTCTCAATGTCCTTGGAGGAATAGGGTAGCGGGACAGTCTTAGTACCAGCCAGGTACGGGAGGGCTCTGCGCCAGACCTTGGGTGCTGGTCCTCAGAGCGGCTCGGACGTGGAGAGCCGCGACGGCGTCTGCAGGGCTCGGGTGGTAGTTCCGCTTGGGTCGAGCCGCGACACAGTCAGCAGGGCTCCGGTGGTACGTTTCAACAAGGTCGGGCCGCGACAGCGTCAGCAGGGCCCCAAAGGTTCGTGGAGGTCTTGTAAGCACGATGGAGCCGCGACGTCGTCAGCAGGGCTCAGAGTGTGGTTTCAGGAAGAGTCTTTCTCCGTATGGTCAGCCGCGATCCGATCAGCAGGGCTCTTGACTCCGGGATACAACTGTCGTCTTGTTGCCGGGTCGCCCCAGATATAGGTCTGGAGCCCTTTGATGTCCGGGCCCTTGCGCCCAGGAGGGCGGAGAGGCCGGGTAGGGCGCGGCCAGACGCCCAGCAGGAGAGGCGCCAGACCCCAGAGAGCTGTGGGGCGATCGCACCTAGGTGTGGAAGGACGGTTGGGGGTCCCATCGATACTGCCCTCCGCCGGGAGTGGGAGGGGCTCACGTGGTATCCCCCGTGCCAGGGGTTGGCGCCTCGATGTCGGGCCTCGCTGGGACCGAGGCCGGGTAGAGCAGGGTCACGTAGGTGTTCACGTGGAGTGACGTATAATCCAAAATGGAGGAGCCCCGAGGTGCATGGGACCTCGTGCGGCTTAGCGAGGGGGAACAGGACCACGCCACGAGGCCGGCTCCAACACGCGTCCCCCCCAGCTGAAGGCAGGGAGAGTCACCCATCTCCTTGGGGGTTCTCCTCGCTGAGGCGGAAGAATCGGGACAGGCCGTCAGCATTGGCGTGGTCGTTGCCGGGCCGGTGTTCCACGGTGAAGTCCATCCCTTGCAGCGAGATGGACCATCGCAACAACTTGGGGTTCTCGCCCCGCATTTGCACGAGCCACCGCAAGGGCCGGTGGTCAGTCTGGACCCTGAAGTGGGTGCCGAAAAGGTAGGGCCGTAGCTTCTTGAGAGCCCATACCACAGCGAAGGCCTCCCGCTCGATGGTGCTCCACCTCTGTTCTCGTGGCAGCAGTCGGCGGCTGATAAAGGCCACAGGTCGGTCGCGGCCCTCGGCGTCTATCTGGGAGAGGACCGCCCCGACCCCGTACTCTGATGCGTCGGTCTGCACCACAAATTCCTTGCTGTAGTCAGGGGCCTGTAGCACCGGGGCAGCACACATGGCCGCCTTGAGGGCTTCAAAAGCGGTCTGACAGCGGGGCGTCCAGTGCACCACCTTGGGCTGTTTCTTGGAAGTGAGCTCCGTAAGGGGGCCCACAATGCTGCCATAGTCTTTAATAAATCGCCGGTAGTAGCCTGTGAGGCCTAAGAAGGCCCGGACAGCGGTTTGGGTTGCGGGGGGCTCCCACGCCTGGATGGCATCGACCTTTAGCTGGAGGGGCGCCACCTGGCCACTCCCCACCTGGTGGCCCAGATAGGTCACAGATCCTTGACCGATCTGACACTTGCTGGCCTTAATTGTGAGCCCGGCCCTTTGGAGAGCGGCCAGGACTTCTTCGAGGTGTCTTAGGTGCGCGGCCCAATGGTCGCTGAAGACTGCAATGTCGTCGAGGTAGGCCGCGCTGAAGGCTTCTAGCACGGCCAGGACCTTGTTCACCAGCCTCTGAAAGGTTGCTGGGGCGTTCTTCATACCGAAGGGCATCACCCGAAAGTGGTAGTGCCCATCGGGGGTGGAAAAGGCGGATCGTTCCTGGGCGCCGGGAGTGAGCCTGATCTGCCAGTACCCAGCGGTGAGATCAAAGGTGCTTAGGTAGCGGGCGGCCCCTAAGCGATCGATCAGCTCGTCCGCCCGTGGCAGGGGGTGGGCATCGGTCTTGGTGACTGCGTTCAGGCCCCGGTAGTCTACACAAAATCTGAGTTCCGCAGAAGTGCCGGGGGCGGCGGCCTTCGGCACCAAGACCACCGGGCTGGCCCACGGGCTGTCTGAGGGCTCGATGACTCCGAGGGCGAGCATCTTGGCGACCTCGGTTTGTATGCAGGCTCGTACTCGGTCAGGTACTCTGTAGGCGCGGTGTCGCACAGGGGGGCTGTCCCCGGTATCCACGTCGTGGACGCACCAGGGGGTCACCCCGGGCGTGAGAGAGAAGAGGGCAGCGAAGGGTTGCAGCAGCCTCCGGCAGTCATGGCGCTGTTCTGGGGTCAGCGTGGCGGAGAGGTGGACGCCTTCCACGGAGCCGTCTTGGCCCGAGGACGCCAGGAGGTCTGGTAGGGGCTCAGAGTCGCTTTCGCCCCCATCGTCGGTAGCCAACAGCAGGCTTAGTTCAGTTCGGGCAAAGTGGGGCTTGAGCCGGTTGGCGTGTAGGACCCGGAGGGGGTTCTTCGGGGACTCCATGTTGACCAGGTAGGTGACGGGGCTCTTCCTCTCGACCACCTTGAAGGGCCCGGTCCACTTGTCCTGCAGGGCACAGGGGTCCACGGGTGACATGACCCAGACTTGCTGGCCCGGCTCGAACTCGATGGTCGAGGCATTTGCGTCATACCAGCGCTTCATGTCCTCTTGGCTGGCTTCGAGGTTGGCTTCGGCCAGGGCCCGGAACTTCCGAGTCTGGTTCCGCAGGGTCAGGAGGTACCGGTAGACGTCGGGGGGGGGGCATCTTGGACGTTCGCCTCCCAGCCCTCCTTGACCAGGCTGAGGGGCCCTCGGACGGGGTGCCCATACAATAGTTCGAAGGGGCTGAAGCCCAGGGATTTCTGTGGTACCTCTCGATAGGCGAACAGGAGGCAGGGCAGCAGGACATCCCACCTCCTCCTCAGGGGCTCTTCCAGGCCCTTGATCATCCCTTTTAGGGTTCTGTTGAACCGCTCGACCAGTCCGTTCCCCTGGGGGTGGTAAGGGGTGGTGAATCTGTAGGTGACCCCACATTGTTGCCAGAGGGATCTCATGTATTTTGAAATAAAGTTCGTACCCCTATCGCTCACCACTTCTCGGGGGAACCCCACCCTGGAGAAGATGCCCATCAGGGCCCGGCCCACCACTGGGGCGGTCACAGTACGGAGTGGGATGGCCTCAGGGTATTGTGTGGCGTGGTCGACCAGTACCAGGATGAAGCGGTGTCCCAGGGCGGTTCGGGGGTCGAGGGGCCCCACGATGTCGATCCCCACTCGTTCGAACGGGGTGCGGACGGCTGGAAATGGTTGGAGGGGGGCTTTAACTCGACCCCCAGTCTTTCCGCTAGCCTGGCAGGTCGGGCAGGACCGGCAGTGATGGTCCACGTCTCTCCGCATTCGGGGCCAATAGAAATGGGTCACTAGGCGGCTGTAAGTCTTGTCCCGCCCGAGGTGTCCGGCGAGGGGCACGTCATGCGCCAGGTTCAGGAGGAACTGCCGGAACCGGAGGGGAACCACCAACACCCGGCCGGCTCCCAGTTCGGCGACTTTCTGTTCGCTATATAGTAAGTCATTGTCCCAATAGACCCAGTGGGTTCCCGTGGGGTCCCCCGAGGCCTGGGCGGCCGCTTGCTGTCGGGCCCCCTCGAGGGACGGGCAGGCCTTCTGATCTTGCTGGAATTGTTCGCGGGTGGGGCCCCCATCGTGGCGCCACTGGGCCAGCTCGGGGATCTCACTGAGGGAGGCGGCCTCGTTGGGAGAAAGTTCGGATGGCCCGGCCTCCTCGTTGGGTTCCTCCGTGCCGGAGGAGGGTGATAGTTCTGGGCCCGTAGGCTTGTCGGTGGCCGCGGCAACGGCTGGTATGGTGGTCATGGACCGGGTGGTGGCGCAGGCCCACTCGGGCAGCCCTAGCATCCCCAGATGCTCTCGGCGCTCCACCTGGGCCCAGGGGGAGCTCTCTAGGTCATTCCCCAGGAGGCAGTCCACGGGGGCGTCGTCGCGGACAGTCACTTTTAGGGTGCCGGACACTCCTACCCACTCGAAGGGGATCCGGGCCATCCGGCACATACTCTCGGTGTTGTCCGCGGTCCGGACAGGGCATAGGACATGTGGCAAGATTTGTTCGGGGGTCACTAGGTGGCAGCGGACAGCGGTCACACTGGCCCCAGTGTCCCGGAGGGCTTCGGCCCGTCGTCCATTGATGGTGACCCACTGCTGGTACTTCTGGGTGTTGCTTGGGAGGGCTACTCGGGGCACCATTTCTCGGGAGCCCAGGCATACGAGCGCCATGACAGCTGGTTCCCACTCGGGGGACCCGTCGTTGCGGTCTTCCTCCCTGTCCCCTCCTTCCTCCAGGGCTACGGCGGCTATTTGTCGGGGAGGGGGCCCAGCGGTCCCGTTCCGTCGGCTCATGGGGCAGGCAGGGTCGCTCGCATAGTGGCCGGTCTGCTGGCAGCCGAAGCAGGTCACTGGTGGTCGGGGTCCAGGCCGGGCGATGGGGGTCCCCCTTCGGCCCAGGGTCGGGGACGTGTGGTTGGCGGCTTGGCCTCGTGGCGGGCTCCTGGGCGGCCCGGCCGGGAATTCTCGACTGCGGTGGGACGCCCCTCCTCCGCCGCGCTGGCGAGGAGGTCCCGTGGTACTCCGTTGGTAGTCCCCCACAGGGTTCCGGGGGACCCGGGTGTTGACCCATCGGTCTGCTTCGGCGGCGAGCTTCCGGGGCTCGGTCAGCTTACTGTCCAGGAGGTGTTGCCTTAGTTCCACAAAGCAGTTGTTGGCGAGGTGCTCCCAGACAATGAGGTCGAACAGTTCATTGTAGGAGGTGACCTTGCTCCCTTTTATCCACCCTTCAAAGGCCCGACTGAAGAAGTCCACGTACTCGACCCATGTGGTACCAGGGAGCTTCTTACAGTCCCGGAAGCGCTGCCGGTACATCTCGGCTGATAGTCCGTAGCGGGTGAGCAGGGCTTCTTTCATGTGGTCGTAGGAGGTCATCACTGCGTCGGGGAGTTGTAGCAGGGTATCACGGCCCTCGCTGAGGAACCTCCCCCATAGGCCGGCACCCCAATCCTTCGGGTCATGGCTACCTCGTAGGCTCGGAACCGCTGCTGGATGTCGTCGTTTTTGTAGTATTCTTTGACGACATCCTTGGGGATATGAACCTTTGGCTCGGTCAGTGGCAGAGCGTCCCGGGCCCAGGGGGTGCTGGTATCCCCCGTTTTGGATTTCAGTTCGAGTTCTTTGAGGCTCCTCTCGTGCTCGAGGGTTAGCCGTCTCTCTTCGAGTTCCCGATGCCGTTTCTTTTCTTCGATTTCCTCTTGTAGCCGTAGTTGCTCCAAGGCTATTTTCTTCTCCGCCAGTAGGAGCTCACCGTCCAGCCGGAGTCGTGCGAGGTCCATTTCGTGTGTCCGGACCCTCTCCCGTTCTCGCATTTCTTCGTGGGATAGGCCGGCTTCCGGGGTGCTTCGTCCCCCATCTGTCGGGGTTGTGGTCGGCAGGTTTTCGTCCCGGGCCGAGGTCCCTTCGGTTCGGGGTGGAGTGGCCTCGGCTTCTGCCCAGGCTTTCAGGGCTTTCTGCATTTCTTCCTTGGTGCCCAATCCTGTGGTTGGGATCCCTTTGTCTTTGCAGAATTGTTTTAGTTCTTTGTGGGTGTATTCTTCCAGTTTTTCCAGCTGGAAGGTTGCGGCCACGGTTGCTTCTTGGCCGTCCATGGTTCCCTTTTTCTTTTTTCCGTCCGGTTAGGTAGTGGGTGCGTTACTTGCCTGTACGATTGCGTCTGGCTCGGATCCCGTCGCTGGCCACCAAATGTTGGAGGGAGGACCACCGGGGAGTCGGAGGGACTACTCCGGGGCACCTTCCTACCGCAAAGTTATAGCCGAGCGCCGCTGAGAAGCCTCCTAGGAGAGGTCCTTCTCCTATGATCGTACCAGGCTCAGTAACACCACCACACAGGACTCCGTATCGGTTGCTTATCTTGGTTCTTTATATAAAAAGGAGCATGTTCAATATTTACAGGGGGATCGAGTGATCCAGTAAGAGTCTCAATGTCCTTGGAGGATTAGGGTAGTGGGACAGTCTTAGTACCAGCCAGGTACGGGAGGGCTCTGCGCCAGACCTTGGGTGCTGGTCCTCAGTGCGGCTCGGACGTGGAGAGCTGCGACGGCGTCTGCAGGGCTCGGGTGGTAGTTCTGCTTGGGTCGAGCCGCGACACAGTCAGCAGGGCTCCGGTGGTACGTTTCAACAAGGTCGGGCCGCGACAGCGTCAGCAGGGCCCCAAAGGTTCGTGGAGGTCTTGTAAGCACGATGGAGCCGCAACGTCGTCAGCAGGGCTCAGAGTGTGGTTTCAGGAAGAGTCTTTCTCCGTAGGGTCAGCCGCGATCCGATCAGCAGGGCTCTTGACTCCGGGATACAACTGTCGTCTTGTTGCCGGGTCGCCCCAGATATAGGTCTGGAGCCCTTTGATGTCCGGACCCTTGCGCCCAGGAGGGCGGAGAGGCCGGGTAGGGCGCGGCCAGACGCCCAGCAGGAGAGGCGCCAGGCCCCAGAGAGCTGTGGGGCGATCGCACCTAGGTGTGGAAGGACGGTTGGGGGTCCCATCGATACTGCCCTCCGCTGGGTGTGGGAAGGGCTCACGTGGTATCCCCCGTGCCAGGGGTTGGCGCCTCGATGTCGGGCCTCGCTGGGACCGAGGACGGGTAGAGCAGGGTCACGTAGGTGGTCACGTGGAGTGACGTATAATCCAAAATGGAGGAGCCCCGAGGTGCATGGGACCTCGTGCGGCTTAGCGAGGGGGAACAGGACCACGCCACGAGGCCGGCTCCAACAAGAGTAGTAGAGTGAGTAGTAGAGAGTGAGTAGTAGAGAGTGTGTAGTAGAGAGTGTGTAGTAGAGAGTGTAGTAGAGAGTAGTAGTGTAGTAGAGTGTGTAGTAGTGTGTAGTAGAGAGTGTGTAGTAGAGACTGAGTAGTAGAGAGTGTGTAGTAGAGAGTGTGTAGTAGAGTAGTGAGTGTGTAGTAGAGACTGTGTAGTATAGAGTCAGTAGTAAAGAGTAGTAGAGAGTAGTGAGTGTGTAGTAGAGAGTGAGTAGTAGAGAGTGAGTAGTAGAGAGTGTGTAGTAGAGAGTGTGTAGTAGAGAGTAGTGAGTGTGTAGTAGAGAGTGAGTAGTAGAGAATAGTAGCGAGTAGTAGAGTGTGTAGTAGAGAGTGTGTAGTAGAGAGTGTGTAGTAGAGAGTGTGTAGTTAAGAGTAAGTAGTAGAGAGTAGTAGTATAGTATAGTATAGTGTGTAGTAGAGAGTGTGTAGTAGAGAGTGAGGTGTAGAGGGTGTGTAGTAGAGAGTGAGGTGTAAAGGGTGTGTAGTAGAGAGTGTGTAGTAGAGTAGTGAGTGTGTAGTAGAGAGTGTGTAGTATAGAGTGAGTAGTAGAGAATAGTAGAGTAGTGAGTGTGTAGTAGTGAGTGTGTAGTAGAGAGTGTGTAGTAGAGAGTAGTGAGTGTGTAGTAGAGAGTGTGTAGTAGAGATTGTGTAATACAGAGTGAGTAGTAGAGAATAGTAGAGAGTAGTAGAGAGTGTGTAGTAGAGAATAGTGAGTGTGTAGTAGTGAGTGTGTAGTAGAGAGTGTGTAGTAGAGAGTAGTAGTGTAGTAGAGTGTGTAGTAGAGAGTGTGTAGTAGAGAGTAGTGAGTGTGTAGTATAGAGTGAGTAGTAGAGAATAGTAGAGTAGTGTGTGTGTAGTAGTGAGTGTGTAGTAGAGAGTGTGTAGTAGTGAGTGTGTAGTAGAGAGTGTGTAGTAGAGAGTGTGTAGTAGAGATTGTGTAATACAGAGTGAGTAGTAGAGAATAGTAGAGAGTAGTAGAGTGTGTAGTAGAGAATAGTGAGTGTGTAGTAGTGAGTGTGTAGTAGAGAGTGTGTAGTAGAGAGTAGTAGTGTAGTAGAGTGTGTAGTAGAGAGTGTGTAGTAGAGAGTAGTGAGTGTGTAGTAGAGAGTGTGTAGTATAGAGTGAGTAGTAGAGAATAGTAGTGAGTAGTAGAGAGTGTGTAGTAGAGGGTGTCACGATTGCCGTCTTCGTTATCGAGCTGACGTTAGTGTAGTACGCATGCGCAGGGAAGTCAGGCAATCGATAAAAGCCTGACTTCCACGGGAACCTGCGCTTTGCGTCCTTTCCGTTTCCTGAGCCCTCGAGTACTGTGGTATCTTTGCAATTCCAAAGGAAGCTTCCATCCTTTGGAACCCTGAGTTTCCCGTTTCTGTGTCGGACCGCCTTTGGATTCAAGGACGAGAGGTTTCCTGGTGCCCCTAAACTCGCTATTGGTTGCCTTTCGCTAGCGGGTCATCAGGCGGTTACTGTGCTGTTCAGTGGAGCGGACGGCAGGGTGCAAGCGGTTCTGGAGACAGGTGTGGGGCGCGTTGCGTATCTCGAACGTCGACCAGACTGGTGTTCCGGTGGCCGTTCGGACTGCGCAAGGGTTGCTCTAATTTTCTCTGGAGCTACGAAGCACGTGTTGGTTGGCTGTGTGGCAGTTACAGGATTCCGTATAATTCAGCACAATCTATTCCCGAAATCCCTTTGTTCTAAGACTATTGGAGGTCATTTCCCAGTCATGCAGCTTCCAATTTCTTTACATCCAGGATCTTATCTGTGGCGGAAGAGTCACGAAACAGTGGACAATTCTTTTCCGTATGGGACTACGGTAACAGCGAGGATTCGCTGTCTTCTTTTTTTTCCCTTTATGTAATCTACTATTGAGTCTCACATTGACTTTTGGCATAGCCTCAGCAAGCCTTGCTCCAATGGCAGAGTAGCCTGACTTCAATTATTATTTATATTTGGATGTACGATGTCAAGACAAACCCTGCCGGACTATCCCAGTAAGCAAAAGCAAGTCTAGATATCCTTTTGAGGTCTAAAGAGATAGTGGGGTTACTCACCTCTCCATTATCTCCCCTTGCAGTTTAAAGTCCAGGAGTGGTGGAACGTCTCCTGGTATACATAGAAGAAGGGTGGATTTAAGGTACTTACCGCAACAGGGGGGGGGTTTGTATAGGCTAGTACTTGTAAACAAAAGGCAGAGTTATTTATTGTTTGTTTTCTCCTTTTAGTTTTCCTGGTGCAAAGAAGTCCTGGTGGGTGCCATAAGCTGAGAGATTCTTCCCCTACTTTCCTTGTTTTGTTTCCCTTCTTCCCCAGACCTTACATGGTGGCTTAGAGTTTGATAGGCTCTGTGTAGGTTGGGGAAGTAGTGGACCTTGTCGTCAGTTCCAGGGCGCTTCTGCAGAAACAACAGGTGAGCACCTGAAGGATCTTGACAGAGGGTGTGTAGTAGAGAGTGAGTAGTAGAGAGTGAGTAGTAGAGAGTAGTAGTATAGTAGAGTGTGTAGTAGAGAGTATGTAGTAGAGAGTGAGGTGTAGAGAGTGTGTAGTAGAGAGTGTGTAGTAGAGTAGTGAGTGTGTAGTAGAGAGTGTGTAGTATAGAGTGAGTAGTAGAGAATAGTAGAGAGTAGTGAGTGTGTAGTAGTGAGTGTGTAGTAGGAGTGTGTAGTAGGGAGTAGTGAGTGTGTAGTAGAGAGTGTGTAGTAGAGAGTGTGTAGTAGAGTGTGTAGTAGAGAGTAGTAGAGTGAGTAGCAGATAGTGAGTAGTAGAGTAGTAGGGTAATAAGCACGTAGTCATTTCAGGTTTTTTACTATGCGAACGTGACGCAAAACAATTACGCAATCACAGTTCTCCACAGAACACTTCCGAAGAGAACATCGAACCCACTTCAACTGTAAGGTTTTCAATGCTGTACTCTTTGCACCCAGTCCACAGACAGTGCCACAACCCGAGAGGTGAACAACAACAAAGACGTGGGACTGGAATTCCATTCAAAGGTTAAAGCATTCAAGTATTACTTAATGACAAGTCACAACATGCATTCATCATACAGCGGGCACGATAGGGCACTCATCTGCAAGAGTATTGCGACATAGACATTCCCAGTTTCATGCGCTTTAGGCATATATGCTGCCAATGCTAGGGAGAAGGTTTATGGGCTTAAACACACAACATTAAAAAATGCAAATGTAGTTACTAAATGGAATTTGTCCATATCTAATTTTAGCCTAATGTTGAGACACGTTCGAAACATTGTTGCCGTAGCAGACCCATTAAACAGCCGCAGGACCTTGGCAGCAATGGATTTACCAAACACTCAGGGGTAATCTGGATGTACGGCCTCGACATCACGCTGGGCGCTGTAAAATAACACGACGGTAACGCCAATACACCCGAAAGATGCACAGCTTTTGGTGCATTAACACCAAACCGCTCACACCGTCAACTATCAGCTGCAACTTGTCCAAAATGACAGCAGGCACCCTTTTACCACAGCGCCTTGGAGTACGGGTTACAGAACGAGGCTCCCTGCATTTCAAAACCACTATGCACATTTTGTACAGGGATCATTAAAACAGTTATAAAAAAAAAACAGAACACAGTCAGGAAGGGGTGAAAAAAAAAAACAGAACACAGTCAGGAAGGGAATGTCAACCAAACTTGTCAAATACCAAGTAGATGATACCCAACCGTATTCGTGAAAATCAGAGGCTTACCCGCTCGGTTGTTACTGTCTGCCACGTGCTAACCTGTGAGAACCTGTCCCAGAAATTCATCATTGGATACTGTCCCAGACACTCATCATTGGATAGGTTCGAGGCTGGCTGTAGGACATAAGACCATTGCATAACATGCACTGCAAAACCCACTGTGCTACAGCATATTTCTCTCCCGACAGGAAAAGCACACACATGCACCCTCAGTCCAATTAACGAATGTGTACAGCAAAGTGAAGAAAAAAGTGCAAGAACTGTGTGTACTGCCGCCGGTAAGAGATCCAATCCCGCAGGGCGTGGATCAAAGGAGACAGGGTGGCAACAAGCAGCGAGTGGCATGCCTACAGTGCAATCATTGTACTGGCTTTGGCATAATTTGTGACGCACAATGACGCGCACGAATGAAAAGGTAAGGCGGAGCTGGGACAAGGCTTTTGGAATCGTATTGATTCCAAAAAGCCTCGTATGGGTCTCACAAACCGCGAGACTGAGAGGACGAACTCAACTGGATCCTTAAGTGCTCCGTCAATGAAAACTCAAACCAGCGAGTCCACCCGATTCATCTCTGTGACTCTGCTCTCTAAGAACAGCATAAAAAGAGATTTGCACGCTCCACTGCCCTCAGCATGGACTTCACATTCGCTTCTGTTTTTCAAAACAGACGAAAGTCAAACATACAACATCATATTTATTTGTGATATAGATCGGCTGATCTATTTTCCACCCATTAGAGCCTACAGGTCCTGATGAGAACCCTAGTAATTATGGGGACTCGAAACACGTAGACCTTGCTTTTTTGGCCACAAGAATTTGAATCCAATCAAAATTGTTAGACAAAATTGTTTAGCCTTTTCCTTCTGTGGTTTTTTACAAAAATGTCTCATGTATTTGATGAATGAATCCCTTGTATGTTTCTGAATGAATGAATGTATGAATGAGAATAAACGAGTTGAACTGAATCGAATGACTGAATGTGATGGTTTGTGAAGATAGTACAGTATTGTCCATTGAGTGTTTTTTCTAAATCTCTGATTGATCTATAAATTAGAAGGTCAACCATATGAATAATAAATTAAAGAATTGATTGATTCAATTGACAAAGCTTCTTGTCTAGGGTTTTTGTTTGGTTCAAAAATGCCTCCTCACAATTGATTGAGAAAAAAGATTTTCGCAGTATTAGCAATCTGTCGTTACTTATTAAGTCTGGCTCAGCTTTACTGCCATTAGCCAAAACCCAGTCTTGTTATTGGTCGTATGACGAGGCAGCGCATGAGCATGAGCAGGCCGAGACCTAAAAAGAGACTAAAGTAAAAAATACATGTTTTTCTTTTGAAAAAATGCGTGAATTGCCATAGTAGCCTCTGGCACCATGGGAACTACTTTGTGTGCGTATTTGTTCCTTGTGAAAGAATGGAATGCTGACACTCACTCAGACATTAACTAGTGGCTTATGTTAGGATGAAAAGGGCTGGCAGACCACTCCTATAAGTATGTATGTATGTATATATGTATGTATAAATATATATACATATATGTGTCCTTGGTCTACTTCAAGTAAAGTGGTCTTCTTTGTTATATTTACGTGCCTGCCAGGAGCACGTTTCAAGGAACCGTCCAGTAAAGAGTCTGGGGCTTTAGCTGGCAACGAACCTTTGGACTAATCAAGTTATTGACTACCCCGAGACCGCCACGAGAACAGGCCATGCAAGCGGCTGCTGCCAAAAGGCAGCCTGTGACTTCACGGGGGGGAGTGCTCACTGCAGTTGCTCTCCATGGCCCGGCCTGAGCTGGGATTGTGGCTTGGGCGTTGGGGACCTGAAGAAATTTTAAACATGCAAAATATGGACAGCACCCGCCACTACATGGCCCCACCTCAAAAGGCACTTCAGGCGCGCATTTGAAGCGCATAACTTACCCTGTTACGATGGATTCATCCTGCTGCATGCTGGTAACTGTGGTCCCATATTGAAGCACAGCTGCTACAAGTTAACAGGGTCAGCTGCTCCTTTACTTATGGGAGGGCCAATGAACTGTTTGAGGAGGGAGACGGTGCTTTCTGGTGGTGTACGGCGTCTGAAGAAGGCTTTTGTAGCTGAAATGCATTACGCAGCGCCACAATGTGAATTAAAGATTTCAGACGGAATCCCCGCTGTGTCCTTGGTCTACTTCAAGTAAAGTGGTCTTCTTTGTTATATTTACGTGCCTGCCAGGAGCACGTTTCAAGGAACCGTCCAGTAAAGAGTCTGGGGCTTTAGCTGGCAACGAACCTTTGGACTAATCAAGTTATTGACTACCCCGAGACCGCCACGAGAACAGGCCATGCAAGCGGCTGCTGCCAAAAGGCAGCCTGTGACTTCACGGGGGGGAGTGCTCACTGCAGTTGCTCTCCATGGCCCGGCCTGAGCTGGGATTGTGGCTTGGGCGTTGGGGACCTGAAGAAATTTTAAACATACAAAATATGGACGGCACCCGCCACTACATGGCCCCACCTCAAAAGGCACTTCAGGCGCGCATTTGAAGCGCATAACTTACCCTGTTACGATGGATTCATCCTGCTGCATGCTGGTAACTGTGGTCCCATATTGAAGCACAGCTGCTACAAGTTAACAGGGTCAGCTGCTCCTCTACTTATGGGAGGGCCAATGAACTGTTTGAGGAGGGGGACGGTGCTTTCTGGTGGTGTACGGCGTCTGAAGAAGGCTTTTGTAGCTGAAATGCATTACGCAGCGCCACAATGTGAATTAAAGATTTCAGACGGAATCCCCGCTGTGTCCTTGGTCTACTTCAAGTAAAGTGGTCTTCTTTGTTATGTTGTTATGTTATATATATATATATATATATATATATATATATATATATATATATTGATATATATATATATATATTCACTGAAAAAAACATAGGTTTCTGGCACGTTATAGTTAGGAATTAGCATTTAAAAAAACCTTAGAAATTCACTGAAAAAACTATAGTTTTCAGAAAAACACACATTCACTGAATGATGTCATTGGTGATGTCATTGGAGATGTCATCAGTGATGTCATGAGTGATGTCACTGACCATGTCATGAGTGATGTAATATGTGACGTCATCAGCAGTGCATTGCGGGCGCGCGAATTATAGTTAGCTGAACTAACTATAACAGGGGAATTTCAATGGTTTTGTACGAGTGAAAAGTCCAGCTAACTATAACGCCCCTGAAACCTATGGTTTTTTCAGTGACTGTCTAAGGTTTTTAAAATACTAATTCCTAACTATAACGTGCCTGAAACCTATGGTTTTTTCAGTGAATTTCAAAGGTTTTTTTAAATGCTAATTTCTAACTATGCCCACAGAGATAGGACATGTGAAGAAAGAAGAAAAAATGCACAGAAAGAAAAAAAAGAAATGCAGAAAGAAGCAACAGAAGTCCTCAAAGATGAAGAAAAGTGCAGCAAGAAGGATAACATGCAGAAAGAACAAACAGAAGAGCAGAAAGAAGCCTTGTTGCAAAATCATCCTGTACCCTCAACTTTTTCAGATGGATACTGGTGTTAACTGAGTCTGACTAACCAGTCCTAGAGCCAGTGCTATGTTAAAAGACACTTAGAATACAGTGAAAACACCTACATACACTAGGGAACACTGTGCATTGGGCTCCCCCTGTGATTAGCATGACCTCCTCTGTAAGCTCCTAGTATATAATAGCGCAGGGGGATTAAAACTACCTCTTAAAACGCACTACAGGGCGTGTTTGCACACGTCACCTCAGGCCCCGTCCCCTCCCTTCCCCACTGTGTAAACACACCCTGTGGCCGTTTTAAGTTGGGAGATTAAGTCCCCTTGAATCCTGAGGGTCCCTAGGGGCAAAATAGCCCACTAGGTACGTCCAGTAAGCGCCATTGCAGAGAGGTGTAAAAAGGGGCCCGGCCTGCACCACCTCTCTGCAACGCAGCGCAGTGGCGCTTACTGGAAGCACCTGGTGGGCTAGTTGACCCCCAGGGTCCCTCAGGATTGAAGGGGAATTATTTCCCCAATTTAAAATGCACCACAGGGCGTGTTTGCACACGTCACCTCAGGCCCCCGTCTCCTCCCTTCACCACTGTGTAAACACGCCCTGTGGTCGTTCTAAGTTGAGAGATTAAGTCCCCTTGAATCCTAAGGGTGCCTAGAGTCAAACTAGCCCACTAGGTACCTCCAGTAAGCGCCACAGAGCTGCGTTGCAGAGATGTGTAAAAAGGGGCGTGGCCTCAGAACACCTGTCTGCAACGCAGCTCCCTGGTGCATACTGGAGTTACCTGTTGGGCTAGTTGGCCCTCGGGGACCCTCAGTATTGAAGGGGAATTAATTCCCTAACTTACAACTCACCAGGGGGCGCGTTTGCAGAGTGCTGCAAGGAGGGGGCGTGGCCTCCGGCGCGATGCCGGTCATTTATTTATTTATTTTAAGAAGGGGGGCTGTGTAATTTATTGGCCCTGGGGACCCCATCCCCCAGGGCCTGCCCCCTAATTATTTTTTTTTAGACAAAAAAAAATTGGAAAGGGGCAGCGTGGCCTCCCTCCCGAGGCGTTAATCGGCCCCGGGGCATGGCCTTTTTTTAAAAATTTCTTTAGGAGGGGGGCTGCGTTGCCCCCCTCCTCAGGCCACTTATGGCCCCGGGGACCCCATCCCCCGGGGCCGGCGTTTGTTTTTTATTATTTAAAAAAATATATATATTTATAGAAACACCTAGGACATCCTGGACAAACCGTACGTACCTATCACCATGACGATTTGCGTGATATTCATTAAAAGGCGACTATGCATACAATGAATCCAGGTGGAATGTATTTACACCGCTAGTGAAGCTCTGACGTGTCTGACGCCCTACTGTGCCTAATCCCGGCACCCCCGCTGGTGGGTACTTTCCAAGTAGACACCCTTGTCGTTTATTTATACAAACATGGGTAGCTATTGATAGGCACATTTAATACACACGCACACCAAGCCATTCAAAGGGGATTAAAATAAATTTGACCAAAACTATGCAAGAAACCCCCCTCACGGTCAATAAAACTCACATCCACTGCCGGGTGTCTAATACTTTTTATTTTACTCTCTGGAAAGGAGACGAACCTCACTTGAGAGTCACAGCGCACTCCTGGCTGAGCCCAATGCTGTGTTACACCCACCAGTGCCCACCGAGTGCCACCAGCTAGTGCTATGACACTCTCTAGCCCATGTGCACTGTAACACCACCCCGTGAATATGTCATGCCACACTTGCCTTCGCACGGGTTATATTGCCCCATCTAACGTGCCTTCCTCGATGTCTATGTTATAACGCACAGATCCATATCTTTGTCACAGTGCATATGCAACGTTACACTCCCCAGCACATATTTTATATTACAACTTTAGAGGCTAGTTAGGTTACACAACACTGCCCTGTGCATATTACACTCCAAGGTGCATATCGCATAGCACGCGCTAGTGCCTGTGCTATCTCCAATGAATCTGTCATTGCGCACAATGTATTGCATATTATATTTCACGCCCCAGTTCATCTTACTTTTTGGTGCATAGTTTATACCATACACTATATCTAGTTTTCATTTTCAATCGTGCTCTCAGGACTATATTCTATATAACACTGCGTTCACCTACCCTTTTCACTGCCATTACATTTTGCGATGGGGGGTGGAGGGTCAGGGGGTGTTTCTGCCAAGTGAGCCCGGAGTCACAGTCACAAACGTCCTCTTCTTCCTGAATAAAAGTGAGATTATGCTGCATACTTGTTCATATTTTAAGTAGTTCGCACAGACACACATTTTAAAAACAATAAAGTTCCTAATACCCGCCTTCTCTGAACAGTTAGCTTGTTGCCCCATCCACCTCCTCCCTATCCTCTGTTGTCTGAATCCATGGACTAGCCTCCTCCCTCCTGCCATGCATGGTCTGATGTGCTGCCACTGCCCTCCATTTAGCATGATGTACCAGTCCACTCCTCCTGCCCTCCATTGCCCAATCCTATGCCCCATCATTGACCTCCTGCTTAGCATCTGTGCTTAGCTTGCTGCCCCTATTCTCCTTCCCCCTGCCCTCCGATGTCTTTGTGCATGCCCCTGCTCCATCCTTTTTGCCCACCATGTTCAATGGACCTGCCACTCCTATCTACTCTGAGTATTCTGTTGAGCTATCACTCTCCTCCCAACTGCCTAGCATTGTCAGATGACTGTAACCTGTCCCTGTCACCTCCACCCTACCTGTCCGCATTCCATGCCCCTATCCCCTTCATCCTGTCCTCCATGGTCCATTTTACTGCCAGACCCTTCTGCCCTCCCTGGTCTGTTGTGCTGCAACTTCTCCTCCTGCCCGCCCCGCGTGGTCTGTTGTGAGGCCCCTTCCCCTGAACTCTCTTGTCTGTGCCCAGGTCCTGACCCTCCCTTCTATCCTCCATGGTCCTTTGTGCATGCCCTTGCACCCTCCTTCTTGCCCATCATAGCCATTGTGCTGCCACTAACCATCCCGCTTGTCATGCATGGTCTTCTGTGCTGACACGGCCCCTCCCACCTTCCCTGTGTGGTCTGTGTGTATGCCATCATAGTCTCACTGTTGCTCTACATGGTGTGTCTTGCTTCTAGTGCCCATCCTGCCTGACCTCCATGGTCATCTTGCTGTTCCTGCCCTGCCCCCTTGCCCCCAGCCCTCTGTTTCCATGTGCAGACCCCTATTCCCTCCCTCCTGACTTGTCTGTTCCATTGTAATGCCCCTGATCTGTCCCTCCTGCCCTTTATGGTCTGTTATGCTGCAGCTTTCTCTCCTGTCTGTCCATTATGGTCAGCTATCTGCCATTGCCTCTTTCCCCTCATGGTCCTGTCCCCTCCCTCTTGCTTTCTATGGATTGTTGTGCTGCACTCCCTTCCCGCATGCCCTGTGTGGTGTATTGTGCTGCTGCAAACCCTGATGCCTGCCCTGTAGGGTCAGTTTGGTGCACCTCTCCATGTCCCTCCTGTCCTCTGTTATCCGAGTCCATGTCCCTACCCCAATTCCACCTGCCTTCCATGATCCAATGTACCATACTTGCGAACATTTTGAACTTGGTAAGAGGGAGATTTTGGAAAAAAAAACTGGGGTATTGATTTTCCCCTTTGAGTTACATTGAAAAAGAGGAGATTGTAGACAGGAGACAGATCAAATAAAGTCCATTTGAGCTTAAAAACATTGGACGTTTCCTGGCTGAATCGGGTCTGTTGGCATGTATGGTTGTACTACCACTGCCTCTTCCTTCTGCCCACAATGGTCTATTATATTGCCACTTGCCAGTCCTGTATTGTTGGGTTGTTGCCCCTGCCCCCCTTTCCACTGCCCTCCATAGTCTGTTGTGCTGCCACTGCCCTTCCTGCCTGCCCAGTGTGGTCAAATTGTTGCCTCTGCACCCTCGTACCTGCCTTCAATTTTCAGAGTCTGTGCCCCTGGTCTCTGCCTCTCAACAGTATCCTAATGAAGAACTAGATTGCTAACATTCTATATTTATTACAAAAGTGTGGAACACCTGACGTCATTTTGATGTAATTAAAACTGTAATACCTAGAGCATTTCCTTTAGAAATTACATATATGAGAGGGTCTTATTTGCATCAAAATTATGGTTAGTGCTCTAAAAAACTATAATGAGGACATATTTTCTGAGTTTTGAAATAGCGACAAAGCACTTTTAAATTATTTGCTATCTTTAGTTTTTTTTATCCAGTTGACCACTTGATTAAATGTTGCACATAGGGGAGAGGATGTGGTGTTACTTTCAGAGCTGCAGACTTTGCAACTGGGGAACCAGGTTGGAGTTTCTGCTTCAGCTCGACATTCTGTGATTCTGGTCAAATCACTTAATCTCCTCATGTCTACAACCAAAATGAATTTGTTCTTGTGTGATGTAACCAATGCTCCTGTAAAGCACTCCAATACCTGACAAGTCTGCACTATATAAAACTGCAAAAACACAAAAAATAAAAAGTGTTTTGCACACTTCTGTCATTGGGCTACATGTGGGCTACAGATGGGTGATATTTGGGCTCTTTTGTCTCTGGTGGCCATCTTGGGAGATTTATTTGTTATGAAGTTTCCTAATTTCCTCAATTACTGCAGTCTCCTCAGTAGGAAATGCTTTACGTTTTTTACTTTGATTCCATCAAGAAGGTATTCAGATATGTCACACATTTCCCATAAATTCTGAATGTTGGCACTCTAGTTGCTCATTAGATCACTGTAGTAAAGCTACTGCTCACCACGGAAGTCTGCTGCTGGTATTCAAAGTGCATGTTTCAGTCTGCATGTCAGAATTTTTTAATGAAATAGAAGAGGATTTGAGAAGTCACTCAAAATGTGCCCTAATTTTTCTTTCTTCAGCACTAATCATAACTTCTATGGCAAAATGAGCCCCCTCATTGTGTTCCTTTTTAAATGAAATGTTTTAAGTGTTACCACTTCATTCCAATCAAGATGGCTTCAGGTGTGCCATACTTTTGTCATAAGTAAGACTGTTGGCGCTCTAGTTGTTCTTTAGAACACTCTAGGACATCCTGTCATTGGGCTATACTTGGGCTACATCCGAGTGATATTTGTGCTACATTTGGGCTCTTTTGTCTCTAGTGGCCATCTTGGGAGACTTATTTGTTATGAAGTTTCCTAATTTCCTCATTTACTACAGTCTCCTCAGTAGGAAATACTTTCAGTTTTTTACTTTGATTCCATCAAGAAGGCATTCAGATGTGTCACACATTTTCTATAAATTCAGAATGTTAGCACTCTAGTTGCTCATTAGATCACTGTAGTAAAGCTACTGCTCACCAGCAATGTTGCCAGATTGGGCTATTTCCCGCACAATTGCGCGACATTTTTCCCATTTGTGCGGGAAAAACCCATACCTGGCGGGGGGCTACTTTTTGGGTGGGTTTAAGCCCATTGTGCGCAAAAATACTGCTGGGGCGGCGCCGACCACGAGGAGTCTGTTAGCATGCGCTTGCTGGTGAATGAGCAAGCTGGATTGGTGAGGTATGATTGGAGGAGGGAGGAGAGGTATGATTGAAGGAGGGAGGTGGTCATTGGTGAGGTACGACTGGAGGAGAAGTATGATTGGAGGAGGGAGGTAGTCAGGACGGAGATGACCATCCCAGCCTGTGCGCACAGTGCGCATCACGACGTGACTAACTCTTGTCCCTCTAATGATTCCGTATATGCTGCCTGCAGCCCTGCCCCTTGCCTTAGCCTATGTATAGCACACAGCACGCCCACCCCACTGCCCCCACACGTGACTCTTGCGCGCCATGCACTCTCCTCACTCAGGCTCTCAGCAGTTTCGGCGCACTTTACAAACTGACTCGTCTCTACTCAGGAGGAGCATCTCTCTCCCGACTCCTGGTCGACGACGACGTGCGTGGTCAGGCTGTGTGATCGCCCGCCCGCAGGCTGCATCAGGCAGACTTGCTCCTTGTAATGTGGGGTAATGTAAAATGCACCCCTCTCTGTGTGGTCTGGTGTCCTGTTGTCACCCACCTCTCCAGTACACTGTACTGAGTCTGCACCGTCTCTCTCAGACAGTCTGGAGGAGGCCAAAGGCCAGCCTGGAGGAGGCCAAAGGCCTGGGCAGGGTAGGGACAGACGAGGTACAAGAGCTTGGTGACTCAGTCTCACTCACACGGTGGGTCATCACTGTTGGAGAGATACTCGAGACTAGTAGTGTCTGTGGTACTGTGACTGCAGTCCCAGACAGTAGCAGGCACTGGTGGTTAATCTTCTCGTCGTCTCTCTCGTGCATGCCCACGTGCTCTGGGCTACCTGGCCTGGGCTGGCTGGCCTGTATCTGCACTGTCTGTTGCCAACAAGTCGCGGCCCGGCCCCAGCCTTCAATCCCTGTCCTTGAGTAGCTGCCTTCAACTTCAGGAGGACACCAGGAGTGGACCAGGATGGTTTGGTAGACTGACTGTATCCTGCCCTAATCTAAGTAAGTGACATAACATTTAATTTTTACCTCTCTGTCCAGGCTACCTATATAGTAGGAACTTGTCTAGGTTTAGATTCATGCCACAGAGGTAGGGTGACTTTCACCAGCTGTCCCGGCAGATTTTTGCAATTTTGGCTCATGTCCCGCTTTTTTGAATGTGTAGACGGAAACCATTGAAAGGAACTTATTGGGTGTTGTGAAGTTGTACTAGTTGGCAGCTATTATAAGTAAGCAATTTAATTAATAGATATGTTGCTGGTTTTAGAAATTACCATTTTATTTATTTTCTTACTGCTTCTCTGTTTCTATGTTGATAAGAGTTGTCATTCTGCAGAGCATCATTGATGTAAAATTGTAGTCCTTCTATTTTTGCAAAATGTCCTGGTTTTTAGTTGTCAAGATCTGGTTACCCTACACAGAGGGTGTGTGTGCACTGACCAATGCGTCGTTCCAGTCAACCTCATTTTTAAAATAATTAAAGGGTGGCTGCTTTTTTAAGGTATCTCTCTGGTCTGGTCCCGTTTTTGTTATGGATATTGGGTGAAAGTTGGAAGTACACCACATGTGAAGTTACCCGAAGGTGAGGGTCAGGCCTGTGGAATGCATGTGTGAATGTGAAAGCATGGAACTACCTTCCCTGTGTTAGTGCCTTTTTCCATGGGACGCATGTGTTAATTTGCCAAATCATTAAAGGGAAAATGTGTAAATTGTATTTTTTTTAATATTGGACTTGATGGTTGGTAGTTTTTTGAAAAAGTTGTCAAAGCAGGTTTTGCGTTTGGGTAAAATGATTCCTTCATAAAATAGAAGGCATTGAAGTTGTAGCTTTAGCACGTGGGGGAACAACCTAGTTAGTCAGTAACCTAGTTAGTCAGTATGCAAGCGACCTCATGGCGTGTGCTATCACAGCCCATGATGTCACAATGCGTGGCATCACAGTAAGTGACATCACGCAAAGTAACATCAGATAAGATCCCAAACATTTGTTTTGTAGTTTATCATGAGTACATTAAGCACATTATGAGATTTAACAAATTGTGCTTTAGGCTTGTGCTGCAAAAGTGGCACAATCCCAATGTAAAATGTGGAGCTCAACACAAAGTACTAAAATTGTTTTTAAAACCCTGCTATAAAGAAACTGGCAACAAGGAGAAGCATGGTACTACATCTGTTATGCTTAATTGGTTGCAATGTCTGTGTTTTCTAATATTTTATGGGGCTAAGACATCTGCAGAGGTGCCCAGTAAATATCAGGGAATAATAATTGGTGAGAACTCTGGAGGTTAATGTATTTGTCGGAGAGATCTCTGCTTTGTGTAGTCCCAGATCTGAATTAAAGTAATGTAGAAGGTTAATGTGTCTCCTGCAAAACACATCATGTAATATGCAGATGACAGATTTTTTTTCTAATGTAGCTAGGTTAGTGGGCTGCTGCTTTTAACACAGATTCTTTTGTTCCTTGCAGTTCATAATTAGTAAGCCTCTTACTATTGCACAATGAGCTATTTGTGACTGCTGCATCTTTTAACCTTCACAGTCATGCAACACATCTTGTACATTGATTTACACACTTGCATGATTTATTGTCAGTGTCTTTATGTAAAGCACTCTGATACCCTGCAAGGGAAATACAGAAGGAGGGTGATTAGTAATATTATAGCATATATGCAGATGTGCAGAGCGTAATATATTTATTGACACAGTTGAGTGTGGGGCAGGACCATGACTCATGAGAATGGAAGCCTCCAGTGAGTAGCATTTCCCAGTTAACTCCCTCCCACAATCTGTATATTGAATATAATGTATATTTGTCCTTAAAATTGTTTCTGATTACTATTTGTGCATAATTTGAGACTTGCTACTTTGGGCTGGTTTTTGGGCTGGAACTGGTCTGCATTGGGCTAGATTGGGCTTGGGGTGGGTCTCAAAATCTGGCAACACTGCTCACCAGGGAAGTCTGCTGCTGGTATTGAAAGTGCATGTTTCAGTCTGCATGTCAGAATTTTTTAATGAAATAGAAGGGGATTTGAGAAGTCATTCAAAATGTGCCCTAATTTTTCTTTCTGCAGCACTAATCATACTTTCTATGGCAAAATAAAGCCCCTCATTTTGTTCCTTTTTAAATTAAATGTTTTAAGAGTTACCACTTTATTCCAATCAAGATGGCTTCAGGTGTGCAATACGTTTGTCACAGGTAGGTTAGCGCTCTAGTTGTTCTTTAGAACTCTCTGGGAAGCTGCAGTAGAACACAAAGGAATCAACTGCCAGTCTCTGCCCTTGTTGGATGTACATGTTTTACTGAGAATGTCAGACTTCATTCTCACATGACTAAGAAAGATACTGTGTATTTACAGAAAATATGCCCTCAGTTTAGCTTATAGATCACCTTCCAAACCTCTGTGGGAAAAGCATGAGAACATAGTTTTGTCTCAAACATGATTCATGATGTCCCAGCAGAAGGCTTTTTCACATGGTAAAATCACCTTAGAACACACCACAATTCCTAAAATGAGTATGGTACCATCAACAAATGATTTATAATGTAACTAAAGTCTTAAAACCTTCTATTAACTGCAATGCTTTTTAATGAGGTGCTATCATGTATATTGGTCCCAAGATAGCTGCCAACACTTCTTGGATGAAGTGCTGACAGCCAATCAGATCTCACGATGAGATGTGTGGTTAGGATCCGCCCAGATATATATGTGATTTTACTTTTGATTTTCTCAGGAACTACTGAACGGATTTACACAATTTAACCAAAAGGCACAACTCTGAACCAACGGCTACCTTTCTGCCAAATTTGGTGTAATTCCGTTCAGCAGTTCGTGCTGTAGCTGCGATTAAAGGTTCCTATGGAAAATTGCATGGGAAAAACAGGTTTTGGGACCCCCCTTTTTTCTCGGCCCCCGCTTGACGAAGCACCCCGATACTTTCAGGATAGGAGCGTACTGGAGTGCCCCACCAGTTTTGAAAATTTGGCGAAGATTCGTCAACCTGCGCCAAAGTTATTCCAAATAGAATGTTGCAGATTTCCTACGGATAATAGGTCCTAACTATAAAGACCGCCAGTAGGTAATATATATCAACAGCAAGTCCCGTAGCGGTTGCAGGCAGCAAAGAACACACAAGCACAGACCACAGCTGCAGGTGAAATAGTGAGGTGTATTCAAAAGTTCAACAGATCCACATAACTCGTTTCGGCCACCGACCTGCGGTCTTGATCGCATGGACACGCTACGTACAAGTAGCAGCTTTATAGGCAGGTAAGTGAATTGCATGACGTTCAAAGACACGAATGCATGTGCTTTATGGTAACTGTAAAAACCAATGACATTGCAAACTGGTTTACTGTAGCTTTGCTGTAGTGAATGACATGTATATTTACCACAGTGCCCCTAGTCATGGATATATATCCGATGGCGACAGGAAAGAGGTTCATGAGGACAGTGAAAATAGAAAGAAATGAGAGTGGCGGCGCAGTGCGGGGAAAAAATGAAAAGGAGACGCGTGGCTTGCCTGTAACCGCGCTAGAGTGATGCGAACATGGGAGTTAAAAGCCAAAAATACGGTGAGATACAAGTGCAATCTCAAAGAAAGGTGAGGCATATTGCCTAATAACAGCGCAGTGCTGGAGGAGAGAATCCCACAAGTTTAAGCACAGTGGCTCATATGAACAGGCTAACGCGCAATGTAACCCCACAGAGCCAGCCCAACAGAAAACAGTCTAATCGGAAACCCAGCATATGACGGGGCAAGCTGTGCGATGACAGCTAAGCGTGGGTGGAGAGAGTTAAAACATTTGGAATGTCGAAAAAATTTACATCCAATGGGTGGGTAAGTTTAGACAGTAATTCTAAATGCCAGTATATAAAAAAAAAAAAAAAAAAAAAAGGATGCAAGCGAATGCTTAATGCAAATGATAAAAACGAGCACTGTGCAACAGGTTACCGTGTAGTGGAGAAAAGATCTAAAAATGCAAAGTGGTGCAACATTATAAACAGTGACTATATGCAAAGATGCGACGAAAATAATAAGAAGCCAAAAATAATGTGCCCTGAAGAGACAAAGTTCAGATAGGAACCTGGCTCCAATCCCAGCCGGGACAGAAAAAAAATATACGAACCGCTTAATGCGTGAATGATCATACCAAAGTGGGAGGAACGAGGGTAGAATTACCCGCAGAAAAGCATGTAGAGTAAAGATATAAGTAGAATAAAGATTAGAGATAGAGAAACATATCAAATACATACAGCTGTATAGACAACCAGAATTAGTATCTATTTAAGCAAGTGCAGAAGATTGCTCTCAGATAAGGCAGAGGAGCAAAACAGCAGAGGTGGTACAACGATACACAAACTAATTTTTGAATTATCTACGCCGTGATGGGAACGGCTGATCTTCACTCACTGCACCCGCTGCATTCATCTTCCCCCTACCTTGCTCCATTCTCCCGCCACCGATGCTGCCATTGCCGAGAGGGGAGCGGCAGGGTGATTTTCAGCTATACCGCCGTGAGGGGAACGGCTATACAAAGAAGACTTTCTCTCCCAGGGGGCAGTGCGTGGCACCATTGGAGGGTGTCATTAGAGGGCGCCAGAGGCCCTTAAAAGCAGCAAGGCACTCCCGCAGTGCGGGACGCGCTAATTTTTGAATTATCTACGCCGTGAGGGGACCGGCTGATCTTCACTCACTGCACCCGCTGCATTCATCTTCCCCCTACCTTGCTCTATTCCCCCGCCACCGATGCTGCCATTGCCGAGAGGGGAGCGGCAGGGTGATTTTCGGCTATACCGCCGTGAGGGGAACGGCTAGACAAAGAAGACTTCCTCTCCCAGGGGGCAGTGCGTGGCACCAGTGGAGGGTGTCATTGGAGGGCGCCAGAGGCCCTTAAAAGCAGCAAGGCACTCCCGCAGCGCGGGACGCGCACGGGCCAAGGGTGGGCCCGCCCGTGCCTGTCAGAGGCCGTAAGAGGCTGGGCTGGGCCATCCCTCCAACGTGTAAAAATGGGTAAGCGCAAACACCTGGGTAACCAAGATCAGGGGGGATTAAAAGCTAAAATCCCCAGAAAATCTCCAACTATAATATCATATTTGACTTCAGCTGTGGGCGCTTTAAACAAAGAGATAGCCAACGCGGAGAAGGAATTGGGCCTAGGCGTAAGTGAGGATTTTGGCAAGGTGACTAATTCTAGGGTAATGGATTCGCCTACCCCTGTACCTGTGGAACCGGTGGTCCTGATTAGGAGCCCGATAATGAGGAGTGAAACTTTGTTCCCTGACATTGTAGCCCCAGGTGATGTAGATGTAAGATTGGGGGCTTCCACACTGATAGATGAGAGGTCTCAAAGAGTGTCTATTGAGGGGCCCATTGGGGTTAAACGTACTAACAAAAAAGTAACAAAGCGGCTCAAGGGTTGTAAAAACAGTATTCCTAAGATGGTACCGGGGGTTGATGATATCCAATTGACACTGCGGACCCTTATTGAGGATATATTTAGTACTCGATTTGAATCCATATTGACTGCTATAGCCAAAGATGTCATTGACACCATGAATTCTTGTGTCGCTGACCTAAAGAAAAAATGTGAGCGTCTAGATACTTTTGTGGATTCATGTTTGAGGGATAAAATGTGCCCTTCGGAAGTTGTTGTGAACTCAGACCCACTACCTACTTCTATATCCTTAGAAGCAACCGGGATCACTATGCGAGGGAAAATTCAAGGACCTCATCTGTTGACTCTTTCGGGGGGGGGGAGCAAAGTTGAACTTGGGTGGTGGGCTTGAAGATCCCAATAATTTGAATTTAAGGGCAGTAAAAGTTTCTAACATTGGTTCCTGTTCTGATACCTCGCAATCTAGGGAATAATCTGAAGCTCCTAGGGTGAATCCTGTCTATCATGAGAATTATAAAATCTTGAGTGATAGTAGGATTGATCTCCCCCCAGAAGCTACCCCTTTGGTTGCGGTTTTAGTTGGGGTCCCTCCTCTTAAAGTATCCGATAATGAATCCACAGAGGGTTTGATGCGTAAATCAAAATGTTGGTGTGACAATTATTGTACGGGTCAACCCAATATATCTGACCATATTATAATGGCTAGACGGGTGTCTTGGGTGGGTTATCGACCCAAACAAATTCCTGGCGATTGTATAATTATTAACTTTAATAAATGGGATACAGTCGACAGGTTATTTTGGGACGCTACTGAGGTATATGGAGGAGGTATTAGGGCCTTACCGCTGGGTTACTTTTACCCATCTGTAAGCGCAAATTGCGCTCCGGTCAGGACAGGGGTTAAAAGCTCTCATCAGCTCTTGTTGGGCCAGTCGCGTAATATATGTTTTGCCCCAGGCCCTGTAAGTCTAGCTGGAGGGGGGGATATCTCGCCCAAATTGCCTGGGTTATTGTTACCACCTAATGAGGTAGGCTTACCTCTTTTAAACAGATTTGCCCCACTTTGTGGGTTGGATATAAACGACTGACTAGAGGAGAAAGAAGATTATTTAACAGCATTAAGTTCTAATAAATCAGTTGGTGGTGATATTGGTGCTGAGGTTTGTCCACCTGTTTTAAGTCCCAATATCTTGGTTAGGGCTGATATTGGGGGAGAAAACCCCACTAATTGTAGAATCATGAGTTGGAATATTGCGGGTCTAAGAACAAAAAGAGACAACCCAAATTGGTTAAATTTTATTAAAACATTTGATATAATCGCTCTCCAGGAGACTTGGGATAGGGGGGATAATTTTTGGTTGGACGGCTTTAGTTCTTTTTTCTTACCTGCTTGTCAAGCTCCAGCGGGTAGAGCAAAGGGTGGGCTTATGTTCCTCTTTTCACTGAATTTAATGCGGTTCTCAAAAAGGCTTGAGATGGATTCTGTCAATTGTTTGATTGTAGAAGTATCTAAGCTAAACTGCCCAAAGTTATTATTTGTGAATTTTTATAACTCTGGGGAGTGTGATTCTTTGAACTAACATCTGAATAATTTGAAATCTTTTTTAATAGATTATAGGACAAAGCAATCCACTTCTTACTACGTACTACTTATGGGTGATTTTAATATTCATCTATGTGACTTGCACTGCCTACTTCATGATCCACATGGTTATAATTATGCGACGATCCCCCACTTTGAACACTCAAGACCTTTTTGAACCTGGTTTCGCTAATATTCATGATCGGTGCCCTACGTTTAAATCTAAGATCAGAGATACCATCATTGACTATATTTTTTTGTCTCCCATGCTGCTAGGTAAGGTAGTCTCTTATAACGCCCAGGTATCACCTTTTAGTGATCATAACCCTGTCATTTTAGAACTGGACAAGAGTTGTGGTTTAATGGGTAAAGGTGGTAGGAACCTGGCTCCTAGCAGTATGGAATCATGTGACCAGGGGAGGAGGCTCAGATGGTCCAAAGTTGTGCCTGATGCTTTTTTAATGGATCTGTGTGAGAAATGCATAGGGAATATCACAATTTGTACTGATTCTTTTAGTTCCAAGGATGTGGTTCTTAGAGCCTTTGAGGGTATCTGTAGACAGATAGCATGTGACTTAACCGTTAAGACCAAACCGAGAATCACTTATGGTCTAAGATGGTTTGAAGATAATTGTTCCCGAGCTCATCGCTCCTTGGTCCTCACCTTGAAAAAATTACCTCGGGATAGGGTTTTAATTGCTAGACTGCGGAAGCAGTATAAGATAGCATTGCATAGCCGGAAAGCCGAGATCAAGGCAGAAGCGTGGAATGCGTTACTATCCGCCGATGTGATAAAGGATAGCTCAAGATTTTGGGAAATCATTAATACCCCTTTTTTTTGTGGTGAGGATAATGAGATTTTGGGAAACAATATCACAGAGGCCCAGTGGTTGTCTCATTTTGAGGCTATCTATGAATCTAATGAGGCACTGGATAGTATTACCAGGACCTCACTTTATCAATTTACAGCGCCGCTTGTTTTTAATGAGGAGGAAGTTGAGACAGCCATTAGAGATACCTCCAGTAATAAGGCCCCAGGCCCAGATTGTGTTCCTGCCGATCTTTATAAAAGTGAACCCAAATACTGGGCAAAAATTTTGGCCAATGTTTTTAATGCTTCTGGCTCTCATGGTTTTCCAGCTTCTTGGTCCCAATCGATTATTATCCCTGTTTTTAAAAAGGGCCAGAGCGGGGATCCGCGGTGCTACAGACCCATATCCCTGATTGACTCCTCTGTAAAAATATTAGGCAAGGTGATCCTGACCAAAATCACAGGCTGGGCTAGTGACAGGAAGATTTTATCTAACCTCCAGTATGGGTTTAGGCAGGGTCGTAGCACCATGGATCAGTGCCTTAATTTATATTTATTGATCAGCAAATATACCATGGCTAAGGAAGGATGTCTGAGGAAGGCATTCATGGATCTATCCTCTGCGTTTGACCTGGTTAACAGGTCCACGCTATGGAATATTTTGCTGGATAAGGGTCTTGACCCCTGTTTAGTATATTTTCTGGCCAACCTTCATCAAGATCTTAAAGCCTCGGTCAGGATTTCCCAGGCTGGTAATTGTACACAATTTTTTAAATCAAGCAGAGGTGTTCGCCAGGGTTGCATTCTGGCACCCCTGCTCTTTACCCTTTACATTAATGATCTGATGAGTCCTTACTTGAGGCATCCTTGGATATTCCGCGTGTAGGGGACTGCTCAATCCCGGATCTCCTATACGCGGATGATGCTGTCCTCGTAGCCCGTACTGCGATAGGGCTACAGCGGCTGCTAGATGCTTTTGGAGCTTATATGCAGTCTTTGGACTTGGTAGTGAATATCGGAAAGTCACATGTTATGTCTACAGGTATTAGATCCAGAAAAGTTAAATCGTTTTATTGTAATGGACTGGAAGTCTCTTCGGTGTCCTCTTTTACCTACTTAGGGGTTTTATTTGATGATAGGTCCTATTGGATACCCCAACAAATATTTTAAAAAATGCAGTTATCCAATCTTCCTTAGGTCTATTGGGGTTTGTAAAGCGTTTGGGGGCCAGACCCATAGAGGCTATTTTAAAGATTTATAGAGCAAAATGTTTGGCCATTGCAACCTATGGTGCCTCTATATGGGGATTTAAAGACCAGACTAGGATTCAGATAGCTGAAAACAAGTTTTTAGGAAGTCTCCTGTCCCTACCACAATCTACCCCAACTTTTGCTATACATCAGGAATTGGGTTTAGGCTACGTCTCTGATATTTTGAGTACAGCTCCGTTGGTCTGCTGGCTCAAAACTTGGCTAAATCCCGATTTATCCCTGAATCGTCAGACCCTAAGGGATTGTGTCAATTTAGATAAGTCTTATAAAATTAAGTGGCTGTCCTATTTTAAATGTATGTTATCTAAAATAGGGTGGCCTGATCTGTGTGAAACACCAGATAAGATCCGGAAGGAAGACGTCCTGTGGGTGAAATTGAATTTTAAGAATTTATTGATGTTGGAGCGGGAAGATCAGGAGCTAAGCAAACCTTTGGTTAGAACTCATTTTTTGACAAAAACAACTATTCACATTGAACCATACTTGGTACTGGTGAATAAGCCTTTCCATCGCTGGCACCTAACTAGGTTCCGTTTTAATTTGATTCATTTTTCACTGGGGGATTTTCCGGAGTGGTGTAAGCCTGAGGATGCAGAACCTTGCTATTGTGACAACTTCTCACCTCAGGATACCCTACACTTTATTATGTTTTGTCATTTTTATACTGACATCCGCATGAAATTTTTGTTACCCATTCTGAGAGGTAGGGGTTTTTCACAGGTTAGACCAGCGCTAGTTTACCTACAGATGTTGTGTAACCCAGGGGATATATTTTATAATGCATGTTTCTTAGTTGCTGCCGTGAGGCTTAAGAAAAACAGGAACCTTATGATGAATACCACTTAGATTAGGCTTACGGAAATTTTAAATTTTGAACATTTGCACAGGATGACCTCATAAGTGATATTGTTTTTATATATTATATTTAAAATGTCTGTCTTGTCTGTGTATTGTTGTGTATTGTATTTTTATGAGGTTTAAGAAAAACAGGAACCTTATGATGAATTCTGCTTAAATTAGGTTCATGGAAATTTTAAATTTGGAAAATTTGCACATGATGAATTGTTAAGTGATAGTGTTTTTTATATATTATATTTAAATGTCTGTTTTGTCTGTGTATTGTTGTTGATTGTACTTTTATGATTTTAATTAATCGAATAAAGTGGATTGATTGATACACAAACTAGCTCATAGGAAGTTATACAAATCCTCGCTACTTTTGAGGCCATTAGGTGCCTTAGTAGCAAGCTCCAGAATATAACGACTTTCAAGCTGTCTAAGCTTCTTCTCACGATTACCCCCTCGCCTGAGAGTAGGCACACAGTCAATCACAAAATATTGGAGGTGATCAAGGTTGTTGCTATGTACCTCCTTAAAGTGCCTGGCTACGGGATAGCTCGGATCGTTGTTAACAATCGCCCTGAGGTGTTGAAGAATCCTCATGTGTACCTGGAGTTTGGTACTTCCCACATATTTAAGATCACAACTGCATTGGAGGATGTAGACTGCGGACTCTGTCCTGCATGTGCATGTATGTTGCAGTACTATGGGCCTGTTGCAGAACCTGGCAGTGACCTGAGTAGTGTTAACGCCAAATTTACAGGCTCTACAGGTATTACATTTGCGAAAACCCTTGACATCAGATAGCCAGTTAGTTTTAATCATGATCTCGGGCTGCTCTTATCTAAGGCGTCCCTCATAGAGAAAGCCCGCCGATAAGTAATGGTGGGTTTGTTGGCAACCAAGGGGCCCAGGACTGGGTCAGATTGGACAATGCACCATTGTCGGTTGATGATGGACTTAATAGCCTGTTCCTCTCTACTGTAGGTGATAATCAGGAGGGTATCAACTGTGCCTTGAGTGGAGGTTACGGAGTAGCAGCTCTCATCAGTGGACTCACTGAGAGGGTTGGGAGCCAAGAGAGTGTCTCTCAATCAATCAACCAATCAATCAGGGAATGGTAAGCACGCTACTCACGCGTGAAGGTCTCAAGGCGCTGAGGGGGAGGGGGGGGGGCGCAGATCTGTTTAGCCGAAGAGCCAGGTCTTGACGGTCTTTCAGAAGGTGTTCAGGGAGGGGGCGCATCTGATGTCTGCCGGTAGCTCATTCCAGGTCTTGGCTGCAATGTAAGAGAAGGATCTTCTGCCTGCTCTGGTTCTGTGGATGCGCGGGGTTTCGGCCAGTGCGAGGTTGGAAGATCGGAGGTTTCTTTTGGGTACGTGGAAGTTGATTCTGTCGTTGAGGTATTTGGGTCCATTGTTGTGTAGGCATTTGTAGGCATGAGTGAGGATTTTGAAAGTGACTCTTTTCTCCACGGGGAGCCAGTGGAGACTTCATAGGTGTTGACTGATGTGTTCGTGTCGGGGGATGCAGAGGACGAGTCTGGCGGTGGTGTTCTGTATTGTCTGGAGTTTGCGGAGTAGGGACTTGTTGATGCCGGCGTAGAGTGCGTTTCCATAGTCCATTCTGCTGGTGATAAGTGCGTGGGTGACTGTCTTCCTTGACTCAGGGGGGTTCCACTTGAAGGTCTTGCGGAGGATGCAGAGGGTGTTGAAGCAGCTGGAGGTGATGGCGTTGACCTGTCGGTTGATGGTGAGTGATGAGTCGAGTACGATGCTGAGGTTCTTGGCGTGGTCTGAGGGGGTAGGTGGGCTTCCGAGGGCGGTCGGCCACCAGGTGCTGTCCCATGCAGAACGGGTGGTACAGAGGACGAGGACTTCGGTCTTCTCGGCGTTGAGCTTCAGGCAGCTGTTGGTCATCCAGACTGCGACATCTTGCATTCCTTTCTGGAAGTTGAGTTTGGCAGGGTGGGGTCTTTGGTGAGGGAGAGGATGAGCTGGGTGTCGTCGGCATAGGATACGATGTTGAGGCAGTGTTGTCTGACGATGGCTGCGAGGGGGGCCATGTAGATGTTGAAGAGGGTGGGGCTCAGGGATGAACCCTGTGGGACTCCGCAGGTGATTTTCGTGGGGTCAGAGAGGAAGGGTGGGAGTCTGATCCTTTGGCTTCTTCCGGTGAGGAATGATCGGATCCAGTCCAGGGCTGCTCCTTGTATGCCTGCGTCGTGTAGTCTGGTGACTAGTGTGCGGTGGGAGATGGTGTTGAAGGCCGCTGATAGGTCGAGTAGGATAAAGGCTGTAGAGTGGCCTTGGTCCAGGAGGGTGCGGATGTCATCTGTGGCGGCGAGTAGGGCGGTCTCTGTGCTGTGGTTGCTTCAGAATCCGGATTGGGACTAGTCGAGGACGGCGTTCTCTTCAATGAATCGTGTCGGTTTCCTGTTGACTGTTTTCTCTGCAACTTTGGCTGCGAAGGGGAGGAGCGAGATGGGCCTATAGTTCTTGAGGTTGGTGGGGTCAGCTGTGGGCTTCTTGAGCAGAGGTCTGACTTCTGCGTGCTTCCAGTCATCTGGGAAGGTGGCTGTTTTGAAGGTGGTGTTGATGGTGTGTTGTAGTTCGAGTGTGATGGCAGCCGCGGCTCTGTGGTAGATGTGATGGGGCAGGGGTCAGTGGGGCCCCCCCCGAGTGAATGCTTTTCATGGTCGAGGTGGTGTCTTCGGCCGTGATCGGTGTCCAGTTGGAGATGATGGGCTGGCTGGTGTTTCTGGGGGGCGGGGGGGCCGTCTGTGGCACCTGGTGGATGGTCGATAAAGTTGTCGTAGAGGCTGAATTCTTGAATGACACTGAAAAGTTCCTTGGAGTTGGTCAAGATTTTGTTGTGAATGAAGTTCCTCTTGGTGGCTCTGATCTGGTTGTGGTAGTCCTGTTGGCATTCTCTAAGTCTTCCATGACGGCGTCCTTGTCAGTGGTGTGGTTTTCGGTTGTCTTGGTGTTTCTCCAGTTCTTCTCTAGGCGTCTGCAGGTGCGTCTGGCTTCTTGGAGAGCGGTGGTGAACCAGGCGGCTTTCCTGAGACGTTGTCTGTCGGGGTTGCGTAGCGGGGCCAGCTTGTCTGCGCAGTCGGAGACCAGGTGTGGAGTTCTCTTGCTGCGTTGTTTGCGTCGGGGGACCAGGTTGTCTCGGGTGAGGGTGGAGTTAAGTTGCTCGTCGGTAACCTTGCTCCAGTCCCTTCGTGGTGGGCGTGGTACTGGTTTGGGTGCCATGAGTTTGTGGATGGCGAAGTGTACGCAGTGGTGGTCGGGCCATGTCCGCTGCGTTCTGTGGCTGAATTGGATGCTGTTTCCTGCCACGAAGATGGGGTCGAGGGTGTGTCCTGCTCTGTGGGTCCGTGTGTTGACGAGTTGTTTAAGTCCAATGCTGGTGAAGTTGTCACGAAGGATAGTGGAGTTGGGGTCGCTGCGGTTGTCGAGGTGGAAGTTCAGGTCTCCAATGAGTACGTAGTTTGTTGAGGCAATGGCGTGGGGTGCAATGAAGTCAGTGATGGTGGTGGCGAAGGGTGTTCGGGGGCCGGGGGGTCTGTAGAAGAGGGTTCCTCAGAGTGTGGCTTTGGGGGTGGTCTGGATCTGGAAGTGCAGGTGTTCGGTGGAGGGGAAGGTTTCGCTGGAGGTGGTGAGGCAGAGGGTGCTCTTGGGCGCGATGGTGAGGCCCCCTCCTGGGTGGTTGGGGCGGTCTTTCCTCTGGATCTTGTATCCATCTTGGATGGCGGTGCTGATGTCGGGGCGGAGGATGCGTGGGTCCAGGTCTCTCTGAAGAAGGCGATGTCGGGTGAGAGAGAGTCGAGAAGGTTCCAGAATTCCATGGCGTGTTTGTGTAAGGAGCAAACATTGAGGAGGATGCATTTTAGGGTGTCACCGGTGCTGGCGTCGGCGGTGTTGGAGGCCGGGGTGGCGGTGAGGGTATGGTGGCAGTGAAGGCAGGAGAACTGGCCGTGGGTCATGTTCGGCGAGGCCTGTTGGCATTCTCAAGTCTTCCAAGGTTGAGTGCAAGGAGGGTGGTGGTGTCGTAGTGATGGGTAGTGGGAGGTCCAGGGTTCCCGGCGCTGGCTGCGGTCGGGTCACGGACAGGCGCAGACGGGCTTGCCTTTGGTGCGCCACCGCACAGCGGCCGCCATTAAGTAGGGGAGGTGGGAGGGAGGAGAGGCTGGAAGGCGGGAGCGGGGGAATTCTGAGGGGGAAGGAGCCACAGGCGCAGCAGCGGCAAAAGGTGTAAGGAACAGGAAGGCACGAGAAAATAAAAACAGTGGTGGAATTAGAGCAAGACATAGATGCACAATAACAGTGGCACAACAGGGAAAAATTAAGGGAAAAAAACAGCTGAGAAAGGTTACGGTGGTTGCAGGCAGTCTGGTCCTAGTTGGAGCGGGCAGCAGGTGCAGGAGCGGACAGCAGCCTCGAACCTCCCAAGGAGGAGGTCGGGGTCTGGAGGCAAGAGACGGCACAGCAGAGCTGCGGGGAGAGAGTGGACCTAGACTGAGGGTCGGAGGTCTTACTCCGACCCTCTGGGTATATCATTAGCTCTAGTTCTGGATTTCACTATGGAGGTGGTGCTGTAACCTCTAGCTACGAAGCGATCATGTGCCTCATCCTGACAGGATTGCAAGTCAGATTCTGAGCTGCAAATCCTCCTCAGATGGAGCATTTTCCCATAAGGTATGCTAGCGAAGAGGTGTTTGGGGTGAAAGCTAGTGGCATGAAGTGCCTCAAGGAAAAGATCGGACTAAATAGAACTATTGAGTGATATATCCCTTCCGAAGTTGCTTCAACAAGTACATTTAATTGGCAAGAAGATGAGGAATGTGAAGGGGGTGCTATAGAAAAGTGGGGAGGAACATGGTTTAATACAATTCAAACTTGATTCAAATTCGGTTTATGTTATACACATATTAATGTCTGAAAACTTCATAAAAAGATGCTGAGAAAGAAGAAGCTTTTTGAGAAGCTACAAAGAGAAAATACAGTGTGAAATTGAGCAGCCTAAGAGGCAAAATGTGCAAACCCTCACACTGATTTAATCTCAAGAACAAGGGATCAATGTCCCAATGTTCTGTGTCTATCCCACTATGGCTCTGCATACTGGGCCAAGCACAACTCCTTTCACATTTGACGCTCAGGGTAGCGAGGGCAAGCAATCACAGACTCCACAAAGAGATAGTAGAAAGGTGAAAGAGTTCAGAACTCAAAAGTTATCGATTAGATAAATCAGCGTAATGTCCAGGCCAGTGAGTATCTCTTATGGAGGGAAAAAAAAACTTCAGTCTCACAGCAGCACTAAATACTAAACCATCTGATGGGTATGTTATACAAGTTTGTCCTAAAGTACATTTTAACAGTGTGGCACAGCATCCCCCCTCCTTCCTGGTAACTGCTCTCCTCCCATTATGGTTAATATTGGCATCCAAAATACACTATGGGCTGAGGCTCAGGTGCAGATGGCACACGTTATAAATGATTTAGGAACCACTCAGTTTAATGTTTTTTCATTGATACCTCTGTCTCTCATGCCCAGGTGACGAGCGGCAGCGTTTTTACAGGACACATGCCTGTATCCACTTAGCAGCACTGAATGCTCCTTTGCTTTGTCATCAAAACATCGAGACGCTCCGCACAGATTCCTCTGCCGGATTTACATCGCCTGGTCTAATTAATTGGATTTCAATACCAGGATCCACCAAGATGTATGAATAACCAGGAGTCGCTCTGGTTTTCTTTGGGCTGTCACCCCTTACCTTCGTTCTTTGTCCTTATGAAGACCCGCCTTGACTACCGTGTGATTAAGAATATACAATATACAGCAGAGTCACTGTTGTTCCCAAAAATTCTGACCTATTCTTTCTTGTGTACATATTTTAAGCACACTGTATATATTGTGCACTAAACACCAGCACTGAGCACAACTGTCACTTGATCACTTATCTACAAACCTCACCTTGTGTTGACAGCCTCGTTTTCAATTGTGTAAATATATATGAATAGCCTATTATATATAAAATGAGTGATTAGACGGCATTTTTGTGTCACGCGTGTTACTATCTGCCACGTGATCTATTTTGTGTGGACAATGGAGATAATTATGCATTTGATTACAGAATAACGCATTGACACTAGGTGTTCATATAAGAAATAATTGGAAAACCTGACAGAACCATTGTTTTTTGTTTACTTACCCATACCCAGGTTCTGAGGGACACAGGGTCGCCCCATTATTGTTTAACTACAGGTGCAGGCTAAGCCATGCAGTAGCTAGAATTGAAAATTATTTTTTTCAATTCCTGATTTCTTTCTACACAGAGATCTTTGCCTTGGTGGCAAAGATCGCCACAAACAGGCAAAACATTACTAATAGTAACGTTTCACTTGTGAATTAATGTTTAGGTGTCTCCATTTAGATGTAAATCTACACATGGAAATAGTGAACTCAATCAATGGGGATATTTATGCCTAAGTGTAGGTGTGAGGGATCTACAGCCCCAAAGAAACGCAGCAAATTACAAAAAAACACTAGAAATTGTATACAGCCCAGAATATTGAAATCCACAAGGCGAGAAATATCCAAACAAATATGACATGGGACAATATAGCATATTAGTGAAGGCTGTGTAACCTAGTGGTTAAAAGTGCTCACTTCATTTCATCCCTTCCCCTTCTGCAAATGAAAGGCCCAATTTAATCCTTGAGTGTCAGGCTGTTTCCTGCCAGGGCAACAGAGTAAAACACTCCATTGCCCTGGCGGAGGTCCAACTGCCAGATTTAGAAATGTCGGTCAGGTAGACGGACATTTCTAGCATTCACAGGAACTACTGTCAAGTTGGTTCCTTTGAATGCATTGAAACTTTGCTATTTGGCTCTGTCAAACATGACAGAGCTGGACTGCCAAGTTTTTTTTATTTTCAAATACAAATACCCAAAGTGGGGTTTTGTGTTTGAAATGTTTAAAAAAAACAATGCCCTCTGTAGTGTCCTGGGACTATGTGCACTAGGACCCTTGCAGTTCTGGGTTGACTAAACAATGAATTAGATATGTTGCTGGGGGGAGTTAAGATATGGTTATTAATCGTTATGACGTAATGACGGTGTAGTGTGGGATTGTATGCTGAGGCATAAAGACGTACAATCCAGAGCTCTGTGTGGAGTATTCCTTTGCATGCTCCCGAGGCTGTGGAAGATGCTACAACTGGTGACGAGTAGGGACATCTATGCCCCAAAGAAACCAGACTGTCCTCCCTGAGAGTTCGCAACACTACAGCAAACTGCTCATGCGTGCTATGTGCACCGAAGTTGATGGGAAGCAGTTCAACCTTGCGTGTGTGGAGTTTCATTCCCGGTCCAGCCCATATATGACCCTCAAAGCGGCCGATACATGTGCAGCAGAAAGTGGCATCCAGTGCATGGAAAGCCCTTCGGAATAGTGAAATAATTTTTCAATGGCTACAGATGGAAGTAACAGTACAGTGCAGCTGCATTCTTGAAACCACCACCACCATTCAACACGGCGAAGAAGCAAAATATTGGTGCCAGGTGTACTGCATGGATCAAGACGTTTGGTGATTTCATAGCCCCTTGTTAGTCCAAAAGAAGAGATATTGAGCCGCATCATAACACATCATCAATACACAGAGAAACACTAAAGGTAGTGACAATCAGGTACGAAAGTGTAAACGTACTTAGCAAGAGTGAGGGAAGTGCTACACAAACTCGAATAGGGCATGACAACCAGGCCGTTGAGCGGCCGATACATGTGCAGCAGAAAGTGGCATCCAGTGCATGGAAAGCCCTTCGGAATAGTGAAATAATTTTTCAATGGCTACAGATGGAAGTAACAGTACAGTGCAGCTGCATTCTTGAAACCACCACCACCATTCAACACGGCGAAGAAGCAAAATATTGGTGCCAGGTGTACTGCATGGATCAAGACGTTTGATGATTTCATAGCCCCTTGTTAGTCCAAAAGAAGTGATATTGAGCCGCAGCATAACACATCATCAATACACAGAGAAACACTAAAGGTAGTGACAATCAGGTACAAAAGTGTAAACGTACTTAAAAAGAGTGAGGGAAGTGCTACACAAACTCGAATAGGGCATGACAACCAGGCCGTTGAACGGCCGATACATGCGCAGCAGAAAGTGGCATCCAGTGCATGGAAAGCCCTTCGGAATAGTGAAATTATTTTTCAATGGCTACAGATGGAAGTAACAGTACAGTGCAGCTGCATTCTTGAAACCACCACCACCATTCAACATGGCCAAGAAGTAAAATATTGGCGTCCGGTGTACTGCATGGATCAAGACGTTTGATGATTTCATAGCCGCGGGGAAGAAGCAGACGAGAAAATAATTAGGTACTTAAAGACTCTTGCTGGTGATGGAGTGAAAGAAGTGATAAAGAAAATACCACAAGCTGATGCAGTATCATACCGTCAAATCAAGGAAGTGTTAGAAGCCAAGTTTAATCCGATGCCGAATGTCGACTGTGAAAGGTACATTTTCAATCAAGCGCAACAACAAGCTGGTGCAATTATGGACAGTCATGCCCCCTCATCATTTGCTCCTCAAGAAGAGTGTCTCTCAGGCTGAGCAAACGTCAGCCTGATGGACACTCTTCATTTTCAGGTCAGCAGCCAGGAGCTAGACATGCGCCGGCTCCTGGCTGCCTGAGCGGAGGTTTGCTGAGTTGAGGATGTCACAGCTGTTCCTTGCGTGACCGCCTCAGCTCAGCAAAGGTCTTCAAGGCCCTTCCCCTCATGACGAGGGGAAATGTCACTCATTGCCTCAGACCTGGGCGCTTCATTTTTAAGCCCTGAATTGACCAGGGCCAAGTGTCAATCAGTGACACCTCGTCACAGAGTGGGGTGGGGATCAGCAGCCTCACTGAACCCATCTCACTATGTAACAAGGTTGGGGCTGCTACCTTCCCTCATTGGCTGATCTAAGGTCAACCAATGAGGGAAGGCAACAGTTTCAACCCTCCTGGATCGTCCGAGGCAGAGCTGCAGGTAAGTGTATTTTTTTTAATGATGTTTGGTGCATTTGTGCACTAGAACCTAGGCGGCTCAGAAGGAAGCTGCGTGCTCGAGCTGTGCGTTATTTGTACTTAGGTACATTTTAAAATTGAATTGCTGCTAAGTTTTACTTTTTAAATCTTTTATCGTTCTAATTGCACTTTACCTTCTTGACTTGTGGGGCACCTGTGGCGTGCAGTCGGGGACGGAGTTGTGTGTTATACTCCGGGGGCGGCGGACATCTTGGGAGGTGGAGGTCAGCGGTGCAGCTGCCGCAGAGAGCTTGGGCGTCCTGGCTGAAAAGGGGCGGATGTGGCGAGCGCGCAGCGGACGCGCGCAGCGGGCGTGCCAGAGGCAAGCCCGTCTGCGCCCGTCCGCGCCCGACCGAGACCAGAGGCCATGATCCCTGCTCCCGCGGCTGTAACACTGCACCCCTATACGTCCGATCAGTTAAGGAAATTTTGTGGCACACAACAATGTCAACACTCTTTGGGCCCCCCCTTTGACCGGACTCACTGCACTCAATGCAATTTCCTCCTGAACCCAGAGGATCAGGCAGGGAAGAAATGTCCTGTAATCTCGGACTTCAAAATGAAGCTGGTAAACTGCCGCTCACTACCAAAACATTCGCTTGAAATAAGAATGCTCTTAGAAGATACCAGCCCGGATATAATGTTTCTTACCGAAACTTGGCTGACGGACTGGTCTAATTCAGCGGTTGTTCAGGCACTCCCCCAAGGTTACACTATCCAAAGACAAGATCGCTCCCTTACCAGGGGGGGGAGGGCTTGCTATTATCCATAGGGATTCCTTTAGCTGCAGGATTTCTGACGGGCTCATCCGAGACTGTGAAAGCTGCTCTTTTTCTATTAAATTTACACCCACATGCACCTTCTCAGGTATGTTAATATACCGACCCCCAGGTGCGATTGGATCTTTTCTTGGGGACTTGGTGGATAATACTTCTCTACTGGTTAGCTCCCTGCCAAACTTCACTGTTCTGGGAGACCTTAACCTACACCTCGAATCCCGCACGGCCACGTATGTGGAAGAAGTATCTGACTCCTTAGAAGTGCTACTCCTTTCTCAGAAAGTGACGGGTCCAACTCACGTCAAAGGTCACCTGTTGGACCCGATCTTTACCAACACCCTCATTCAGGTAGATGACCCACAGCCCCTCCCCTGGACTGACCATTATCTTATCTCATTTTCCTGGTCAGCCTCCACGAGTAGGAAAGTTGTAAACCATTCCAAAATTATGAACAGGAATTGGTCTAATATTTCTGTGGAAGAATGGGCTGCCATTCTCAAAGAAAATCGTCCCTGTCTAGACCCTGACCCTGAAGGCAAATTTACAATTCAATCTCTGGATTAAAAATTCACTGGACGTATTAGCCCCCATAAAACTCAGGGATATCAAAAAGGGCCCAAAAAAAGTTGCGTGGTTCACTACGGAGCTGAGAGATCTTAAACGGAATTGTAAGCATCTCGAGAGGCAGTGGAGGAAAGACTTTTCACATGAAAAAAAGAAAGTCTATCGTTATGCACTAAAATTGTATAAAACCGAGATTAGGAAAGCACAATCTAAGTTTTATGAAGCAAAGATTTTATCAGCACCTAACTCTCCTAAAGAAATTTTTAAAATTTTTAAATCTTTGACTACCCCTCCATGCACCACGATGACCTCTACGGATGTACAAGGTCGCTGTAACAAGTTAGCAGAATATTTCCACGATAAGGTACAGGCGATCTACTCAGCCTTTTCGACAGTCACCACTTCTGACCTTAATGGCTCGTTGCAAGAAATTAGAGATCGCCGAGACCATAGTCTGGAATCCTTTCCGCCCCTGGATTGAGATACAGTGATGTCTGTACTTAACAAACTTAAATCAGGCTCCCCTAAAGACCAGGCGCCCCCCACAGTATTGCACAAGGTGGCCCCAGAAGTAGCCCCTGTTATTGCAACCCTTATTAACTCCTCACTGTCAACAGGCAAAGTTCCTTCACTATGGAAGGAAGCGATGGTAAAGGCCCTGCTAAAAAAACCTGGATCAGATCCGGAGGTAATGGCCAACTATCGCCCTATCTCCCTGCTCCCGGGAATAGCTAAAATAGCAGAGAAGTATGTCAATACTACCCTTTCCACTTACTTGGAGGAACATGACTGTTTGCACTCAACACAGACTGGCTTTAGATCTCGACAGGGCACGGAAACCGCCCTCATTGCCGTTGTAGAGGAGGCAAGGAAAATTATGGACTCAGGAGGATCAGCTGCATTAATCCTCCTTGATCTCAGTGCGGCTTTTGATACCGTCAACCATCAAATTCTCATTACAAGATGTCACGAGATGGGGATAAACGGTACCGCACTGAGATGGATAGCCTCCTTTCTGGAAGGTCGCACATTCCAGCTCTTTGAGGAGAATGTGACTTCTAGGAATGTGCCTCTGAAGAGTGGAGTGCCTCAGGGCTCATCACTTAGCCCCACTCTTTTTAATATTTATATGTGCCCCTTGGCTAAAATAGTGGAGGCACTCGGTATACAAATTGTTATGTATGCCGACGATACTCAGTTGATTGTCTCCCTTAATAACCCAGGACATCTAGGAAGTAATCTTTCCAGATGCCTGGAGGAGATATCTGTGTGGATGAAAGAGTCCTGTCTCCAGCTCAATGGATCTAAGACAGACCTTATGCTGCTGGGAAAACCCCTGCCTCCAGACACGCCGTTAGCATGGCCTAGTTGTATGGGAAACCCGCCCACTCCTAAAAAACACATCAAGAGTTTAGGAGTCTGGCTTGACGCAAGATTAGACATGAAGACACAGGCTAGCAAGGTAGCTGGGTGCTGCTTCGGGATTCTGAAGTCAGCACGAAAGATCTTGCCTCTTCTCCCATTTTATGCAAGAAGACTACTCCTCCAGGCACTAATACTGTCGCGTCTGGACTACGCTAATGCCTTATACTTAGGAGCCCCCCAGTCTACAATATGCATATTACAGAAGGTCCAGAACTGTGCGGCAAGAATTCTCTTGCAAGTTTCGCGGCTAGACTCAGCAAAAAAGGCTATCAGACAATTGCACTGGCTCCCTGTTTCAGTACGGATCAAATTCAAGGCCCTCTGTGTCACTCACAAGATCATGGCCGCGAATGGTCCTCCTATTCTTCAAAAGATAGTTTCTCTATACCATCCTAAAAGGCACCTTCGCTCTGAAAACAAGCGCCTTGCTCCGGTACCGAGAGTTGTCAGGACCAGATGTGGAGGTCGTTGTTTCTCCTATGTCGCTTCTAAGACTTGGAACACCCTCCCAGACTCTATCCGTTTGGAGGAGGAATACCTGCCCTTTCGACGGCTTTTGAAGACGCATTTTTTTCCTAAGGCTTAATTTATCTGCCCCCCGCCGTCGGGTTCTCAGCGCTGGGAGGCCCTAGGGTAGCCATGCGCTCTATAAATGCCTCTTTCATTTCATTTCATTTCATATGTTTGAATATTTGGTAATGAGTGGTGTGAAGGTGTGTATGTAAAGGTGTGTGCGTGTGTCCTGTCTATCCACTCCCCCCTAAAATCACCATCCATCATGAACGATGGATGACTTTGTTGAAAGACCTGCTGTGCTTATCAAACACTGCAAGTTTAGTCAATTTAATGATGAAGAAGACATACATCTGCGAGTATTAGATGGCTGTGTTTTAGACTCTTCTAAAAGACACATGTTGAGAGAGACGCTCAGCTTAGAGAAAGTACTAATGACTGCACGAGACGAGGAAAGAGAAGATCAACAAGCCGCTAATATGGAGGCTGGAACAGCGAAAAATGAATCCATGTTGGTCATGAAAAGCAAGCACAAGTACCAGGTAAATGCACGCAAGTCGACGTCTACAAAGAAGAAAAAGTTGTGTTTCTGATGTGGGTTTTCATTTCCCTATGAAGGCAAATGTCCAGCCATAGGACAAATGAGCAAAGCTTGCGGTAAAGAAAATCACTTCATAATGGTTTACACAGCTAAAGAGAAAGTAACTAAGACACAGCAAGAAGAGAAAATAGACGCCTGAAGTTTACAGAAGCATTCTTGCCACGCCCACAAAGTCAAAAGCAACATCAGCTACGACAAGTAGAAACCAGACAAAGTCGATAATCATCAAGTTCATCCTAAAAAAGGCTCCTCAACGTCATTGTCGAGTGCCAGTGAAGACGACAGATGTGCTATGATGGCATCGACCAAGGAACAACAAGCACATATAGGTTTGGCTGCCTGTAATGAAGAACAAAAGACAAAGGCGAACCACCACACAAAACAACAGAATTCATTTGGACATAGTCCCAAGATTACAATAAAGATCAACGGTTGCCCAATACCTTTATCATAGACAGTGGTGGGTCGATTATCATCATGCCATTTGAAAGGTTTAACAGGCTATCTCCCGTGCCATGCCTCAACTTGTCAAAGACAAAAGTATACACACTGGCTGCTTCTAAACCGTTGCAGAGTCAAGGGTCATTCATGGAGACAATGAAACACAAAACAATATAAGTGCAAACGCCAATTCACGTTCTTCAAGGATCCTTGTCCAGTGCATGCCTACTCAATTTTGCCACTGCTAACAGTGGAGGTAAAGTGCACATCTGTATTGATAGGCCCCAAGCAAACAAAGCAACAGAAATAGAAAGACATCCTGGTCTACACATAGTGAACATGATCATGCAACTGAACGGTGCCAAAGTCTTCTCCCATCTTGACCTGAACAAGCGATACCATCAACATGAGTTGAAAGAAAACTGCAGATACATCACTTTCAATCATGTTGGTTGCTTCAGATGCAAGAAGTTAAGTTTTGGAGTGTTGTCAGGTGCAGAAATATTTCAGGATCTTATACATCGAATAATTCAACCTGTCATGCATGCTTTTAATCAAAGTGAGTACATACTGGTATTTGGGACAATGAAAAAGGAGCATGACAAGGCTCGTATGCAATTGTGTCAATTACTTGCTGATGCAGGTCTCACTCTAAATGCAGCAAAGTGTTAGTTTCACAAGACCAAACTCAAATTCTCTGGGCACATATTCTCTGATGGGGTAATGACTCCTGACCCAGATAAAGTGTGAGTACTGTCAGCTACCTGCCCCCCCACAAGATGTCACCATGCTGCAATCTTTCTTGGGCATGGCCAGTTATTGCCTAACTCACATTCGTGACTTTGCTACTGTAAGTGCCCCATTGTGAAATTTGACAAAGCAAGATGTTCCTTTTCAGTGGTCTGCTGAATGTGATCAAAGTTTCAAAAGAATAATATGCGATTGAAAATGCAACCGAGATGGCCTATTTTGACCCCAAGTTACATACTGAAATCGCAGTCGATGCGAGCACAGTGGGGCTGGGGGGTAATCCTTGCTCAACATAATGGTCATCTAAATGGGGCCTATTCAATTCGAAGCCTATCTGACACAGAACGTGCCTATTCTCAGAGTAGGAGAGCCTGGCTGTAGTGTGGGGCTGCGAACATTTTCATGTGTTTCTATACGGAAAACTTTTCACTATCATTACAGATCACTAAGCGCTGATCACTATTTTTGGAAACGCTAAAGTCAAGATGCCTTCTCGCATTGAGAGTTGGGGATTGCAACTGCAAAAGTAAGACTATACAATTGTGCACAAGACGGTTAAAGATCAGAACCATGCTGATTACTTTTCAGTGTCACACTTCAACATCTAAAATAGCTGAAGAGTACATTAACTCCATTGTGAGTTCCAGCACGCTAGAGTCCAATCCATAGAACAGATCATTGCTGCAACTAATGCTGATAAGAATATGCTTATCCTCAAAGAGAATTTCAACTCAATCGTGGAAGAAGCATGCTTGACCTTTTGATGACTAAGGTTAATTAAAAAAATTTATAAATGTACAGGATGAACTGTCCATTACCAAGGAAGGTGTTGTATTGAGAGGCTCACGAACCATCATACCTCAGAGCCTAAGACAGCAGGTCATTTAACTAGCACCCATGAAGGACACTCTGGCCTTGTAGCCACCAGAAGAGCCCTAGGAGACAGAGTGTGGTTCCCGCTCCTAGATAAGTGAGTGGAGACGGAGCTAAAAGAGCGTCATCTTTGCACCTGCCTTTCTCTCAAAGTAACACAGCACACACTGACAATGTCTGACCTTCCTGCACATGCATGGGAGAGAATTGCAGTTGATTTCTTTGGGCTTTTAGAAAACGGACATCATCTCATGGTAGTCATCGATGAGTATTCACTTTTTCCTTTAGTGGAGGAGTTATCATCAACTACCCATGACAAGGTCATTGAATGGCTCGATGACATCTTTGTAGCGTGGGATGTTGAATTCAATGGCAAATGTTACATACAGTCAATAATGTGTCAACGTGTGCATTTCAGAAGCAAAGCACAGGTAGACAACAGGAAAAACAAGCTGTAATGTATTTGAAGCAGATCATCTACCATTTGAGGAGTCACAATTGGACGGATTTGGAGGCGCACAGAGACTCCTGGGATGAAACGCTGTCTTCTTCACTCACGGAGGTACACAGTAATCAAAACAAATGGAGAGTACCAGCTCAAACCAAACGAACAGGATTGTCTAAACCAAATCAATAAATTCTTCATTTGAAGAGTCCGGCTGGAGAGCATCCATGGACATTGGTGCTTTGGTGAATAACACTGCCATCAGCAGTGCTGATTGGCATTCATCTTGAGCGTTAGAGAGGGGCAGCAACACAGCTGGGTTGTGTACCAGATCTCTTCTTGGCTCATATTCATTTGTTGCTCCCATTACCCAGAGGTGGTTGCCTATCTCGTGGCTCTTGGCAGTCCAAGGTTTGTATGTGTGTTGCCCAGAGACAATCTTAAGCTTTAAAGGGGACAATAAGTTTTATTGCAGCCCCTATCTCTCAGTTTCCGTTTCACCCTAGTGAAAAAGGTCCTCTGATGCTCCATAGCCAGGGTGTAATCTGGGAAGTCAAAAAGCGATGGTTATACATTTCCAGGTGAGCAGCTTTTCTGGCTGCTCGCAGATCTCATTAAAGTCCCTGAAGTGAAGCAACATAGCTACAAACGGTTAGGGTGAGTAGCCTAGGGGAGACCTCTGTGCCAGTACTTCTCAAGGGAAAAAGAGGCAAATAGTTTATGGGGTGGAACAAAGGTCTTGCTCCACTTCTGCAGGAAATACACCACTAATGTTGCTTCACCGAAACGTCCGTTAGTATCCTCAGCCCTGCCCTTTAAAAAAGAGCGTGAGCTACCAGCTTGTGGATTTGCTGATGTAGCTCGGATGTTTACAGTTGTAGCCCCGCCAATGTGCATTTACTATGCTACCCTGTCAACTAACTTCTTGTGGTCATCCTGAAAATTGCCCACATCTAGCTAAACCGTCAATTTTGGTTTCGAGAGACATTCTGGTTGCTCTGACTGCGCCTAGGATTGCATAGAGTTTTGTCAGTGCCAGCAGACAGGCATGTTGGTGGATCCATGGGGTGTAAGACCCGCAGCCTTGAGGTTATATATGGCTGGCCGTGGGCAACTGGAGGGTCAGTTTGGCTGCTTTCTGTTACCCCATTCCTATAATGACACTTGCTTCAAGGATGTATTATGGTGCGTCAGCTGCTGTAGGCTATGCCCTAGTCTGCAGTTTGTGAGGAATGATTATCAACAAGATTAGAGTGCGTCCCTCCTTGGCTCCTAGGCCTGCGTTCCATGGCCAGCCTCAGAGGTTTTTTTGTTGTTGTTGCTGGCAGCAGCTTTGAAGTCTGCTAATACATCAATAATGATTCTCAATGCAACTTTGCATGTATGATGTTGGGCACCCCCCTCAGGCCCCAGTGCGTTATATGGACAGACAAGTAGTGACAGAACGCAAGCAGGGTGCTAGGGCTGTCCACGACGACTGCATCCATGTGGGGAATGCTGTGCATCTCAGAATGCTAGCAGTTAGATGCCAATGACTACTTAGATGGTGTTCTGTAGGTGGATAGTTGGGGGGGGGGATGTGTACCCTCCTCAGAGATGTGCAAGCACGGGGAGCAGGGCAGGGATGTGCTTGATAGTTCTTAGTCTGCAGGAAAGAGATGCCTGTAGTGCACAATCATCCAGTGGACTTGAAGCCCTCGGTGTATTTCAGGTAAGGGTGGGGTAGGGAGCTAGTGGGGACGCTAGTAGTGGATGAGAAACGTGGATCCCAAATCCGGTTTCTGTGGTTTCCCTTCCTCATTCAGTTGCCACAAGAGTCTGCAGGGTGAAGTTCAAGTGAGGGTGGGAAGGCAGATGGGGGTCGAGGCTCTCTAACCACACTTTCCTTGCCACCCACTCCTAACCTCTTGCCAGGCCCCAAAGTAAGTCCAGTATCCGGACACAGCATAATCACTTATCTCCTGGTAGTCCAACTCATCTGGCAACAGTCTCATGCAGGCTGATCAACAGAGGCACACCACCCGCAGTGGAGGAGGGAAGTGCTTAAAAGTTGTCCGGCGGCTTCTGCTCCCCATTCCCAAAGGACCCCAGTGGGTGAGAGCGATTCACAACTCCCGCTGCAGAGGCCATGCCAGGACCTAGTCGTCACGACGCTCAACAAGGTAGCAGGGCAGATTCTCCTTTTCCCCTCGCTATCCTGCAATTCGGGCCCTGGGGCATTAGTGGGATCTTTATCTCAAGGCCCATCTAGGCACCCGTGGAGCCAAAGGAAACAACACAAGACCACTCACATCGAAGGTCGCCACCCTCTTCTCCACAGATTAAAAAAACAACTGACAGACTAGGAGTCAGGGGCTGGGCACAGGTCACACCCCAAATATGCCTAAGCCAGGAGGCTCCATGGATGGGGAAGATCTCTCTCTGAATGGCACCCATCAAGCAATACAGGCATGCATTCCGTGTTTGCACTTTCTCAACCGACTTGTATGGCACTTGAAAGTGGCCCTCCTTATTATTCGGATAGATTCCAAGGGGACCTGGGTGGGAGCTGAAGACAAAAAAAATATATATATATCACATCTGCCATTTTGGCAGCCGTAGCCCGGCCCATATGTAAAAGAAAGCTTAACCAAAAGGGCAAAAAAAAAAAAAAAAAAAGATAGCAATCCCACTCCAAAGATGAATAAAGCAAAGGTCTACATAAGGAGCACACAGAGAAAATTGATAGTTGAAAATACTATTTTCGTATGTCCACCTCATGGTGAAGAAGGTTACTTGTGGATGCATCACCAAGACACATGAAGGTTTTAAAAGTGCCCTGATGCCAAACATTACATTAATAATTCTTTATTTACTCAAAATCAGAGATGCAACAGTTCTCTTCAGTGTAATTTAACAATTAGCTTTCTCGATTTTTGTTTTACTGTGTGTGCTCTGTGCGGAGCTATCGAATAAACCAGTTCTAACACGACCACTTTGAGACGAGGATGGTAACTCAATCAAGACACAAATCACACAATAGCATGGTGACTGGAATCCCATGGTCTAGTTTCGAGTGATTTATCTTTTATTTTGCACCTTTTCTTCACAGAAAGTGAAGAGTGCACTTGTTTATGACTACTTTATGTTTTCACCACTCTTAATGTCTTTAGTGTGTCTTCGGCCGTCAGACAAGGTTTCGGTTGTGATATTTTGTGTGCAGTGTGAGGCTGGACAAATGGTCACCCCAGACTGCAAAGTTGCACTTTCACCTGTTCAGCGTACCACTTACACTACTTCATGGTGACAGCCATGTTGATCGCTCACTACATCTCGATTCCTATGTCTCAAAGACTTGTACTCTCTGTACTTTAAAGAGGTTCACATTTTCAACAGAACTCACAAGCTGCCAACACATTGCACCCCAAAAAAACACATTAGTGCCGAGCTTTGTGCATCAAATTATAATGCAATCCAGAGGAGGCCACCACTCTCTGCTGAGCCAAGGTGAACTTAAGTATATGCTTCGAAGGTACATGGCCGCCATAATTGCTTTAAGATGAGCTTTATGGGGATTTGTTTTGGAAACACTCAATGACCGGTCAGTGTCGCTTTGACTGAATAATGTATCTTTTAATATATAATGAACGAAAGGCCATGGGATCGCCGCACTTGGCATAATTATAATTCTTTTTTTTTTTTTTTAAACATGAATTGAGCGTTGATGTTGTGCCACTACCATTATCGAGCCTATGTATGTCTCCTGTATCAGTAACCAAACGGATAATCTAAAATAACCACGTTTGTTCAATATACTCATCACCGGTCTAATCAGCGATGCACATATTGGCAGTCAGATAAGATGCAGATAAGTAGTTCTGTAGTGTCTATTATCCAAAATGAAAAGAAATAAAAATAAAAACACGAGCTGTATGGTAGCTTTCTTGAACCAGTAATTTAATTGTAACTATTTGATAATGCACAATGGTCTCTCTACCACATCTAAAGCCTACACTCAACATAACTGCTCTTCCTGTGTCACAGAGTGTTAGTCCGAAGCACACATTTTCACCAAGTTACCACCTCTAGGCATTTAAATATGGAGACTCAAAGGGAGTCTATTGACGTCCAACTCTCCACACTGTCTACAACAAACTGTGGCAGTGCCTCTGGCTACTGCAAACAGACGGGAGTCGGAAATCGTTGGCCTGCTCAGGTGAACCTATCGAGGTATTTTGACCTCCAACAAACCGGTTTCCCGCTGGGGGAGAGCCGTGCTGGGACGCTGTCTGGCACCGCTGGGGAGACTAACTCCTACCAGCCTCTGCGAGAAGGACTCTCGTTGAAAAGCACGCCGCCGCGCTTGGGTCAATGTCGGGCCTGTCCATGCCGGTCAGAGCCCGCAAGAGGCTGGGCTGGCCTCCCCTCTAACGTTTGCTGGAAGAGAAGCCTAAAGATGGTGAAAAATACCATAAAAAGTATGGGGAGGAAGAAGACAGCCCACCCACCAGCGGAAGAGGTAACCCTTACAACTTTAGATACCTTTTTAGCAAAAGCTTCATCAGCCATTGCCTGTGCAGAGGTGACTATCGACAGACACGGGTGACGATACAAATAGGGACATGACACGTGTGATGCTCCACGAGGGTTAGACACCGAGCACACAAATGGCTGTAACCAGCCCTCCCACTTCTACCAGGATTGCCATTGCCAATCCTATGCCAGAGGGATCAATACAACCTGTTGTAGCACCTGTCCATAAAAGAGGGGCCTTTCTAAAACCCTTTGCATTAATAACTCTAAGAGACCAAGAAAATGCAAACTAGCTCCAGTAAATCCGTTAGTTGGTAACATGGATAACCCGCAGCCTCAGCCGATTATCATGCCACCAAAGGTTTTGAATTTGGACGATCTTCTTGAAAAATTTAACGAGCTCCTATCTCCAATATGCCTACATTTAGAATCCATCGAAAAGGCAATAAAGGTGTTGGCAGCAACAAGACATGTGCCACCTCGAGATGTTGGGGTCAGAGGGAGTTCCACAGGGCTGATGCAACATTCCCCACTGGGTGATAATAACAGCATGGCCAACAATAGCTTAAATCCCCCACCCCTGGCGAAAATACATTTTCATATCATGGCACCTTAAACTCAGGCTCCACCCCTGTTCAATGTCGCCAATTTACCTCTGTCGTCAGTCGCGAGCCAAATAGCAGAGCCAGCGATGGCCACTCGATCCCATCCTGACCCACAGGACACAGAACAGGTCATTTTGGCCATAAGGTTAGGGGGCCCTCGTCTTACACAAAGGACGGATGAGGGGCCGAGGCTAGACCTGCCACCAGCTGCATGTCCCTATGTGGTTATTTTGGCAAACACCCCTATTTTAAAAAGAGATCAAATAGAAACCACTACCCAATTGATCCACAAAGCTCGACACTGGATTTATAAAGCTGCCAATGATCGGTCAGAGGGACATTTTAAAATTTTAGTGGCACGCAGGGTTTTCTGGCTGGGTAAACAAATCTATTATGGGGGACTGTGTGGTTTTAACTTTTAAATATACGGCCATGGCAGAAAAATGATTGCACTCATTGCCTAATAAGTCAACAGCATTGACACAAATGAACAAGTTACTTACCTTCGGTAACGCTTTTTCTGGTGGATACAGTATCTGCCTGTGGATTCCTCACCTTGTGAATATCCCCTGCGCCAGCAACATTCGGAAACTTTTGTAGCAGTCCACGCCGATGGGGTCGAAGATGACGTCACAGAGACACGGCTCCGCTCGCGACTCCACTGACGTCACCGGCTCCATAAGAAGACCTCCTCGGCGTGATGACGTCAGTTCCGCCCCTTTTTTCCGTGCCTTCGAGGCACACGGACGGACTGACAGCAATATGTACATAAACAGCATACACAGTACACAATATGCATATCAACACACACAGTGTGGAAAAGAAACAACAAAGCACTAGAAATAACCCAATGTCCTTGACAGTCATAAATACATTTGAAATCATCAATAGAATTACCGTCATAGAGTCACTGGAATAGAAGGATGGACAACGGGGAGGCGGGTGGGTCAGTGAGGAATCCACAGGCAGATACTGTATCCACCAGAAAAAGCGTTACCGAAGGTAAGTAACTTGTTCTTCTGATGGATACATCTGCCAGTGGATTCCTCACCTTGTGAATAGATTCCACAGCAGTCCCCGCTCCCGGAGGAGGGTGTCCATCCCCCTATACCAGAAAATCCTGAAGGACGGAACGGGCAAAATGTCCGTCCCTCCTCACCTCAGAGTCTAAACAATAATGTTTTGCAAAGGTGTGAAGGGAGGCCCAAGTTGCCGCCCTACAAATGTCCTCCACAGGAACACCCCTAGACAAAGCAGAGGTAGAAGACTTTGCTCTAGTGGAATGAGCTCTTAAACCCTCCGGAGGCTCCTTACCAGCCAGGGAGTAGCAGATCTTGATGCATAGCACAATCCATCTTGAAAGGGTGCGCTTGTGCACCGCACGACCCTTTCTGCAGCCAGCAAAGCCCACAAAGAGCTGGTCATCAATCCTGTAGTCCTTAGTCCTGTCCAGGTAAAAGCTCACCGCCCTCTTAGGATCCAAGCGGTGAAGTCTCTCCTCCTCCTTGGAAGGGTGAGGGGGAGGATAAAAGGTAGGAAGGGTAATGGACTGCCCCAGATGGAAGGGAGTTACCACCTTAGGCAAAAACGCAGCCCTGGTCCGGAGAACCATTCGTTCAGCATGCACAGTCAAGAATGGGGGTTTTGAACTAAGAGCTTGAAGCTCACTTACTCTCCTTGCCGAGGTGATTGCAACGAGGAAAACCGTCTTAAAAGACAACAGTCTCAAGGGACACTTATGTAAGGGCTCGAAAGGAGAACCCATAAGATAAGTCAGTACAAGGTTTAAGTCCCACTGAGGTACAATAAAGGGAGTAGGAGGAAATTTATTCGTAAGGCCCTTGAGAAACCTAAGCACAATAGGTGATTTAAATAAGGACGGCTGATCCGGCAGGCATAGGAAAGCCGACAAAGCCGATAAATATCCCTTTACAGTGGCCACAGCAAAGCCTTGCTGGGCAAGAGAAAGAGCAAACTGCAGAATGTTAGACAAACGAGCCTTCAAGGGATCAATCGACCTCTCTCCACACCAGAGAACGAACTTAGACCACCTATAGGAGTATATGGATTTGGTGGAGTGTCGCCTGGCCGATAAAATAACGTCCACCACATCTGGCGGGAGAGAAAAAGAATTCAGGTTGCCCCGTTCAATCTCCAGGCATGAAGGTGTAAGCTCTGGAGGTGGGGGTGTAGAACCTGCCCCTCCGACTGCGAGAGGAGGTCTGCCCTCAGAGGGAGACGGAGCGGAGGGCACGAGGAGAGGTGGAGAAGATCTGTGTACCACACCCTTCTTGGCCAATCCGGGGCGATCAATATAACTTGGGCCCGGTCTTGGCGAACCTTCCTCAGAACCCGAGGAATCAAGGGTATGGGAGGAAACGCGTAAAGGAGTCGTGAGCCCCAACTCAACTGAAACGCGTCTCCCAACGCCCCCTGCATCGGATACTGGAGACTGCAGAATGACAGGCAGTGCGCGTTCTCGAAAGTGGCAAACAGATCCACCCGAGGAGTTCCCCACGTCCGAAAGACGTGACGAACTACCTCCGGATGGAGCCTCCACTCGTGGTCGGCAGAGAACTGCCGACTGAGACTGTCCGCACGTACGTTCAGCACCCCGGCCAGATGATTCGCCATCAGACAAATCCGATGGTCCTGAGCCCAGGACCATAGACGCAGGGCCTCTCTGCATAGACAAAGAGACCCCACTCCTCCCTGCTTGTTTATATACCACATCGCGGTAGTGTTGTCCGTCAGAACCTGAACAGACTGACCACGAAGGGAAGGGAGGAAGGCCTTGAGCGCCAAGCGTATCGCCCGTAACTCCAGAAGGTTGATGTGAAGCAACCTTTCCTCTGGAGACCAAAGACCCTTGATCTCCAGATCCCCCAGATGCGCACCCCACCCTAAGGTGGATGCATCCGTTATCACTGTGGTCACCGATGGAGGTAGATGAAAGGGCCTTCCTTGAGACAGATTGCCCTCCACGCTCCACCAAGATAGATCCGCTGCAGCTTCTCTGGAGATCCTCACAGACTCCCTGAGATCCCCTTTGTGCTGATACCACTGCTTGCGGAGGCACCACTGGAGCGCCCTCATGTGCCAGCGTGCATGGTTGACCAACAGTATGCAGGAAGCGAACAGACCGAGCAGGCGAAGGACCTTCAGAACTGGAACAACCGCTCCGCTGAAAAACAAAGGAATCATTTCTTGTATGTCGAGAATCCTTTGAGGAGGAGGGAATGCTCGACACACAGTAGTGTCCAGTACCGCACCTATGAACAGGTTGCGCTGAGAGGGCACCAGGTGAGATTTGGGCACGTTGATCGAAAAACCCAATCTGTACAACAGCCAAGTTGTATCCTGCAGATGACACAGCACCTTCTCCGACGACTCCGCCTTGATCAGCCAGTCGTCCAAATAAGGGAAAACCGAAATTCCCGATCTTCTGAGATGGGCTGCCACCACTGCCATCACCTTTGTGAAGACTCGAGGTGCCGAAGTAAGACCAAACGGGAGGACCGCAAACTGATAATGTTGCGATCCTACCGTGAAACGGAGATACTTCCTGTGCGACTTCAGGATGGGGATGTGAAAATACGCATCCTGCAAGTCGAGCGACACCATCCAGTCCTCCTGATTCAGCGCCTGAAGAACCTGCGCAAGGGTGAGCATCTTGAACTTCTCCTGTTTCAGGTAAAAGTTCAGGATTCTGAGGTCTAGTATCGGACGCAATCTGCCGTCCTTCTTCGGGATCAGAAAATACCGGGAGTAGCATCCCTGACCCCTCTCCTGCTCCGGAACCACCTCTATCGCCCCTTTCTGAAACAACTTCAGGACTTCTTCCTGCAGGAGAAGACGGTGGTCCTCCGAGCAAGCACCTTGGCAAGGAGGGTAAACTGGAGGGAATTCCCGAAAGGGAAGGGCGTACCCATTTTCTACAAGATCCAGAACCCAAAGGTCTGTAGTAACCGATTCCCAATCTTGTAGAAAATGGGTAAGCCGGCCCCCCACAGGACCAGCATGATCCGGAATGTCGAATCTAGGGCTGTTTTGCGGTGGTGGGAGGGGCTGAGGAAGAGGAAGAGGAGGAGGAGAGTTGACGGCCCCGTGAGCGACCTCTAAGTCTTCCTCTATATCCCTTGGAGCTTTGCTGCTGCTGCTGCTGGGCTGGTCTATAAGAACGAAAACTCGCCCTTCCAAAACCTCTGTACCTCTTGAAAGTACCTCTCGGCTGGGATTGAAGGCCCAACGACCTAGCCGTAGCCTTACTCTCTTTGAAGCGCTCGAGAGCAGCATCAGCCTTCTTCCCGAACAGACCAGACCCATCAAAAGGTAAGTCCAACAAGGTCGACTGGACATCCGAAGAAAATTCGGAGGACTTAAGCCATGCACCCCTCCTGGTGGCAACTGAAGACCCCATGACCCTGGCAACTGAGTCTGCTGTATCCAAGCCACTCTGTATAACCTGGCGAGCAGCCGCCTGGGCATCCGACAGTATTTCACTGAAGCCTGCCCTATCCACCTCCGACAGCTTCGGTGCCAACTTTTTAGCTGAATCCATAAGCGCATGGATATAGCGCCCCAATAAACAAGTCGCATTAGAAGACTTTAATGCCATACTGGCTGAAGAAAAGACTTTCTTGGCTGATTGGTCCACCTTCTTGGCCTCTCTGTCCCCTGGGACCTGAGGAAACACACCTTTTGAACGTCCAGAACAAGCAGCCTGAACGACCAGACTTTCAGGTGAAGGGTGTGATGACAAAAACTCAGGATCCCCCGGAGCCACCCTATATCTCCTTGCAACCACCTTGGACACCGCAGGAGCCGAAAAAGGCTTGCGCCACACATCCAACACAGGCTCCAATATTGCTTCATTAAAAGGCAACAGCGGCTCTGACACCGCAGTTGGAGAGTGCAACACCTCAGTCAAGATATTGGACTTGAACTCAACAGATGGCAATTGAAGGTCCAACAACTCTGCAGCCTTTCTGATTACAGCATGATAAGGAGCCGCGTCTTTAGAAGGTTCATCTGAAGGAGGAGTGATCTCCCACTCCGGAGACAAATCCAACCCACTTGCCTCCTTCAACTCGTCAAACACCTCATCGGATTCGACCAATTCTCCCTCTTCAGCCTCATCCATAAGATAGCTCCTCTCCTCCAGCACTCTCTGCGCCTCCCTCCTGGAACGGATCCGCACCTGCGGCGTCGGCGGCGCCGTGATCGAATCCGACGGCGCCGGCAGAGGCGTCGAACGCGGATCAGCTGGAGCAGCCGGCGTCGAACGAGGTCGAGTCGGCGCCGGTGAAGAGGGAAGCGGCGTCGATGTTTTCGGCGCCGGCATCTGCCAAGACGGCGTCGCTGGGAAGAAAGGCATAAACGGTGCTTGAGGATAAACCTGCGGCACTCCCAGATTAAAAGCCATCGGACCCATCGGACCCATAGGTGCACCAGAGGAATACATGGCCCGTGAGAACACCCCATACATCGCATTGAGATACTGCGAGGGGTCCTGACCTGGATTAGGGAAAGCCGGATACTGGTCAGGTAACACCGGACTCGGGCCTGCCGGCGCCGACGGTGGAACTTGCGGCGTCACAGACTCACCCGGAGCCTGATCATCCTCATCCTGGGCCGGAGTCGGAGACGGAGCCGAAGGACCTGTAGGACCTGGAGAAGCCATCGGCGCCGGAGAGGACGCCGGCACCGGCGAATCAGCCGGAGCCGGAGAAAACACAGGAGAAGATGGAACGGGAGGCGAAGCCGGAACAGGAGAAGGAGACACTGACTCCCTTCGACGCCGAGCAGGTGATTTAGACTTCGACGTCGAGGCCTTGTTATGAGACGAATGCCTCCTTTTCTTCTTATGCTTCTTGCTCTTTGAAGCATGTCCCGAAGTCGACTTGGAAGCCGACCTCGACCTCGACCTGGATCTTCTTCTACCTCTTTTCTCCTTTCTCTTCATCCGGGCGATAAAGAGCTTTGCCTCTCTTTCCTTAAGAGCCTTTGAGCTCATCTTCCTGCAACACGAACATCCTTCAACATCGTGGTCCGATGACAAACACCAAACGCAGTCGTCATGCGGGTCAGTGATGGACATGTGTTTGCCACATTCATGGCAAGGCTTGAAACCAGACTTCCTTGCCGACATTCTCGAAGAAAGACAGAGAAACTTCGGAATAAACACAAAGTAACAGGTAAAGCTACCAGTAACGATTCCCGAAATCCGTTGGCGTCGTCGGCGCGGAAAAAAGGGAACTGACGTCATCACGCCGAGGAGGTCTTCTTATGGGGCCGGTGACGTCAGTGGAGTCGCGAGCGGAGCCGTGTCTCTGTGACGTCATCTTCGACCCCATCGGCGTGGACTGCTACAAAAGTTTCCGAATGTTGCTGGCGCAGGGGATATTCACAAGGTGAGGAATCCACTGGCAGATGTATCCATCAGAAATTTGCCCTACCTCTTGGCTTTTTTTTTTTATAACCCGTCGACACATCAGCTAGGTACAAATGGAAACAGAGCCCACAACCCTATTTTACCCTTATTGGATGCGCAATCACGTCACGGTGCGGAGAAAACACTACACCACTTTTACCAACTTTTAACCGATTCTTGGCGCTGTCAGACCTGGATGCCTCGGACTTACGGAGCGCTCGGATACCCAAGCCCTTCTGCAAAAGGATATAGACAATTTTACAGCTATTACATGGAACATTTCAGGCCTGGGACACAAATTGTTGGATTTAGATTGGCTTTAGTATATTTCCACCTTTGATCTAGTTTGCCTGCAAGAGACTTGGGCAGAGGGACCTGTTTACATAGATGGCTATAGATTGTATTATACCCCCGCAATTGCCTCAAACTCTGGTCGGGCGAAGGGGCAGGATTGTGACACTTTTAAAGAATAATCTGAGAATTTAAGTACTTTCCTCCCACAATGATTGACAATATTTTAATATGCTGCACCTTGAAGGTCCCGATGGCAACACTATTTTATTGATTAATTTTTATAACAATTTATTTGGGGTGAGATATAGAAGTTTGTGTCCGTAGCGGAGTAAAACATGAATAGGTCAATTAGTTTGTGCAAAAAAGATCCAGTAGTGTTGCCCCTTTTACTAACCTCAATTTGTGGCCTAACAGATGAGGACAAAGGAGGTAGTGTGCAAGCTTTGTCACAACCATTATGGGAATGTATTATATAAACTCATTATCACAAAAGATCTGGAGATAATGAACCCTCTGTAGTAATCCACCGGCCATCTGTTAGAAACCTTACGTTCTACTCTAAATAGCTCCACAATTGACTTTATAATAGCCTCCGCCTCCCCGAGAGAGGCTTTTAGTAATACTACGGTTAAATTCTCAGGCTTCAGCGATCATGTGGGCGTATCTTGTCATATGTATTGGGTAAGTATCCATGGTTCCATCATCTCACATATAATAACCTTATGTTACAAGGAAGAATGGGATAATACTTAGTAGGAGAACATGGACAGGTCTGTTATTAACCCTCGGGTAGTGTCTAGTAGGCTTAAGGAAATAGCAATATGCCTGGATTTAAACCCGGACCCGCAGAGTACCATCGTGGCCTTTAAAAGCTATTTTGCTAGAAGTAAAAAAGAATCATTGGAAGAGTGGTGGGTCCCTAAAAAGTAAGGGCCAGAAATGGTTCAACCAGAATTGCACTAAAGCACTTTCTCACCTAGACCAAATTCTTAAGTGTGTGTCAAAAGACCCAATCCTGGTCAAACGGGCTCGCCTAAGGAACTCCACGGCTAGGAAGAATAGGCTAAAGATCCTGAAGGAAGAAGCATGGAAAAAACTGCTCCAAGCATCTGCCACAAATAACTCAAGGGATTTCTGGGCAACGATTAATGCCCCATTTTCAAAATCAAATACAGACCCCAACCTTGACAATCATGTGGATGAGGACTCCTGGGTGGAGCATTTTAGTAAAAAACGTTATGGAAAGAGAGAGGGTACTCGAGGTTGTGCGAGGACCCCGTCCATCCAACTAATATTATTTTCACTTTTAATAATTCGGAGGATAAGTGAAGCCCTGGAACAATGCAGTCACAATAAGGCTCCTGGTCTAGATGGCACCCCAACAGATGTTATTCCTGACTCTCCCGATCTCTGGGGCCCCGTGCTCACTAATGTGTTTAATCAATAGTAAAAAATGGAGATAAATCTGATCCTAGAAACTATTGGCCAATTTCCCACCTTGATAGCCCGGCAAGACTTATGGGTAGAGTGCTATTAAACAGACTGGAGGCTTGGGCACTGACAAATAACATCGTGATCCCGGCCCGATAAGCCTTTAATAAAGGTAGAGGCACCCAAGACCAATGTCTTAACTTGAGCTCATAGCAAAGTATACTTAGGCTAAGTAAGGTTATTTATACATGGCGTTCATGGACCGAAGAACAGTCTTCGACTGCACTGCCCATTCCCATCTCTGGAGGATCATTAAGGAAATGGGGGTAGACCAAGAAATCATTTCTTTGTTAACACAGTTGTACAGTTGTACTCGAAAGCCGAAGCCTGCATACGGTATAGGCATCAGGAGGAGTGCACTAGATGGTTTCCAATTTCCAGGAGTGGTCGGCAAGGGTGCGTTCTTGCCCCTTTTTTGTTTTCTTTATTTACAAACGGGGTAGAGTCCCAATTGCTTGAATCAGCCATAGACATTCCTAGAACAAATAAGTCGCGTGTTCCAATTTTATTGTACGCAGTTGATGCAGTTTTAATTGAACATACGGGAAGGGCCCTCCAGGAATTGCTAGACACATGTAAAGTTTTTTTTCATACTTTGGGGTGACATTTGATTATAGATCATTCTGGATTAATATGGTGGCAAATCGAGGGATCATGCTGGAAAAGAACACTAATGCAATCCACTCGTTTTCAAAAAAGCTTGGCACAAGACATCTAGATATAGTAAAAAGGGTATATGGGGCTAAATCTGGTACAGTAGCTTCCTATGGTGCTGGAGTAGGGGGTTATGCTAATGTAAAACTGAGACAAACAATAGAAGACTCGTTTTGCAAATCAATGAGGAGCCTCCCCATCAGTTGCTCTAATTTTACATCATGAGTTGAACATCCCCTTTATCACCACTCAAATAAATGTAGCACTCCTTCTCCTCTGGCACTCAATAAGGAGAGAGATACTGTGATTCTCACCCACAAAGTATTATGGACTGTGTATCACTAGAACACACACAGAGCATTCAGTGGCTAGTGTATGTTAAAAATACTCTTCACACTTTAGATTTAAGGAGCCTGTACTAAACCCCAGAAAAATGGGTCTATATCAAAAAAAGCCATAATAGCCCGCTTTTTTAAATTTGTGAATGAGGTGAGAGTGACTGCCCAGAACAGTAAACCCACGGTCAGAGAGTATCTTAAGGGCCCAATGCAGAGTGAGGGGGTACCATCCTATCTGGAATTTGTAGCAAACCGTTGTCACAGATTCATTTTGTTAAGGTTTCGCCTTAACCTCATTATGTGCATGTTGGGCTTTCCTACTGGCACTTATTCTACTAATGATCTCTCATTTTGCCTATGTGATAGTTCCTCGCTCCAAAAAGATCTGCACATTTTCTTTTTTCTTGTAAATTTCATTGTGATCATCGTGAGAGATTTTTAATTCCAATTATGCGCAAGCCTAATTTTAGGTAATGTCAATCGGCCCTATATTTTTTAAGAATGCTGCACAACCGTTTAACCTGCTTTTGTGTTGCCTCGTTTCTACGTTTGTCGATGAAGACCAGGAAACTGCATATTTGCTAAGATGAATTGTTTTTAACAGTTTTTAACGGTCTTTTTATAGTTTATATTAGTGGTATATTTGAACTTTTATGATTAATATTGTATTAATCGAATAAAGTAATTTGATGATGATGATGAACTGTGGCAGAAGGTTCCTACTGGTGATCATGAAAAGCAGCAGATGCCTTTTACAACAGTAAGATGTCACCCTAGTCATCTCCATTTACTGGCAACACTCTGTCAGGTATAACCCGCTCTTTGTACATATTTGCTACCTCTGTGTCGTAGCAACACAGTTACTATCACACTGCTGGGCAAAAAAGAAACCACAGCCAGTGACATTTCTTGGTGCTGCCTGAAGGCGTGTTGTACCCCGATGTTGAGGGGACAGGAGGGCCATTTGCCCCTACCCAGGCTTCAAACCTGCATCCACCTAGGCCATACCATATTACTTAATAGCCTTGTGTTAGAAGTGGTTTGCATCTCTGATATTAATCCGACAAATGCAATATCAATGCTTTGCGAAACCTCCCAGATAACCTTCAGGCACCTTAACATACATCATCTAAACCTTCATACCTGGTCACGGTCTTTTCGATTCTGTCCAATTACCTTCACTTACCTTGCTATAGGTACAGTACCGGAATGTTTTAATTTATATGTTCATGTTCTATGTCTCATGTACAAAGTATTAATTCAATGAGCACAACACTGATCAACAGTTTCACATTCATGGTAATTAGTTTGCTACTCGTTTTCAATTATTTACAATACAGAACACAATGAAAAATGCAACAAGAAAGCCAGGTTTTAAAACACACATCAACATACTCATTGCTCCAGCCAAGATCTGGTATTTGCGCACCGATAACCGTTTTGCAAATTGACTCAGTTTTTCACAGGAAATTACAGTCTGCCTTGTTCAGGAAGGGCAATTTTGTCAATATTCAATTATTTGATGTCCACAAAAAGAGGAAAATAAAACTTAAAGCGTCTAATGAGAAAAGACCCGAAATGCACATTGCAGATTTTGTCACAGTGAGCCTATTTAAGCAGGGACGTTTTTTGATCCCCACAGCAGAAATGAAAATGGCACAATATGCCCACACAGTGTTTCTTTAGAAAAACAAATAAATGAACTGTGGGTAACAAATGGAAAGTTCAAATTAAAATTGAGTAACACAACAACACACACTCCAGTACTAGATGAATAAAATGGATGGATTCTTTTGCAAGCATGGGAAATGAAAATGCATGATGTGTACAGAAACACAAAAATGACCATTAACAATACCGAAAGTAGCTGGAGTATTTTAAATGCACTTGAAACGTATGTACTGTAATTCTTAAAAGTGTCAAATAAAAAAAATAAAAAAAATGAATTGAAATTACTTTTTATGGATGAAGCACCCACATTTATTTTTCCATGTGCGTAAAAAATGGCAGTGAAACATTCCTTGAAAAAGGAGGGGAATGGCAAAATAGACATGTTGCTTTAGGATGTTCAAAAGTACACCATTTTTAAAAAACAAAAATGATATCTTTATTTTAATTTTTTAACAGCTTTCATTTTTTCAAAGATGTACACTTTTTAAATCTGTTTCAAATGACCCACAGGAGTACAAATGATGGCACTTTTAACCAATATGGTGTGTTCATATTTACAAAAATGAAAGAATTTTTCAAGACATAATAGCATATAATCTCAACATTTAGAAGAAATAAAAGAATGGCATCTGTATTGGTCTTCTGTACAAACTATTAGAACAGGAATTTATTCACATAAAAAAATCAGCTTTAACTCAACCTACACATTTCTCAGATCCATGTTCCTCAATCTCAAACCTTTCATCACCTGTCCCGCACCTTCACCAAACTATACAACTACAGTTAATAAGATTTAGCACCTAACATAGCAAAACAAAGTTAGCCATCGTGTCTGTTCTTTTCAATAATTCCTTGAACATAAAAACTCTTCCATGATCCTCCTTTAAATTCACATTCACAATCCACCAACAAAACAGCAGAAAAAGGTCTCTGTTTCTTTTGAAGTAAACTTGGAAACTCAAACTCCTTTCATTGGTCTTTGTTCTTACACCCAAGAGTCAGGGGATCCTGGGTACTGTTCTGCTCTATGAGATGGGCGCCTCGTAGAGTAAAAGTCTACATAGTTGGTGGTTGATTTCAGTCCATACTGTGTGGCATAATCGGTTGTAGAAGGATAGTGAATTCGATCATCAAAGTAGGGATCTTCATAGCTGTGTGGAGACTGCAAGGTCAATCGATAGGCATCATAGTTCTTTCTATTTGACTCATCTTGACTATAGTACAGCTGCTGATACTAAGGAAAAAATTAAAAGGAGACAAATGTAAACCTACTTGAACTTTTACTGAGATGTACATAAAGAACCACTGCAAGAATTATTTGTTACTGCAAGACATTTGACAAAGGTAGTGCTTTATAAAGTGAAATGTGAAAAATGAATACTTATACTTAATTACGTAGTTCTCCTGTTTATATGAGAGGTGATTGATATTTCATGCCTCAAGGAAATCAACTAACATGCTTTAACAAGTTCTAAGTCAAACAAAACGTCTAGGGACCAAATGATTTTAAGATTTAGAATGCATACATTTTTCACTGGTAAATCAACCAGCTTCCATTGCGAAGGCGATTGGACTGAAATCTAAGGCAATGGAAATTAGTGGTATACAGGTATAGCACAATCCTACTAAAGAAACAGAACACTGATACATAAGCCCAAATTACACATCTCCAGACTTAAATGTAATTAACGGTTGTTTCAAATGCCTCCACATTTCCTAAACAACTGAATGTAGAAGTGGCTCTAGCAATGAACAAGCAATAGAAAAGCTCAGACAACAATGTTCAGTGTTCAAGAATCTAAATGCTGAGTAGAAATCAGTCAAGCAATCATACAAGCAAAAGACACGAAATAGGTAGCACTGACTACTTTAAATTACAAGTAACTTACTAGTCAAAAGTTAAAATCCCAGTAGCCTATCCCAGCCACAATTTCAAGTAAGGCTGGGATGTGTACATCACACCTGGCAAGAGGAAATGCAGGCATCTTAGAACTTCAAGTGCTGTACCTTTAAGTAGTATATGTACTTGTGTCAAGCGGTTCATATATGCATTTTTTGCATACCTTGCAATATTTCTGCATGTGGAGTGAATTAGTACTGCAGTGGCATGTGGAGCTTTAGAAGTGCAAACAATAAAATCCAACTGTGTGTGAGATATCAGTACCAATAAATGTTTCATATGAGTGTGTATGAACCTTCCTCAAAGTTCAATGATTTAAAAATGTCGCCGGATGCCACATTTTTTGTTATGGCAAGGATCCACTGAGTAGTCTGATGCAAACAGATAAAGGCTATTAATATTAGTGTAACTCACATGTGACAAATTAAATTGAGAAACTGTTCATTCCCTTTCTCTTGGAACACTGTTCTTGACATGGATGCAGGGATAAATAATACACAACATGCTACCTACAGTAGCTTATTCCCATGTGATGGGTTGACATAATGGCTATGGCCATTTCTATAACTACACACACAGCAGGATCAATAAAGTTGTCCACAAAAAACTTTGTTAACTGTAGCAATATACCTATGGTGTGAATGATGTCAGAGTCACTATGACATCAATGGTGGAATGTTGATGCTCAAGGTGTGGCAGTTGCAGTAGCAGTACCAGTACCAGGAGGCAGATGAATGAGTTGTAGGCTGATTCAATAAAAATTGAGTGCAGCCACAACGTGTTTTGACTCATCACAAACTGGCAATGAGCGCTGATCGCCCACTGCAACATACAGCAAAGGACTGCTTTCCTTGTCAACATAGAGACAATACAAAGACTGCTTCCTTTGTCAACAACTGGTCCATTAAGCGCGCTTTAGCAAGAATGCGCTAAACTAATTTAAGAAGGTTTGACATACCTTTAAATTAACCGAAGTCAGCATTGTCGTTGACTGAGGTGCTTTTAGTGGTAAAATCACACAACCAATAATGCGAGGTCTGATGATGTCCAAGTTAGTGGCCATTTTAAAACTAGGCATAACATGATAAAACAAAATCTCGGTGGCCATCTTGAAGTCAGGCATTTATCCATAGACTCATGAAAGACACCATTTTGAGGTCAGGCAAATATCAAATGTGTATTAAAATAAGTGGATTTCGTGTCAAAAAGAAGTTACAAAACAACGAAAAAAAACACTAATTTATTAACCTGCAGTGTTATTACAAATGATACATTAGCAAATAAAAGAAGTTAAATAAAATGTTAAATGACGAAGGGAGTTCAACATCGTCTAACATACAAATGGATGAAAATATTTAAAGTACAATTTTTAGGAGACCTCTATCGTTTGATGTAACAGATTAACAAACTATAGCCCAAAGATGGTAAAAATGGAAAAGGAAAGTTTAACATTTTTTAAAGGCTACACGTATAAAATGTACAGATAAACAAGCAAAGGACCTGTTATTAAATTTAGTAGGTGGTGAAGTAGAGGATATAACTAACATTTCCTGATTCAGAAAGAAATACATACAAAGGGCTTATAAAATGTTTGGATGACAGATTTGATCCGCCAAGAAATTTAGATTTCGAAAGACAAAGCTTGTGAAGAAGAGGATGAAACTATTGATGAATATGTAACAAGGCTACGGAAATTAGTGATGTTCTGTGAATTTGAGGAACTTAACGCAGAGGCAATAAGACTAAGAATTATACAAGGACGTAAATCATTGGAATTTAGGGAATTGTTATTAGAAAGAAACATGACTTAGAAACAATTTTGCGAATGTCACGAACCGAAACCATAGCAAGGAAACATGGAGCAATTTAGAATAAAACAATGAAATTTTGGATGCTGGACTCACATTAAATGCAGAGAAGTGTGAGATTAATAAAACAGAATTTGTTATGGACACATTTACAAAAAAAGAATTTAGGCCAGATCCGATCAAAGTATCGTCTTTAAATTCCACATCTATGCCTATAGATATATCTGAATTATGCTCATTTCTAGGAACGGTCAGTTATTACTCTCGTTATGTTAAAGACTATGCTACTATTAAGTTCACCCCTACGAGATTGAACAAAGAAAGTGGAAATATTTTCTTGGAATGAAAGGTCCGAAAATGCATTTCAAAACGGTTAAAGAAGACCTAACATTGGCAGCAAATTAGAAATACGTTGAGCCAGAGTTATGTACTGGGTTAACAGTGGATGAAAGCCCAGTTAGATTAGGTGCCATTCATGTACATCATAAAGTGGGAAGAGAATCACCTTGATATGTAAAATCTCATGTTAGTAGAAGTTTAACTGATGTAGAAAATAAATACTGACAGCCAGAAAAGAAAGTTTGGCTGTGGTTTGGTCATGTGAGTATTATCATGACTTCTTATATGGTAAGCCTTTTGTGATAATTACAGTTCATCAAGCACTAACAATTATTTTTGGTAATCTGAAAGCAAAGACATCTGCTTGCATTGATAATTCTCCAGGTTACTAAAGTAATTTTTCAATTGATTGGAAATAATTTTCTCCCTGTCTTTGTCTCTAGGTTTTTTCTGATTGAATCAGTTACGAGTATATAAATTTGTACTCCTTATTGAAAAGGTGTTATTTGAAATAAGTTCCCTGTGAACATTGTTATTGCTTATTGCAAAATACCCAGTTCATAGGGACATATGGGTTGCTCATAATGCATTGAAAGATGGAGCATGAGACTGATGGATTTCAATTTTGAAGTTGTTCACAAGCCAGGGAAAGAGTATAATCTGGCAGACTACTCATCCAGACATCCAGCAGGAACTGTGCCAAGCCAAGACAATGAAGAATATATACAATTTATAATTAAATCAGCAGTTCCTGAAATAGTTTTGGAAAAAAGAGCAAATGGATGCAACAATGAAAGATGAACTTATTAAAGAAGTGAAACAAACAATATTTGCAAATAGATGGAAATGCATAAATAGTGCAACAGGTTTTCAGTCTGGAATAAACAGATAAGATATTCATGTATTCAAAAATGTGCAACGGAATTGTCTATAACTCCCCCTGGAATTCTTTTAAGAGGTTATACGATAGTTATTCCTCATCTTTTACAGAAATGTACAAGTGACATAGCATAGGAAAAGTCATAGAGGAGTATCATCAACAAAGAATTTCCTTCGGGAACAAAGTGTGGATTCCAAGGCTTGACAGTCAAATTTATGAAATTGTGCAAGCATGTCATTTAGGTGAGTGTACCACTCGAGAACGAAATTGTGAAGAACTGCATGTGCCCAAAATTCCAGATGCAGTATGCTCTAATTTGGCATCAGATTTTTACGGACCTCTGGATTCTGGGCAATATCTGTTTTAATAGATGAATAATCTCTTTTTCAGATTATAAAAATGGCGCCTTCTACTTCAGCTGCAGTAGTACTTCGTGTTTTGGATTACATATTTTCAACATAGGGTGTTCCAGTGATGCTGAAAACAGATAATGGACCACCTTTTAATGGAAGCAAATTTTGTAAATTTCTTGACTACATAGGAGTGGTACACAAAATAATTACTCCATAATGGCCACATGCTAATGGAATAATGGAGAGGATGATGGCTATGATTAAGAAAGCTATCCAAAGAGAAAAACTATCACAAATATCTGTGAATCAAGCCCTATGTCTTGTGCTTCGTAATTACTGTAATACACCTCATGGATCAACAGGGTAATGTCATTCAGAATTGATGTTTGGACAGACTCCACAAGCAAGATTGCCACATTTACTTTCGGATCCTCCAAGAGGACATAGCAAAATTAGAAGAAAGGAGAAAGAAAGGATGAAATATTATGCAGAACAAAGGAATAATATTGAAGGATGAAGTTATCAAATAGGGGGTCTAGTTTTGGTGAAAGAAACAAATGATGAAGTGTAAAAGTAGATTTCATCCATCACCTTTGAGAATAACAAAATTGCACTGTTCAGCAGGTACTGCAGAGGATGAGAACAGATTGGGAGCTGGAAATAAAATGTATTTTAAAAGATTTGTAACTCAAACTCATGAAAAAGAGACGACAGAATCAAAAAGATGTTGTTACTCAAGATGAAAACGAATTTATTGGACTAAATGCTTCTTCAGATGGACAAACTACTACTACTACTATGCAGAGAAGAAAAAGAGTATCTAAAAAACAACACTTATTGAATAGTGTTAATTTCTTTATTCTTTTTTTTTTAACTTGTATATGTTGTTCTTGTTCTTTATCTGTTTATAAACAAAAAGAGGGGCAGAACTGTAGCAATGTAACTATGGTGTGAATGATGTTAGACACTATGACCTCAATGGTGGAATGCTGATGTTCAAGGTGTGGTAGTTGTAATAGCAGTGCCAGTTATGTTTAGGATGCAAATGAAAGAGCTGCAGGAATATTCAATAAATATTGAGTGCAGACATGACGTGTCTGTGTTTTGGTTCATCACAGACAGAATAACCAATTAAATCTCAGACCTTCAAGAGTAAAAATGAAACTTTGCAACAGCATTTTAGGCAATTTTCTTAAAATCCATGACTAGTGCCCGTTGTCTTTAATGCAATTCGCCCTGGCGGCTGTTTGTTACTAAGATCTTTCACAGCACTGCTGTTAAATGTGAATTGCTATTTTATTGTCATTTATGACACTTTTGTTTTCCATTTGTGTCTCATCTTTGTTTAATGTCCAAGTTTTGTTTGTACTGCTCTAATTTAATCCATTAGCAGCACATATGATCCCTCATGTGAATAAAATATTGTAAGAAACTGGATCTATATATACTGCACCAAAGTGAGGTACAGTGTGTATAGAGTCCAAGGGTCTCCAGAGGCTTGGCAGAGGTTCAAGTTAGATAGAACCTTACTCTCCAAAGTGGTAGCTTGGTCGAGCACTAAGGCAGTATCAGAGGACAGTATTAAGCATTTGATGTAAACACTCAGCCAGCAAATTAATTCACACACTCAAGAACTGAACTCTAGGCCAATTGTTTTGTATAAAAAAAATATACTGTTGTTTTATTTCTAGAACCAAGCAAGCCTGGTACAGGTAAGCATAAAAAATACTTTTCGGTAGTAAATTACTTGTATGAACACAGTTCAAAATTGCAGTGTAACTTGTACTGGTTTTGGTTACAGTTTTAAGTAAGCAGTTTGCAACACATTGCAGGTATAGTACAATCAAACGAATAGGCTTTTTAAGTGAAATGCAGTTAATTACTTTTCAGATTACTTTTACTAACACAAGGTTGGATCCTAGATTCAGCCCTGTGACATTTCCTGAAAACAGGTGAGTAAATGCGTTTTAGTTAGAGGTACGATTTTTAAAGAATATTATTGCATTTCAAAAGATGACACAAACTTTTTCACATAGAATCACCAATGTTATCCTATGGGAGGAAAGTCACTTAGCAGGTAAGTTATGTTAACAATACTTTTTCTTACTCAGTGCTGGATACCTAGATTCAGCACTGGGACATTTCCTGAAAACAGTTGAGAAAATGTGTTTTGGTTATTCTGCTGATTTTTAAGGAATATTTGGAGTTTTCAAAAGTCGACACTTAGAAACTTGTTGGGAGAAAAAGTGTCAATGTTATTCTATGAGGAAAAGGAATATGCTACTTACCAGTATGCATCTGTTCTTGGCATGTAGAGCTGCAGAGTTGTACACTTAGCATAGATCGCCATCTGGTGTTGGGCCCGGATGTTTGCAGTTTGTTTTTGTTCTTTGGACAGTCTTTGGAAGTCACGAGTTCGGTGACTCCTCCTTCGGTCCGTACTGCGCATGGGCTTCGGCTCCATCCTCAGATTGTTTTTCGCCAACAGGGAAATGATGGAGCGTAGTAATAACAGTGAGAAACCCATGTGTGTTGTATCTAAATAAGATGGAGACTGGAACGGATACAGGTAGCCGGGGAGGCGGGTGGGCGTGTACAACTCTGCAGCTCTACATGCCAAGAACAGATGCATACTGGTAAGTAGCATATTCCGTTCGAGGCATATGAGCTGCAGATTGTACACTTAGCATAGATTATATAGCAGTACCCAACCCTAGCGGCGACCACCGGTATCCGTTGCAGCGGTTTGAAAAAGTGTCTTTAGTACAGCCTGGCCCACACTAGCTTGTTGCTTGGAATGCACGTCTACACAGTAATGTTTTGTGAAGGTGTGCGGTGTCGACCATGTGGCTGCTTTGCAGATGTCATCTAAGGGTATGTTCCCTAGAAAAGCCATAGAAGCCCCTAACTTTCTAGTAGAGTGGGCTTTAGGTGGAACAGATAATGTTCTTTTTGCCTTTTGATAGCAAATTTGTATGCACTTTACAATCCACCTAGCTATCCCCGACTTAGAGATGGGGTTGCCTTTATGTGGTGGAGAGAAGGAAACAAACAATTGTTTAGTCTTCCTGAAAGGTTGCGTTCTTTGTATGTAGTACAGTAAAGCCCTCTTAACATCAAGGGTGTGTAAGGCCCTTTCTGCAACAGATTGAGGTTGCGAGAAGAAGACAGGTAATTCCACCGATTGATTGAGATGGAAGGGGGAAATGACCTTGGGCAGAAACTTCGGATTTGTACGAAGTATGACCTTGCTGTGATGTATTTGTAAGTAGGGTTCCTGTATAGGGAACGCTTGTATTTCACCAACCCTTCTAAGGGAAGTGATAGCTACGAGGAAAGCTGTTTTGCAGGTGAGGAACTGTAGCTTGCATTTATGCATTGGTTCGAAGGGTGGACCCATTAGTCGTGTAAGAACTACATTTAGATTCCATACAGGGGAAGGTGGTGCCCTGGGAGGAATTACTCGTTTAAGGCCTTCCATAAAGGCTTTAATAGCGGGCACTCTGAACAGTGATAAATGCTGTCTGTTTTGTAGATAGGCAGCGATCGCTGCTAGGTGTAGGCGTATGGATGAATATGCCAGGTTACACCTGTGAAGATGGAGCAGATAGCATATGATGTGCTGTATGGATGCATCTAAAGGGTTTATTGTATTATTACGGCAGTAAATTACAAATCTTTTCCACTTTGCGGCATAGCATGCTCTAGTGGTAGGACGTCTGGCTTCCATGATGATGTTCATGCAATCATGGGGAAGGTTAAGGTATCCAAATTCTAAGATTTCAGGAGCCAGATCGCAAGGATGAGCTGAGCTGGGTCCGGGTGCCTGATTTCGCCATGGTTCTGGGTTAGGAGGCATGGGGATAGGTGCAGTTTTTGATGTGGTACCACTGATAGTTGTAGTAGTGTGGTGTACCACGGCTGCCTGGCCCACGTTGGAGCTACTAGAATGAGTGTGAGGGAGTGTTGTTGTAGCTTCCTTACCACTAATGGAATTAGTGGGAGAGGTGGAAAGGCGTATGCAAATCTGCCTGACCAGTTCATCCATATCGCATTGCCCTTGGACAATGGGTGTGGGTATCTGGCGGCGAAGCTTGGGCATTTTTTGTTTTCGTGGGTGGCGAAGAGGTCTATCTGAGGATGCCCCCACTGTTGGAAGAATGGGTGAAGAACTTGTGGATGCAGTTCCCATTCGTGTAGTTGCTGCGTTTGTCTGCTGAGCAGATCTGCCATGGTGTTTTGTACGCCTGGGATGTGCTGCGCCAGGAGAAAGATGTTTTGGGGAATTGCCCATCTCCATATGCTCTGGGCTAAGCGGGAGAGCTGGGGAGAGTGTCCCCCCCCCCTGTTTTTGGATATAATACATTGCAGTCATGTTGTCTGTGCGAATGAGGACTGCTTTGCCTGAAATCTGTTTTTGGAAAGATTTTAGGGCTAGAAAGATCGCCAAGAGCTCCAGATGGTTGATGTGGAGCGATTTTTGCTGTGGCGTCCATAGACCTTGCATTGTGAGGTGTAGGAGGTGCGCTCCCCAGCCGGAGAGCGATGCGTCCGCTGTTAGAATCACCTGAGGAACCGGGTCCAGGAACGGCCGCCCTTTGGAAAGGTTTGTGGTGTTCCACCACTGCAGAGAGTGATGTGTGCGGCCGTCCACCAACACCAGATCCGTCAGCTGACCCTGGGCCTGGTTCCACTGTTGTGCTAGGCACTCTTGAAGTGGACGCATGTGGAGTCTTGCATGGGGCACTATGAAAATGCAAGACGCCATCATTCCTATGAGCTTCATAAACACTCTTGCTGGAAGAGAGTGTTGAGGAAGGAATGTTTTGCGTAAGGCTTGAATGCTTGTGATTCTGGCTGAGTTTGGATAGGCAATACCCTTGGAGGTGTCTATAGTGGCCCCGAGATATTGCTTTGTGTGAGATGGTATGAGGTGGGACTTTTGGTAGTTCACCGTGAAGCCTAGCTGGTGGAGCAGTTGAATGGTGCTGTTTGTATGTTGCACACATTGGTTGTAGGACGCGGCTTTTATGAGCCAGTCGTCTAAGTAAGGGAAGACGTGAATATGTTGACGTCTGAGGTGTGCTGCTACTACCGCTAGGCATTTGGTAAACACCCGTGGTGCGGTGGTGACCCCGAAGGGGAGAACCGTGAATTGGTAATGCTGCCCGTCCACCACGAACCTGAGGTACTTCCTGTGAGAGGGGTGTATTGGAATGTGAAAGTATGCGTCTTTCAGATCCAAGGTAGTGAGAAAGTCTCCCTGACAGAGGAGCGGGAGGACTTGTTGTAGGGTGACCATGTGGAAATGGTCTGAATGTATGTAGGCATTTAGAGGCCGGAGGTCCAGAATGGGCCTGAGGGTCCCGTCTTTCTTTGGTATTAAGAAATATAGGGAGTAGACCCCTAGATTTTGTTGATTGACGGGGACCTGCTCTATAGCGTGTTTTTGGAGGAGGGAGAGTACCTCCTGTTTGAGCAGTGTGGAATGTTCTTGAGACATTGGACGGTGCCTTGGTGGGATATTGGGTGGGGTAGATGTTAGCTCGAGACAGTACCCTGACCGAATGATTTGGGTCACCCATTTGTCCGATGTTATGGACTCCCATGCGTGGATAAAGTTTTGTAGCCTGCCCCCGACCGGAGTGGGATGGTCTGGGGGGAGCGGAGGGAAGTCATTGTGCGGGTGGGGTGGCCGAACGGGTGTTGTTAGTTTTGCCCCTGCCCTTATTGTTGTTGCCTCTGTAACCACCCCTTTGATTGCCCTTTGAAAAGGTATTTTGAGGAGGGGACTTGTAGGAGGTAGAGGCGCTATCGGTGGAGAAGCCTCTGCCTGTGCCACGAAAGGATGAGCGTCGAAAGGAATGTTTAGAGGCTTGAGTTTGGAGTGCCCCCATAGACTTTGCTGTGTCTGTGTCCTTTTTCATCTTTTCCAAAGCTTCGTCCACCTTTGGCCCAAAGAGAGTCTGTTGGTCAAAGGGGTGATCGAGTATGGACGCCTGGACTTCAGGCTTGAACCCCGAGATCCTGAGCCAGGCATGGCGACGAAGCAGGATACTGGTATTTATGGCTCTAGAAGCAGTGTCGGCTGCATCGAGGGCACACTTAATGGAGGTGTTTGTAATTAGTTTACCCTCCTGTATCAGGTCATGAGCCTTGCGCTTGTGTTTTTCTGGAAGATGCTGCATAAGAGCCTCAAGTTCGTCGTAGTGTGCTTTGTCATAGCGCGCAAGTAGTGCTTGTGTATTTGCAATGCGCCACATGTTTGCAGCTTGGGAGGCGGTGCGTTTGCCAGACGCGTCTAAAAGTTTCGATTCCTTGTCTGGCGGTGGGGCTTCTCCTGAGGACTGGGAGTTAGCCCGCTTTCTAGCTGTGGAGACAACTAGGGAATCTAAGGGAGCAGGGCCCTTAATGTATGCAGGGTCTGTGGGTGCCGCCTTGTACTTTTTCTCTATTCTAGGGTTCAGTACCCTGGCCCTGACAGGGTCTTTGAACACCTCTGCAGCATGCTTGGTGACACCCTTAAGCATGGGCAAAATAGATGTGGATTTGTCCTGAATGTCAAATGTGTCCAGTAGGAAGTCGTCTTCCACTGGTTCGCTGTGCATGTCCACCCCATGGTAGTGTGCTGCTCTCTGCACTAAGTGATGGAACCCTAAGGAGTCCTCTGGGGGAGACGGCCTAGATGGGTATAGGTCGTACTGAGGCATATCAGGTATGTCAGGGTTGTGGTAGTCTTCCCATGGGTCTGGGGTCCCCGGTGGAGTGGGGTCCATTGGGGCGTCCGCCGGGTCATAATCCGGGTCCCCGTCATCCGGATCTGGGGACGGGGTCGGGGAGTAATGAGGTAAAGGTGGCGGAGACCTGGGAGGGGGAGGGGGTGGTGGAGGTGGAGGAGGCAGAGGAGGAGGTAGTGGGGAGGGCACTCTGAGGGGAGAAGTAGCAGAGTCCTTCCGTTTGGGTGGTGGAGGAGGAGCCGGAGCGTCAAGGCGTCTTTTCTTGACAACTAAAGTCAATAGCCCAGTCTTTGGATCTTTAGATAGAGTCTTTTGCAAAGGGTCTGGTGTAAACAGGGCCAGTGGCGTTGAATCGTCCGCTGGCGCCGATGATTTCGGAGCTGAGGGCTTCGATGGTTTCTGTGCCTTTTTTGGTGTCTCCGGTGTTTTCGGCGTCGAAGGAGTTTTCGGCGCCGGAGCCGACAGATTTTTGTTTGTGTTTGGTCGGCACCGAGAGTCCAGGCTTCGGCACCGGTGGCTTCGGAGTCGAGCTGGGTATTGCTTTCTTCGGTGCCGGATGCTGTTTTTCGGCACCAGGCGTCGGCTGGCTCGAGCCCGAGCTGCCGTGAGACTTTTGAGGCTTTGACACCGGGCCCGAAGGTGGGGTGATAGAAGCTTTGTGCTTGGTTTTACCCAGGCCTGCAGGCGAGGGTGTAACCTGAGTCTCTTTGGTTTTGGGCGCGGGGGTGGGAAGAGGTACAGTACTCACGACCCGCTGCGCCGGTGTGATGTCCTCCACGTCGGAGTCGTCGGCCTCGGAAGCGCTGACGACGTCGTCCTCCTGCTCAGTGTGTAGTTGCCCCGAAGCTTCGGCGCCGTCTCCGAAGATGTCCGGTGGAGCTGCGGACGATGAGTGCGCCATGGTGCGTCGAGCTCTTCGATCCCGGATGGTCTTCTTTGATCGAAAAGACTTACAGGCGGGGCAGTCTCTAGCCTCGTGTTCTGGAGAGAGGCAAAGGTTACACACCTGATGGAGGTCGGTGCGGGGAAATTTAGACCCACATTTTGGGCACTTTTTGAACGGAGTCCTTTCAATCGGCCGGGACCGGAGTCGAGGAGGGCCCGAAGGCCGGTGCCGATGTACGGGATGGAGAAAAGTGCCGCTTCGGGAGATGAAGATGATGAAGAAACTCGAAGAGACGAGGATTTTCCGTCGAGGCTGGAACCGTAGAAGTTCGAAGCCGGAGCACGAAGTATCACATCCGAGCCCGATGGCGGAAAAAAACAATCTGAGGATGGAGCCGAAGCCCATGCGCAGTACGGACCGAAGGAGGAGTCACCGAACTCGTGACTTCCAAAGACTGTCCAAAGAACAAAAACAAACTGCAAACATCCGGGCCCAACACCAGATGGCGATCTATGCTAAGTGTACAATCTGCAGCTCATATGCCTCGAACAGAGGTTATCGGTTTCCAGGTAGGTAATCGGTCTTTAGAGATAGGGTTCTGGGGTTAGACTCAGGTTTCTCCCAGGGTCAGTGATGCACTGTCGTTGCACCCCCAGTGGCACTAGGATGGCTGGGTGCAGAGTGTTGAGGCCCAATGTTATCCTATGGAGGATTGGGGGACTCCGGTTGGTGGCTGCTGGCAAGCAGGCCACTGGGTTGTGGGAGCCAAGCTCCTAGGGTTAAAGCTCAGGGCAAGTTGGGGACCAGGTTAGCACAAAAGGGGCACACTCAGCAGCACTAGGGCAGCCGGGTGCTGTTTTGAGGTCGGGTGCCCTGTTGATTTCAATGGAGATTCTCCGAGACAAAGAAACACTGCAGGCTCGGGGACGAGGATCTTCCAGGAGTGACCATCACTTTGAGGGGTAAGTTGGGATGTAGAGGGTTGGTTAGGCACCGCTGGGTTGGGCACACAATGCCGTGGGGCATCGGGTGCAGGGGTGCCTTGGGACATCCGATTTTCTTACCCGCTCTGGTCGCGGTAGGGGGGGGTCCTCTGGATTGAGGCTGCAGGCGTCGGCAGGACAGGGGTTGCCAGATCTCGGGTCAGGATTGTTCGGGGGGGGGGGGGGGACCTCCTCGTGGTGTTTTTCCACTCAAGCTCGGGACAGGCTCGGCGGGTGCAGAGTGGGCTGGATTTGCGGTTTCTGGCTGGCACCAGAAGCTGCAGTACAAACACGTCCGGTGATCACGGGAGAAACAGCTTGGAAAGTGAATGCAGGCAGGTCCTCTGGGGTTTTTGAGGTTGCTGGCTGCTTGACACGCCGGGGTTTTTGCAGGAGCAGGTTCGAGGGGCGACAGGCCTGTAGGGCTGGGGCCAAGTCTGTGGGTGTCGTCCTCTTGTTAGCTCTGCACGGCTTCTCGTCCTTCTTCTATTCTTGTGGTTGCTGGATCTGAGGAAGAAAGGTTCAAGGTGCCCCTAAATACTAAATTTATGGGTGTTACAGGTAGGTAAAGGGCAGGGGCCAATGGGTCCCTTCCCTGGGATGGGTACACCTCCTATTCTGCCACTCTCCAGTGGGAGGGGGGCAGGAGTCTGTCCCTGGTTGGCTGTGTCCCCCCCATCCTCAAGATGGCGGGGACTCGAAGTGGTGCTTCACCTCGCCTCCCCCACCTTAGGGGTGGAGTTGGCAGAGGTGGACACACCTCTCTTTCTCACTTGTTTTTCCCGCCGGTTCTCCTACCCAAAGTGGGGGGTAGAACCAGTGGGGATCAGTTGCTGAAAGCAGCAAATGGTCTGGAGAGGCTCACAAAGGCGACATGCCTTTGAAGCTTCTCCTTCGTGAACCCTGCCCATCCTGGGGGAGGAGCAGGTCACTGGTAGTTGGTTGTGTTTCAGGGGGCATCTCTAAGATGGCCTCTGTGGTGCTTTTACATTACACCCCAGACTGGCATCAGTGTGGGTTTAATGTGCTGAGACGTTTGATACCAAACTTCCCAGTCTTCAGTGTAGCCATTATGGTGCTGTGGAGTTCGTAATGACAACCTCCCAGCACAATATACTCTTAATGGCAGCACTGCACTTACAGGGCCCAGGAATGGACCTGGGTACAGGGCTCATGCACCTTTACCCTGACCACTGGCATAGCGCACCCAGCTAGAGGTGTGACTGATGTATGCCAGGGAAGTGGTTTGTGGGCATGGCACACAGGGATGTGTGCCATGTCGACTCCTTTGTTTTGTTCTGCACCCAGACACTCAGCCTGCAAAGGCAGTGTGTGTGTGGGTGTCAGGGTACAGGGCCTCTAAGGGTGTCACAATAACTGCTCCAGGCCTTAAGGGCCTTCTCTGGTCACAGTGCCCTGAGTACCTATGGTACCATTTACCAGGGGCTGACATGTAGTCAGAGATGCCAAATGGGTTTAGACTTCAATGCAGTTTTAGAGAAGGAACACAGGCCCTGGGTTCCTGATTGGCAGGAGCCCAGAGCACACTCAGTCAAAGCACATCAGCAATTCAGGAAAAAATGGGGGCATACCATGCAAGAAAGAGGGCACTTTATCACAAATATTTAACCTAATAATTGTTGAAGGACTGACTAAATGGTGGATCTATTTCCTTTATGTCTTTCTTTCATTTCTACTCTATGCTACTTAACCTAATAAAGATGTTGAAAAATGTGAATTGCACTTTAGGGCCATAATATATTAATTAATCATGCGTCCTTGGATGTCTTGATATACTTGGAGAACAAACATTGCCCTTGCTAGCATCATTCAGTACCTCAATGTTCCCCTTTGCAGTACTCCCCTACAAATGCAATTAACTAGGGATATCACTTTACACAGGGGAAAAAAGTTAACGCTGAATTTGTCCTAAATAAAGCATACTGCAAATAAAAATCTGAGCTCATTTATCAACTTGAACCAGAACTCACTAGTAGCAGGAAAGAAAGACTTATCATGGTGAAACCTGTCCTTTTAAGTCCACCTAGTGCAGAGACATATTATTTTTTTAATACCTTTGGCTGTTTAGAACCGTGCCTTCAAACATTATGCGCGCCATTCTGGTTATGATGCATTCAATCTGTCAAATGTATCCCGAGTTTAGCAACTAATAAAACAACCATGCATCAGCACAAGGCAGTAATAAACAACGTGATTTATATGGGAAAAAAACAATGCTATGTGGTGTGCTAATGGAAATCTATAACACACCTCAGGCTTGTATCACATTCTGAAGTTAGCACACTTAAAACTGCAGTACTGCTTTTTACCAAGGAACATTCTGCTGAGCAGAAGACAAACTTCCAGGGAAAAACAGGGAGATTGCATTTGAGATGGTAAACAAACCAATTGATTTGTCTATTCGGAGGCCTGTAGTCAAAATTACTATTGCTTCTGCCAAACCAATTACAGGTGACGTGCAAAATGATTTGCAAAAAACTTAATGTATACATACGTACCGGGGGTTTTCAGTCTGCTGTGGTGTCATTCACATTTAACTTCTGCATATCAATCATGCAGCATGGGGCACAGCATCTGCCCACTTCAGCCACTGGCTTAGCTCACTGTCACTAAAGGTATTTTTTCCTAGTTTACAATGTGCACTTCCGCAGAAAAAGTAGTCCTCTTGGGTGGCACAGACTAAGGGCCAAATGTGTGTTTCTTTCTTTAAAATCATTTTCTCCCCTTTTTCTGAACTTTTAATTTCCTTGTATGAGCTACCCAGACTCTAATACCAGTATCTTGCTACAGCTTGCACAGCACTACATCCTGCGCACAGTGTGAGCGGCCACTGTATTGGGAAGTGGCTTTCAAAATCATTTAAAGATGGCTGGATTAATGAATGCAATAAAGAGTGGCCATCTTGGAATGTTTTGAGTAAAACTATTACACAAATTATCCCAAGATGCCTGCCCACACACATGCACATGCCTGATTGAAGGGGGTATCTTTAATTGCTTTTGTAATAAGGTTTTTACAAAAAGCAGTGGCTTCGAAAATAATTGGCAAAGCCAATGTCTGCCGACAAAGGCTTTGTCAAAACTTGCTGTTGAGACAATTCATTTGTGTTTCTTTTTTGAAGAGATAAGCCTATGCAAAATATGTACATACATGAACAGGCAGTTAAACAGAATAATCTACACAAATTTTTGTTTGTCCATATACTGCAAGGACCATGAAAAGAGAATGCTTCATCTCACCTGCAGTCGTCTATTTTGTTCCCTTGCTGGTGAAGAATAGGAACTGATATATATTGGCGAAGGCTTACCGGATCCTGAAACAGAAACATGAGTTCAAACTACAATGATGTGTTCTCTGTACAAATGTGACATTTATCAAGCCTGGAAATATGTAAACAGATAAGCATATCTATACTAGGAAACTATAAAGGCATCTGAAGCACAGACCATATTAACACATACAATAAACCAATTGCTGTTCGAAAATGTCTTGCTACTTTGTCAAACCAAAAGAAGGATGTGCGGATTTTTATTCAGTTTCTTACACTGTATAATACACACAATAATACAACTTGTAAATGCTGCTTTTTTTTATCACCGCCTTACTGTTTGGTACGAGGGAAATGTGTGGCTAGAATCTGGGGCAAGTCTCATTGCAGTCACACCCTACATATCACTAGACAATGGTTCATTACCAGCTGCTGCGAATACCACAGAGTCCCAATGCAGAACTAGAAAGCACAGAATATGCCTCCAGTGAGAAGCATGCTTCTTGGCAACACCGGCTATCTTTTACATTTAAATTGTTTCAGTCAATAAAAATTACCTCAAAGTGTGGAATTCACTACAGTTTTCCAGGTGTTTTAAGGGAGTTGCCTATTATTTTCGGGTAAGCAAATAATGGAAGAAGGTGCGCCAGAATTATATATTAAATAGTTGCCATTGTTGGTCTACGTGTCCTACAATTTAGTAAAGTAGTAGTATGTACAGCTGTAACGTTTTCAAACCATAAACGTTGCCAGTAAATAAAAAGTAGAAAGGCACAATGTCCCTTGTTCAGATGTATGCAGCTGTTTATTTACTCAGCACTGTACAGAAATGTACAAAACAGTACCAGAGCATGGACAAACCACAAATTGAAGTGCTACAATGGACCAAGTACAGTACACTGTTGAATCAGGAAGAGAAATTATGTAGGGGCCTTTTTTTTTTCCACTTACAAAGAGAATTGTTTTTGATAAGTTGATAAGTCTTGATTCAACATTTTAACTCTGAAGTGAAGTCAATTGTTTCTATGTAACACAACCAGGCAGCTAACTTGTATTTTTTCAAGAATGCTATTTATTTTAAAATTTTATATTTAAACTTTGAACACAGCCATTTATATAATGTGTTTTCACATATACATTTCTTTCTAGACAATGGATATACATGCTTAAATATATTCATATAATTTCAGTATATTTTTCCTCGTGTCGAAGCGAGGACACTTTCCTGCAAAAGCCAGGTCATTAAAAAGGAAACTGAATTAGAAATTAGACGACCTACGTACTAGTCTGGATGGTGAACAATCATCTGATCTCATATTACTGGACCTCTCCATCTCGTTTGACACTGTTGATCATTCCATCTAACTCGACAGTGGCTTTAGACCACAGCGGCACTTAGCAGCTCTGCTCTTTCCTAGTTCTCACCTTTTATTATCAAGACAATTCCAGGGTGCTACCTTGGCAACCTTTCAGTATGATGAATTGCCTATATTGTGCAGAGTACCGAAAAGATCAGTGCTATGACCAATCTAATTCAATCTCTACGTGAAGCCCTTGATTGAGATTATCAGGTTTCATGACCAGGACTTTATATCCTACACTGCTGGCAATCAATTAGTGTTCAGACTTGAACTTCCGCTGCAGGAGATTCAAAATACACTTCAAGCCTGCCTGATATCCATCCCATCCTGGACGAGTTTGAACATGTTAAAACTTAATTTGGACAAAAGTGAAGTGTTGACCTGTGGCCCAGATAGTCTATTTAATGCCGTTTTTTGCACCAGCTATTTGGGTGCGCCCAGCCTTCCTGTCCTGTAGGTATGAGCAATAATCTTAGTTTCCAGTCTGACGAAGATAGTCTCCTTGAAAACCAGGTCGCTACAGTAGTCGAGGCCTGCCTTTCCTAGTTCAGACTTGTAAAGAAGATCACTCCAGTCGTTCCTCTGAAAATGAGAGCTCTCTTGGTTGGCGCAGTTGTTCTGTCTAGAACATCCTATGCTAACGCTTGTAACTTAGGTGTCCCAGCCAAAACTAAATTACAAAATCCGCAGAACATGGCCACCATGATTGGTCTCTGGGCTGTGCAAATTTAATCATCCTACGAACAGTGCTTAATGTGCGAGAGTAATTGCAGTACCCAAAGATCTGTTCAGAAGCCTGCGGCCATGTTATCAAATGTCAGCGTGCCGAATACCAAGGCTGAGTAGTCTTGAATCCACCTCATGCCCCTTTAATCCACTGTCGGACACTCCCTGCCCCTTTGTCACTCGAGGGCTTCTGTTTTGTCCCTTAGTGAGATTATTCATCTTTCCACTTTGTGTGTTTTCCCTTTCTTGTGATCGACAAATATCTGATGCAGAAAAATAAGTGCTGGTCCCAAAGCGAGTACCAGTGAACCCCACCGGCAACCATCGGCTCAAATCAAGCACAGCCACACGTGTGCCACAATTTGCACTGATTACAAGTGATGAACAGAAATGAGTTCAGAGCTCTTTGCCTGGTTCATAAAGTGCTAAACAACTTGAATGCCTCTGCTATTCAGGACTATCAGGATAAACCACTGTTGACCATTCAGGACAAAGGACCTCTCGTGCTGTACTAAATGCTTGGCGACATTTCCCACAACACTTGTTAGTATTTGGTCAGCATAAAAAAGCTTTGGTGAATCTCAAAAACCCAAAGCTAAGGTTTTCCTGCCCACACTGTCCAACTCAGAAATTTCCCTGTGCAGAGGGGCTGATCAGTACACATTTGGTATCATCCTACCAATTATTCACTATCAAGCTCTGCAGGATAGCGTGCGCACTTAAGAATTAAGGACTGAGGGAGCTGGTCTGTGTTTCCTTCCAACTCGTATCTTGATCATTGGGGTGGAGTGAAATTTCCACTAAACAACTAGAATAGCGTCCGAAATTGCTTGGTCAATGGGAAATAATGGTTCCGCTGTTGTCTTGATGCCAAGATCTTAGGGTTGTAAGTCATTTTATCGCAGACGATGACGAGTTTCATAGCTTCAAGTGTTTTGTGTGAGACTCATGAAAATGAGTTGTAGTGCTGAAAGGCAGATGTAGAACTTTCCTGAAACTCTCCACTGAATTAAATGTCAGTCGCTGGAGATCTATAGACAAACCAATATCTAACTTAAGCAAAGGAAGCAAGTTGTCTGCTTCTGAGACTTAATCATCTTCATGTGTCAGATAAGGGTCAAAGAACTCTGCATCCGTGGTTAAGCAAAAAAGCCTTCAAATCTGACAAATGTTTCAGGTTAACCACTATAGCTAGAACCACTTTATTGGAGTGGATTTCAACAATCCTCTTCCTAGCTGTGCTCAAATAAAATCGTATAGGGCATCAAATGAAATTAAGAAACCAATTTTGCTGCTGCTCAACCCAGTACCACAGATGCTGTTAACCATGCCCTACAGAGTGTGGACCAGAAGGTACAGAACATTTTAAGGCTAGGGAGGACAGCAATAATACCACAACCCATTCTAAACACTGACAAGACCCAAACCTGCAGCTCTTGCCTGGAGTGAAGTCACCTGCAATGGCAATATGACAGAAGCAGCTCCAGAGGGCATGCCAAAGGTAGCCACAATAGCAAATATTTCCACCTTCTCCACATTTGGAGTTGCTGAAAAGAATATTACCCCCAGTTTCAGAATAGGCTTTTCCAGCACCAGTACACATTTTGAAGTGGAATCATATGCTTCCACCAGTGATTCAGAACATGGCTGAGGGTGAGAGCTTCTAGTGTTAGGTTGCAGCAGCTAAAAAGTAAAACAGTCATGATATACCTCCAACAAAATATACAGAGGTCATGAATTCCATCTTCGGCATAAGGCTATCCAACATACCCAACTAAGATTGAAACCCAGACTGTCTTTACTATTGTGAACCAAGACTTGATAATTCTGCATGACCAATAGAACTGTTAATGACTCCATTTGAGAGGCTCAATAACTTTAGTGTGGAAAAGAATGACCGGAAATGGGTGTGGTAGAAGTTTAAAACAGTCGGGTCTTCCGCCTTGCAGTGGTGGATGCACAAAGTGTAAAGAACTTTGGTGGAAACAATACCCATTGCAAAAATAGAATTTATTACAGGAGTAAAAATAAACCTACGTTTCTACTCTCCTCCAAAAAACTCAATCATTTGACAACTGCGATAAGACCTCTTTACATCGCACACAACAGATGCAATAACAGCATTCTAGCTTTCCAAACACTGCGACTTACCACTATACATTTCTTTGTGTGCTAGATTATCTCCTTGACTGGTATAATATTGCATAGATGGTTGAGTCCTCTCATACTCAGAACGGGGTTCTCGAATTCCTAGAAGAGCAGGTGAGGAAGTTGTGCTACCGACTGGAAAAAAAAAAGAGAAATGATTTGCTTGCTTTTTAATTAATGTCAAAATGCTTCTAAAACGTCAGTCCTTACAATTGTGGAAAAAAACTGAAAACTGAGACGATTTTGCAACAAAGGACTAGGTCATTTTAATATGCAAATGTATTCTTCTTCCAAGTAATTTGTTCAATTTGGATATTTTGAAACTGCATAAAAGCTACCCTGCAAGTGTTGCATATCAGTGTGAAGGAGCATCGCATTAAGGTTCCATTGCTCCACTGCTTTTCCCAAATACCAGCTCATAACTCATTGGCCCGCCTATCGAAAATCTGCACTAAAAATTACTGTCCGTTTAAGAGTTTGCTTCATCTTATGCATAAAAACTGCAGAAATATATAAGGTAATCAATTCACCCAACAGCAACCTCATGGATCCACGTCTATTAAATGATAAGGCAGTTAGATAATGGTGGGAAAATGAGTAAAAGGTTTAAACACAAAGATTAGAGGATCGTGGCAGCATCTCTAGGAAGACTCTGAATTGCACTCATTGGCAAACACTGATCACAGGACACAAACCTCCCTTTCACTCTCTCCTAAGGCCACAAGATTCCAATAAAAAGGCAAGTTCTCTTCACACAAGGCAACAGTGCTTCGGTGAAAACACTTGCCGAAAGGTTTCATGAAATGCCCCTAAATTAATTCATCAGCATCAGTCTATTGAAGGGAGGCACCCAACAATATTAGACAAGTGGTTAAAATGGTTGATTCATGCAAATAATTCCAACCCACATACAATGTTATATGTTATCAATAGACCACAGTGACTGATCACCTCCCTTCCTGGGTCTAAAAAAAAGTCAGTTTTCGGTCTAAGTACTTTGAAACTCATATGGGCCCTAGATCAAGGTGAATCGAAACCTAGCCACAGAATACCAGTCATGATCAGAATTAGTGAGCAAAGTGGTGGGAAAAGAAGGTTTCAGTGAGCTGCACCATGCTATATCCCAGTCCTCGGACTCCCCCTAAATTCTTTACTTAGCATGAACGTTATAAGGCCAGTCATTTACTGGTATTATGTGACACAGCTAGAATCAGCTTAGGGCATGGAGACTACCATCCTACTTGGATGGATTCTTTTTTTCACCTGTCAGCAACTTCACCAGTGTCATGTTCTCCTCCGAGATTGCTATGTGAATTCTGTTCACAGAAGAATTCATCCCTATTTTTTAAAGACATTTTTCCTGGTTTGGATAGGAAATAGGTTTGTATGGACAGCTGCCTAGTATTTCCGCTGAGATCACTTCTTTCCTTCTAAGCCCTACCAGATCTTTCAAAGTCATGTGACTAGTACTTTAACTGAGATCACATCCTTCTTTCCAGGACTATAAGTGTGTTCAGATAACACTGCAGTGTCACACTACAGAGGATTCTCCTGTTTTCCACCTATATTCCTTGCATATGGGTCCTGCTCTTGGCACATCATCTTTTGGAGGCCTTTTCTGGTTTTCCCTTTTTTTCTTCCTTCCAAAGGATGCTGGGAAATCGCAGGTTGCTTCTGGTGCTAACCTTGTCTTTTGTCACCATTCTAGAGCCTGGAATAGAAGGAGTTGGCATACCTCGTCTGAGTCAGAAGTCACCACCAGAGGTTCAGAAATGACCTGTACTTGGTAATAAGATGTAGCGAAATTAAACAAACAATTTTTCTCTCCCTTTCCCCCATCCCTTCCAAACTGGACTTTAAAGGACACCTACGAAATCTAGGAAAAAATGAATAGTGTCACCAGCCCGGTCTCTTTTCAGTTTTTCACTGTAATCTGGTGCCATCGACCACTACCTGCTGAGTTCTCGCCATCTCCAATCCCAACAGGTATCCCAGTACAGTGCAGAGTTCATTTTGCAGGGATTCAGTTGGAAACTGTGCTCGAACTTCCAGCACCCTCAGCAGGGCCCCTCTGCAGCAATTCTTTAGATGTCACACCTTCACGTCTAGCAGAGTGACACTCGTGACCACTGTAGCTTTGAAGAGATCTAGGCCCTCCACAGCTGTCTTGTTATTGTCTTTCTTAACTTGGCTTGCACTTCTTTCAGAGTACACATCATAATTGCTTGCTCTTTCTCAATATCTGCTAATCTGTCTGCTCTCCACTGCTTTCGCCGCCTTCTCCATGGCCCCTGAGGTCTCTGCTAATTTGACTCTCATTACCCTTACAAAATGCAAACCTGTTTATTCGCTGGGTGTAAAGTTCAGCCCTTCACCTGCCCAGACCACCCCTTCACCTGCCATAGACATGAGCTATACTCTACTTTATATTTTGGTTTGCCAGTCGCCACGCTCCTTAGCTACTGTCTAGGGTAACTACAACAGTCCCAGTTAAACCATGGTACACCACTGGTCTATTTTGTTTCCTCTCCTCACCCTCGATGATCTGCATCAGCACTTCGTAGCAGGAACCAGCTCTCGGTCTGTTCTACGTCGATGGGCACTGCCACCAGCACTTGTGTTCCAGCTACATAAGTAGCTCCACCAATGGCTGGTAGTACTATGGATGGAAGATGTGCTCCTCATTGGAGTTGCCAAACCTCGTCGCTGAAGATTCTAACCCATGCTACAGCTTCTCTTTTGCCACCTCCTTGGCTATGGTGACACTGACCTTCCAAAGGAATCGCCTGCAGCCAAAGAACCAGCTGCTGTCAGGAGCCACAAAGAGGCACTCCAATCTTGGATTCCAGCCAGCCTTGACCACCTAATAAGGCTTTATTATAATTAAAATGTTATAACTGGTATCTAGAGAAGAACCAAAAAAGATTAGGGTAAAATTTACCTTATCTCAGTGGATTGCGAAACTGATACTAAAATGCTTACTCGATTGATAATCAGTGTGAAAATCAAACCAAGTTCCTTGACCAATGACCTCCAACGGCTTATCAATTTGTGTAAATGTTGGTACCTTGTCCTTGGAATATCTACAGCATTGATGAAGAAATCAGAGGCAGCTCCTCCATGTGGGCGGAGGAGCGTTGCCCCACTGCTTTCTCACAGTGCGAGAAGCAGTAACATAAAATGGTATAAATACCATTTTATGTTACTGCTTCTCACAGTGCAAGAAAGCAGAAGGATTTGGTTGGCGGCAGGCAGGTGGGCGGTCCTGCAACAGGGCAGGGGAGGAGTAGCTAGTCCAATGTTGCGGATCCTGACTGTTTGGTTGGCCCCAACTAGTCATGCGCACTCTGCCATTTTCTCCATGTAGGCTGCTACATGGAGGAAATGGCCTCCCCATAGGAGCTTGGCTGGGCATCGTCCCCACCAATCACAACGCTGCCATTGCAGCGTTGTGATTGGCTTAGAGGAGGAAGGCTGCCTGCTTCCTGCGAGAAGAAGCAGAGACGACACAGGATCGAATCGGGCCGGATAAGTTGTTATACATATATTTTTTTAATTAAAACTAAACCACCCCTCAGCCCCCGCGTGACCCTCCCACCCGCGAGTCATTCTGTTCGCGACTGGAAGAAATTCCATTTACAGGTAGTTCTATTTTCCCTCAATTATAATGCTTGCTTGGTAAGTCAGTATCTTCCTTGTTTGCTTAATCGAAGAAACGAGGAATCCGAGATAGCAAAACTTTATAAGGCAAGAGCATCTCTAGTCCGAGATATACTTCATCTTTATAATGAATGATCTAACCCTCCGATTTTTTCATGGTGGAGACGGTGATAAGAGCGGAGGTTTCTATTTCATTAGCCAGCTCCCCTGATTCCGTCCACAAATTACTAAAACAAATGCTATATCTTGTTTAGTCTTCGGTTTAGCACTTAATGAATAAAGGCCCAGCTTTCCTTTAGTGTTAAACATTTTTACTGCAGTTTATTTTCCATATGTGACTCCTCTGCTTCAGTCGAGAATGTAAAAAGGAAAGTGCAGTTTACATTCCTTGAGCTGGGTTAGAGAAAGCGCATTCTAATGATTGCTATACAATAATTTGCCACAGGTTGAGTAACTTTTAGAATACAAATTGAAGTAAGTTGCTGCTGAATCCAAGTAGCAGAAACGAGCGTCCTGGGAGGCATCTGCAGACACTGCCCCTTCGGCGCGAGCGTCCCACCTCAAGAAAATATTGAAAAGCATTCAGGCTCCCGCTAAGCAGTCTCTGGCTCGAATTGTCGAAGTTCGTAACCTTTCCAATGAGAGGACATATTGTGGAAGTCAAGTCTCGTCACCATCGGAGCCGTTTGTGTCAGGAATGACGTGCCCACCATCGAAAATGAGCAAGGGAAATGGAAAGGTGCCTGAACTGGCAGGTTTGTACACAGGAATATAGGAAGCCCTTCAAAACTTGCAAAAGGGTTGTCAAAAATGGCTGTATTACCTTTGTCTCCACACTTTGCTCCTCGGCTGGTGAAAAGTGTAGTCCTCCTGTTTGCGAAATGTCCCAATTTTTGTTTTCAAAATCTGATCACTATCTAAACTGCAAGATTGACTATGTGGCGTTTTCAGCAGACATTCAATGAAAACTCAGACTGTCTCCTATTCTAACTCAGTCAAGAGCAATTTTCTAAATAACACTCACCACAGTGTGTGTAACTAGGTGTAATCCATGGGGCGGCTGCTACCTACTGAGTGTGGTGGGCGGGCAACTGGGTGGTGGGGTCATACAAGGCGCATGCATACATTATCGTTTTAAAGTGAATATCAACTTTAAAAAGGTAATGAAATTAAATGAAAATAGGTACTTGTAAAGCGCACGGCTACTCACGGAGTGTCCCAGTGCTAAAGGACCACCAGGTAATAGGTAACCAATGCCCAAAGGCCAGCCCGCCCAAGGAGGACTAATGCTGAAACTACCAGGTTTTTAGCGGTCTCCAAAAGGAGAGCAGGTCCTGGACCTGCCTAAGATGAAGAGGAAGACTGTTCCATGTGCGGGCAGTCAGTACTTGAAAGGAGCGACCGCCAGGCCGGGAACGGGCAAATTTCGGAATAAGCATTAGGGAATGTACCAAGGGCCTCAAGGCACGTTTCAGCTCGTAGTGCTGGACCCTTCTCCTGAGATATACAGCACCTGTGCCATAAAAGGCCCGAAAATCCAGAACCAGGGCTTTCAACTGTATCCTCTTCCGTACCAGTAACTAGTGCAAGGCCTTCAGGTGGATCGTCATACGTGTTCTGGGTCCCACCATGAGAATGGCTCTGGCCTCCGCATTCTGAACCACCTGCAGACGGTTCAGTAAATACTCAGGTAGGCCCAGATACAAAACATTGACGTAATCCAACCTGGATGTGATTAAGGCATGTACTACGATCTTTCGGTACTCAAACGGTAGTAGGGGAAGGAAGTTATTTAGCATTTTTAACATGCAAAAACAGGTGCCAGCAACAATTTTAATTTGAGCCTTCATTGTTAGAGTGTTGTCCAACTTGACCCCCAAATTCCTCACAGTGCTAACTAGAGCAGTGGGAGGGGACATGTCGCGATGCCACCATTGGTGCCATGATGCTCATGGCGGGCAACCAAAAAAGATAATCTCTGACTTTTCAGGGTTACATTTTAATTGGTTATGCCGTAACCAAGAGAAAACCTCCGTCAGACAGATGTTAATCTCGTTGCCTCTAAAATCCGTCCCTTTGTTGCACGTAAACAGCAGTTGAGTATCATTGGCGTAAGATACTATCTTTGCGCCGTACGACTCAGCTAATAGTGCGAGCGGGGCCATATAAATATTAAAAAGAGACGGGCTCAAAATAGATCCCCGTGGAACCCCCACTTACATGCGCAGAATGAGGGATGAGTAGGGGGGGACCAGATTTCCTGCTGCCGATCACTCAAAAAAGAAGCGAACCACTTGAATACCGTGCCCCAATGCCACAATTCCGTAGACTCTGCAAGAGGCAGTCATGGGGCACGGTATCAAAGGCAGCGGATAGGTCCAGTAATATCAGCACGGCACGTCCCCGTTTATCAAGCAATGTTCTGATGGTTTCCGAAATTTCCAATAAAGCAGTTTCGGTACTGAGATGGGATCTGAAACCAGACTGACTCTCATGGAGTATGTGGTTGGCTTCTACATACTCAGTCAATACTTGATTGACGTACTTTTTGAGGGCTTTGGTGAAAAAAGGCAGCAGAGATGTAGACCTATAATTAGAGGCCACTGCTGGGTCCACAGAAGGTTTCTTCAATAGGGGAATAATTTTGGCCTTTTTCCAGCTACTGGGTACCTTCCCTTTATGTAATGAAGAATTCAATACCAGATTAACGGCAGGATATATAATCTCAGCAATGACCGACCATGTAATGCATGTCAGTGATTTAATGCACATTTTTTTTCATTTATGAACTATTTATCAAAGCAAATCACAGAGTCATTCTTGCAGATAAAATACATATCAATTAAAAGGTACAGTATCTTAGCACACACCAGTTACAGATCATAACCAACAAGAATTTCATTGTTCCGCCCGCCTGTGCATCGCCATATCTTCTGTCGGTGATGTGCAAATCTCGCCCCTGAACGAGTTCCACCCCTTCCATTCCCGGTCCCATTTCTTAGGGCATCCCTGTCTTTTATAGACCTCCTTCTCTGCTATCATACAGCGATCCATTTCTGCCAACCGTTAAGGGCCGTGTGGCGGACCCCCAGGACATTGCAATGGCTCTCTTTACTAATATGTACCCCAATGCCACCCACTGTTGCTCTATTTCAGTCAAATCCGTGGCCTCCCATATGTTAAGGATCCCCAACTCTGGCGTCAGATCGATTTGTTTTCCTAACGTATCCCTCATCTTCTTGGTTGCGCTGTCCCACAAGAGGTGTATCTCGGGGCAGGTCCAGAGGACATGGTAGAAAGTGTCATCCTGGCCACATCTTCTGCGACACAGTGCGTCCACCCTGCAGCCTATCCTAGTAGAGAGTACCCCGGAAAGATAGGAGCGATGTAAGATTTTTACGATTTAATGCACATTTAAAAAAGAAAATCAACTTTCCTTGCTGCATGTTCGCGCTCCGGGGTCCTTTTCTCCTATAACAGAGCCCTGGCCAACTCCCCTACCCAACCCTGGTGCTGCTCTCATGCTTTAGACCAGCATGAGAAAAGTGCCAGAATTGGATAGAGCGGACTCTTTCACTGCTCCTAAGAGCACTGAGGCCTTTACTTGCTCTCAACCCAGGTATCTAAGACAGCTGAGTTGAAAGGTTTAAAATATGCATGTCTGGCTGGCCGTTGCAAGACAGGTGGCCAAACAGACATGCGCATTTTAAACTGACCCAGCCCGCCCACCACTCATCCATGCTTCTACCACTCATCAGCGGCCCAGTCCTGACCCTCAGCTCAGGACACAGGATATTGAAAGAAAATATATGGTAATAAATCAACTTTATTATCATTTTATTTTTCTATTTTGGGGCAAGTGGGATGACGCTCAACCGCTTAAACGGAGGAGCAGCCCCTGGTTCAATCTCATAAGTGAGGTTTGACACCATCAACATAAATGTAGCAAAACAAAAAGCCAGGTCACAGGAGGGTTAACGGTTCATCCAGCTTTGGCACAGCTCTTCAGCTGAGAATAAACTTCATGTTATCGAATTCGGACACTACTGAATGCTTTAGTGCTCATCTTCCTCTATTCTTTCAGTAGATACCTGTGCACTCTTATCTATTTCCCAAAGTGACATTTTGTTTCCTTAAGAATTCTAAAAAGAAAAGGGACCAAATTATATTTCATGAAAAATGGCCACTGTTTACACCCCCCCCCCCCCCCCCCCCTCGCCACCCTCGCAGTAGAGGCCCATCCTACCGGGATAAGAGATCCCACCTTCATGGCGGGAACATCTTTGCCAAATGTGTATTAAACAGTGTGGCAAATGCACTCTTGACAAAGCAAAATGTTGAGCTGGCTTCCATCTTAGTATGCCCGCCATCTTGGTATGCCCCAATCAGCATTCAATTGTTTTTTTTGAGGGGAAAAAAAGCTCGCTGTCAGGGTTTATTCTAGGAAAAACAAAATAATAATGGCATTGAGTTTTCGCACAGTCCATGTGGCCATGTTTCAGTCTCCTATCCAGGTCCCCTGTGCTTAGCATGGTGGACTTGGGAAGGTGTATACTGTCAATGTTAGGCTTTGCCTAAACAGATACACTAGAAGAACAGATGCTCTGTGGTGGATGGGCTGATGCCTTTGATAACATGCAATGAGCAGACCGTTGCTCCACTGCTTTACTGTGCACAGACAGTGCATGATTGCCATATTGTGGCCCATTCATCATGATATGATACCAACCCACCCGACATTATGGTGGAAATTACTGGAAAACTGTGGTTATTGATTGCACAATGCTGGCCCTGGAATAATGGTGCAGATTCCAACTTATGGCAATATGTTGGTCCTGGAATAAGGTTTTTCATTTCATATTGCGGACAGCCACAGCAAGCATGCTGGTTATTATTTCTGGCATAAAGCAGAAATTGGCAAAATAGTGGCAGCACTTGGCACATTGTGAAGATCCATGGCATGGTGGCTTTTAATCCAGGCATAATGGTAGTATTTTCTCATTGGGTTCAACCCTACCATAATATTTCCCTATTCTTAGCATCTATATTGGAGACAATTTTATGACAGTATTGCTATGGCTGTCTGAAGTCTGAGCCTGTAAGAGTGGTGTAAGCTCCCTTCTGTCTGATCCGGTTAGGTCTCCTTAACCTAAGCGGTAGCACAAACGCAAGTGTCTGACAGATGTGACCAACACTACTATCCACACATTAATATGAGATCTGGATACTTGTAATTTTCCCACCTAGCCTCTGACCGTTAGATTTTCATTTCAGAACTCTAAGGTGTGGCGCCGCGGCCAGGGCGACTGACTCCGGAATCTGGGGATCCCGGTTCGATCCCCAGCGCCGCGGCAGATTAGCCCAGCACCATGTGACTCTGGCCAATAGCTTGCTTAATCTTCCCGACGGCCCCCAGCGCTTAGAGACCCTTACGGGTGATTGTTCGCGCTCTACAAATGTGGATTATTATTATTATATTATTATTATTATGAGGGGAGAATGGAAACATGTAAGGAAGTGGAAAGTAGGATTGAAAGAATGTGCTACATATTTTATAAAACAAAATACTATGAAACATTACACACTTGTAATATCCTTTTAGAAATAGTGCAGAAAAAAGAACTGCTGTGCCACATTTTTCTAAATATCCTTGGGGAAGATGAACCATCAACATCCCTATGAGAGTATGGGTTACTTGGTACACTATAAAATCAGTGGAATAATTTATAAGTGCCCCTAATGAACCTTTAGCTGCTTAGTCAATTTATGCAAAAAATTTACTCTAAAACGCACAATTTAGCCTCAATTTTCTCAGTTGGAGAAACGCCACGAGAAACCCACCAAGAGGAAAGTAGGGTTTGTTTGCTTTTCCCATAGCAACTCGGGCAGGTTTTTTAAGTCCCGCCACATTCATTTTAAAGTTCGACACCTACCCTGGACCTCGAGCTTCACCAGACAACCTTTATTAACATGAGCCTGATTAATGCAGCCTGTTCTAACTTCCCACCCCCACACATGCATCAAAACATGCAAAGTCACTGTGCCCAACTGCAAGCATAATGCCATTTACATGGCAACATCATTTATGAAAGATTTTCAGGGTTTCAAATATTCTAACAGCCAACAAACTGTGAAGCTGGAAGTACTGACTGGATCCTGAAAAGAATTTTGGAATCCAATGATTTGTCGTTGGTGCAGGATGAATTCTCGCCTCCATTGCTAACCAGGGTTAAAATAAGAACAGGAAAAAACAACTCAACGCCCAAAATGCTTTTCTCAGAATTGCGTTTAAAGGTCAAACTTAGCTTGAAACACTGCCATAACACGAAAATAAACACTTCAGTCAAGTTGTACCGCTAAGAATGTCTGCACTTTGAGAAGCAAGTCAATGCAACATTTTGAGACCAAAATAGGGCTTAATAAAATTACACAGGTAAAACAATACTTAAATCGACTCCTTTTTTTATTTTTCTAACACTCCTTTGTCCACGTATGAACATCATGCCAGTTTAAGAAATCAGACATTACAGTATTAAAATGACTTGTGACAATACAGTAATATTGCATTTTTATGTTAAAATGAACTTTATTTTTCAAATGTAATTGGCAGGTGTATGAATGAGGAGTAGAGCTGGGCAGATAGTCCAAACTCAATTTTAATCAAGTTAGCTGTATCAGTTAAATTATTATTCACTTAATATTCAAGATGACAAGAAAAATAGAAAAAAAACGGTTTGCATTTCTGATTTTAGAGGAGCATTTCATGAAGAGGACTCATAATAATTCAGAGCAACGCCTTGTTATTAAATGCTGGCTAACCTGAGTGAAGGATGGGTGACATTTGCTGATTGGTGGTAGACAAGGAAGGATGTGATTTGAATCTATCTCGCTCTAATGTCGAAACTGGCGTGATAAAATGACTCTGATTCCAGCCATCCTAAGGAGGAAAGCAAATGGTTACAAGACATTTTGTACAATTTGCTTAAGGTTATCATTATGCACATGGATATCGTTTTACATAGTTGCTTTTTTACCTTTTTGTAAATGCTACGAAGATCTCGATATTGCCATAATGTATTCAAAACCTGGGCTGCAGCTTTGGCCACTTTCAGCGATGATCTTAGCGATTAAAAACATAAAACACAACGGTTAATTAAACAGTTTCGTAAAAAACGCATTGTGTGTTCTTTCCAATACAGTATGCAGTCTTACATCCTATTCCGCTAGAGAAAATAAATGTTCAAAGATGTAACATCCAACTATAATATATATATATATATATATATATATATAAATTTATATATATATATATAGATATGTTGAAAATTGTTCTAAAGCGATTGCTTGTAGGTTTTGTTTTCTAGAAAATTACCAATCACAACAGTCCAGTCTCCTAATTGAGATCTAGTATACCATTGGGGGGAAGCAGGGAAAGGGTAGATGGGAGATGTGTGACCCAAACAGTGGGTCATTTAGACTAGATAGACAATGTAGCTTCCTTCTTGGATTTAGCCAATGAGGAATCTGCTAAATTCTTTCAGACTTGACCTTGTCATAGTCAAGGTGGGTTCGGACCAGCGAATGTACGGCCGCTCTAGAATCGCACATAGGGCACTAACCGTTTAGGAGAAAGTCTTAGGTTCTTGGCACAGATATGAAATTGCGTTTGCTCCATTCAAACAAAAATGTTTCAATTTAACGAATTTAGAGTTGGAAGAAAATAATACAACAATGTGAAAATGAGATTCAGGAAACTGAAGCTCCTCCAGGTGGTAGGTTGGCGTTTGCCATTGAATGTCTACTCATAAAAGGAGGCTTGCAAGTAAATGTGTTTGTCATGCACAAACCTTTGTTTGGCTATGGGAAAGCCCAATGGTTCACTTGTGATGTGATTGAGTATGGAGTTCATTCTTGAACTTCAGGTGAACTATGTATAATACTGAAAAGTGTTAATATGAACATTTCATAGACATGGCTTGAATTTGAGAAAAGGGCATACATTCTCTTTGACTAGAAAATTAGTTCTTAGCTGAAGTCAGTCCTTTGCTGCCTGCGGAGCCTCAACTTAGTTTCTGGTAGATGGTCACGCTGGATGCAGAGAAAGAGCTCTACACCATTGAATTTTGGGAAAAGAGACGTTGAATGGGAAAGGGCAGACGTATCATGCGTCCACCAGAACTATAACAAGCCATAGGAAAAACACAAGGTGGTCAACAAGGAGTAGAAAGAGAGAATGGGGTAGAGGATGGGTGAGTTTTTAGAGCGCCTTCTCTGGTTTTGAATCATGCAACAAAGAACCAAAAAACAATCAACATAAATAGCAGGAAAAAAGACATGCACACTAGTCCCTTACATAGAAAAAAATACAAATTCACTAATCAAATACTAAATTATTTCCCAAAATTAAATCATATCAATCAATCAATCGCATTTATAAAGCGCGCTACTCACCCATCAAGGGTCTCAAGGCGCTGGGAGGGGGGGGGGGGGGGGTCAGTGCTCGAAGAGCCAGGTCTTGAGCTGCCTTCTGAAGGAGAGGTGGTCAGGTATGGCGCGAAGGTGGCTGGGCAGAGAGTTCCAGGTCTTCGCTGCTAGAAAAGAGAAGGATCTTCCTCCGGCGGTGGCTTTGCGGATGCGGGGTACGGCTGCCAGGGCCTGTCCGGTGGAGCGCAGAGTGCGCGGGGGAGTGTAGAAGGAGACGCGGTTGTTGATGAGTTTGGGTCCGAGGTTGTGAAGGGCTTTGTGTGCGTGGGTGAGTAGTCGGAAGGTGATCCGCTTGTTGACGGGTAGCCAATGGAGTTTTTTCAGGTGTCCGGAGATGTGGTGGTGGCGAGGGATGTCCAGGATGAGTCTTGCGGCAGCGTTCTGGATCCGTTGGAGTTTCCTCTGCAGCTTGGTGGTGATGCCGGCATACAGGGTGTTCCCGTAGTCCAAGCGGCTGGTGACGAGGGCGTGGGTGACGGTCTTCCTGGTGTCGGTGGGGATCCAGCAGATCCAGCGGAAGATCTTGCGGAGCATGCGGAGGGTGTTGAAACATGCCGAGGTCACCGAGTTCACCTGTCTGGTCATGGTGAGGGAAGAGTCCAGGATGAAGCCGAGGTTGCGCGCGTGGTCGGTGGGTTGGGGAGTGCTGCCTAGGGCGGGGGCCACCAGGAGTCATCCCATGCGGTGGGAGTGGGGCCGAGGATGAGGACCTCCGTTTTGTCTGTGTTCAGTTTCAGGCGGCTGTCTGTCATCCAGTTCGCCACTTCCTTCATGTAGTCTGGTCCTAGCTGATGTGGGGTTGTTAGTGAGGGATAAGATGAGCTGGGTGTCGTCGGCGTATGATATAAGGTCGAGTCCGTGTTTGCGTGCGATGTTCGCCAGGGGGGTCATGTAGACGTTGAAGAGAGTGGGGCTGAGGGAGGATCCTTGAGGTACGCCACAGATGATCTCCGTGGCTGTGGATCTGAAGGGGGGAAGGCGGACTCTCTGAGTCCTTCCGGAGAGGAAGGAGACGATCCATTCCAGGGCCTTGCTTCTGATGCCGGCGTTGCTGAGGCGGCGTATCAGGGTGCGGTGGCAGACCGTGTTGAAGGCTGCAGAGAGGTCCAGGAGTATGAGGGCCACGGTCTCTCCCTTGTCGGTCAGGGCTCTGATGTCGTCCGTTGCTGCGATCAGGGCGGTTTCGGTGCTGTGGTTGGCCCTGAAACCGAACTGTGTGGGGTCGAGGGAGTCGTTGGTTTCCAGGGCGTTGGTTAGTTGAGCGTTGACGATTTTCTCAATCACTTTGGCGGGGAACGGCAGGAGAGAGATGGGCCGGAAGTTTTTGAGTTCGGTGGGGTCTGCTGTAGGTTTCTTTAAGAGGGCGTTGAGCTCTGCGTGTTTCCAGCTCTCCGGGAAGGTGGCGGCGGTGAGGGAGGCGTTGATGACGTCTCGGAGGTGCGGTGCGATGATGTCGTCGGCCTTGTTGTAGATGTGGTGCGGGCAGGGGTCCGATGGGGATCCGGAGTGGATCGAGTTCATTATGCGGGTGGTCTCCTCGGTGGTGGTAGGGTTCCAGGTGAGGATGGTGGTGGTGTCGGTGGCGGGTTCCGGAGGGGGGCTCGTGTCGGCGGTCGGGAAGCTGTTGTATATGTCGGTGATCTTGTGGTGGAAGAAGGTTGCGAGGGAGTCGCAGAGGTCCTGTGAGGGAGGGATGGAGTTGTTTTCTGCTTCCGGGTTGGAGAGCTCTTTGACTATGCCAAATAGTTCTTTGCTGTTGTGGGCGTTGTTGTCAAGTCTGTTCCGGTAGGCTGTGTTTCGTGCGGCGCGGAGGTGTTGGTGGTGTTGGCGGGTGGCGTCCTTGAGAGCTGACATGTTCTCTTCGGTCTGGTTAAGGCGCCACGTCTTCTCGTGGGCGCGGCATTCTTTCTTGGAGTTCTTGAGGTCGGGGGTGAACCAGGAGTTTTTCTTGTGGTTGTTGGTGCTGGCTTGAGTCTTCAGGGGGGCTAGGAGGTTGGCACAGTCGGAGATCCAGTTTGTGAGGTGGTTGGCGGCTACGTTGGGGTCGGTGGTGCTGGTGGGTTGGTTCTGGGAGAGGGTTGATGCGAGCTGTTCCGTGGTGATACGATTCCAGTGTCTTCTTGGTGGTTGCTGGGTGTGGTGGGGCACGGTGGTCTTCTTGAAGATGAAGTGGACGCAGCTGTGGTCCGACCAGGTGAGTTCGGTGGTGTGGCTGAAGGTGATGTGTTTGCTGGAGGAGAAGATGGGGTCGAGCGTGTGTCCGGCGTCGTGGGTGGGGGTGTTGACTAGCTGATTCAGTCCCAGGTTGGCGAGGTTGTCCAGTAAGGCGGTGGTGTTGTTGTCGGTGAGGTTCTCCAGGTGAAAGTTGAGGTCTCCTAGGAGGATGTAGTCGGTGGATGAGAGTGCGTGAGGGTTGACGAAGTCTGCGATGTCTTCGCTGAACTTGGTGCGAGGTCCTGGTGGTCTGTACATGAGGGTGCCTCTGAGGGCGGTTTTGGGGTCGCTGTGGATCATGAAGTGGAGGTGTTGGGCGTCGAGGAGTGAGTTGTCGGTGTCGGTCGAGATGCGGATGGAGTTTTTGTGTGCGATGGCGATGCCTCCTCCGATGCGGTTGGTGCGGTCTTTCCGGATGATTTTGTAGCCGTCGGGGATGGCTATGGCGATGTCGGGTGCCGAGGAGGGGTTCATCCAGGTCTCGGTGAGGAAGGCGATGTCCGGGTTCGTAGAGTTGATGAGGTTCCACAGTTCGATGGCGTGCCTGTGGATGGATCGGGTGTTGACCAGGATGCAGTGGAGGTTGTTTATGGGGGAGTAGTTCTTGGCGGGAGCGGAGTGGGTTCGGAGGCAGGTGAAGCGGCAGTTGCTGCAGGTGAAGGGTCCGTGGGTACGTTTCGGGGTGGCGCAGTAGCAGCCCGGCGTGCGGCCGGGGTTGAGGTTGGCGAGGAAGGCGGAGTCGTAGGTCAGGCGGGGGGCGCGGGGGCCAGAGGTTCGGGTGCTGGGCGCGGCTTATAAGTGAAAGCCACCTACAGTCTAATGAGAGTGCACTCCTGTTCTGCAATAAGTGTCATATCTTTACACAACAACGTAGGTGTTTTGTATAGCAGACAGGGTCGGACTGGGAATATAAACCTGACAATTAAGACGGCCACAGGGGTGTGGGTTTGCTGGTGAGAAACACTGCTTCTGGTACCAAGGGCCGATATTGCAGTACTGCTACAAAACCGGCAGCCTGTACCCAAAACTGCCCCCACCGGTCCAAAGCCGGCGCCCACCTTTACGGGCCACCGGGAAAACGCCCCGTGCCCGCTACAGCCAATCTGTCCCTGATGGAGGAGCACAATCCAGTCTATGTGGCTATGAAGAAGTCTAGAAATGTTGACAGAGCAGTCTCTCCTATAGCTTATCCTGACTTGTGATGTCAACAGTCTCTGCTCTGGGAGTTCTGGAAGTCCTATACAAGCGGTGATGGTTAGAATATCCTAGTTATGCGCTTCTCGATTTCCCTACACGTGAGCGGCAGCCCTTTAGTTGTAAAGGACTGCGGTGAAGAAATAGGGTTTGGGGGAGGCATGCAGGGAAGACCCCGCTGAAAACTAGGAAGGGTTTCCCTGACTAGCTAGGTATTAGGATGAATAGCTAGGTATTAGGATGACTAGCTAGCTCATGTCCAGGATTTGGAGGTACTTTGTGACTGCGACAGAGGGCCAAGTGTCACGGGTATTGGTGGTGGTTCTAGAGAAAGGACACCGCGGATTACATCTTATCAGGAATGACTACAACAAATGGTGTACGAATGGCCAAAATGACAGGCCATTTGTCTTTTCCTGAAAAACAGATATTGAAGATTTTCAGACGTGAGAAATTAATCCAAATCGATTCTTTTATCAATAAATGCCTGCAATTAACCCATACTTCAACAAGAACTAGATATACAAATTCAAGTTGTCTATTAACTGCATACTTGCCTGTCTCCCTTCCCTTTTGTGATATTGACCAGCTTTTCTATTCCTCCAGAGTCTGCAAGGGCTTTGGCATTTTCCATGTTTTTACTCGTGACCTCGTGCAGAGCACAGCAAATTGCAGCAACGGTGTCATCAGACAATATACTTGTGCCATTTCCTCCCGGAAGACGATTCACCAAGTCTCGCATTGCATATTTTCCTGTAATTCAGTGAATTACATTGAGGTTACAATACGCTTTTGGTACAGTCGACTTAATCCTAAGTGCATCAACAACAAACAATCTCTAAAAAACGAATACCATTTAATATGCATTAATCTGATCAAACAGCGAGAGAGCAGGTACAGCAAAAGATTAAAGATGAAAAGAAATAGAGGAGGGCACAGGGCACAGCATAGACGTGTATAGGAGAGGGCTGGACAAGAGGTAAGGAAAAGAGGGGGAGAAATGAGAGAAAGAGGAAAAAGCAGAGGGAGAGAGAGCGAATGTATGTCTGCGCATGTGCACACAAAGTGCGAACAAGACTGTCACAGAGTCAATAAATCGGACTGCTTATAGTTGTACAGCTGTATAATACATAGTGTTTTTAAATGTTAACACTTTACCATATTTCTCACACGAGAAGACTGCATTTGTTGTAGGTCTACCTGATTTACCGTCAGCAATCTTAGTCCCAACAGGCTACAGCAGTTGCCAAGTGAGCTTTACCCAGGAGCAAGGAACGTGGCCACCTTTTAGTATAGAAAATGCTGTTCCTACATATGATAAGGCAACCTGTTGGTTGCAACCAATTTTAGAGCTGGTTATTAAATGAAGTGTCAATTGTTTTAGTTGAAGAAAGTCAGTAATATGGACAAGAGAGCCTTGTACCATGTTTTACAGATAGAATTATCACAATTATCATTTTCCCCAAGGCAAATATTTTTCTCATTATTGGCAATGAAGGTATGATGTTAGCCCTGCTGTCGAAAAAGCTTCAAACCCTCAAATCATAAATTCCCAATTAGTCGATTTCCAAGAAAGAGCAATTTAAAAAAATAAAAAATCAACATGTCACTGCTGCCAACTTATATATCATTCTTAATCTAACACTTTAAGAATCGGAAAGTTGTTTTATTCATCGGTATCTCGAAAGCATTTAGCTTATTATAAGAATGTGGAATACTCACTCCTTATCAAGCCGAGGAGCCAGTATGAATCATGACCATTTCCTAAAAGAATCCTCTAACCAAAGTGCTTGGTGGGGATCTCTTAATCAGCAGAGCATTATGGGAAGAGTAATGTCCGTGTCACAATTCAGTCAGAGAAATAAAACACTACATCACTGCTGGCATGTAAATAGAATGGGACTGTCTGGAGTGTTTGGGAAGTCTGATGCACCAACTGACACAGGAAACTTAATGCTGGGAATACACAGTTTCCAATCTGATCGGCCAAGGGGATACTAGAAAGAGGACACTAAAAAGATAAATCGTCCAGGTGAGACTTCCCGTTGAAAATAAGGGGTTACATTGTTCTGTGGTCAAGACAGAGTAAAGCAGGATGATTAGTTTAAGAGCGTAACTGACCAAATTGTTAGTTGGAATACCGATGAGTAAGCTACACTGGAGACACCTGGAGTGAGTCTGTAGCATTAGAAAGGGAGAGAAGGGAAAAAGTAAGGATGGAATTAGCGGGAGCAGCTATTTATAGATGAATGCATCAATCTGAGTTGGAATCCATGTTGACCCTAAAGCAAAAATACTCATAATGTACTGCATGATGAGCAAATAATAAATTGCATGAGCAACAGTAACCAAAAAGGTATTAATAAAAATTGTACGTACGTTAGTAGCAAGATTAGGAAAAAATATGAACATAAGCTTTTTTGAGTTGAAAATACATGATATGCAACAACCAAGATGGCTGCAGCTTTGCTAAAATCCCAATCAGGAGAGTGAAAAAATATATGCTCGACCCCTCTCATCACACTTAGGGCCATATGTAGGTAACCTAGAAATACCGATTCCTAAATACCGAATAGGGATTTAGAAATCGGTATTTGCTATGTACCTAATTTTTCGGTAACACTTACCGATTCGGTAAAAACGGTAAATTTTTACCGATTCTACAATACCGACCGGTGTTTCCGAATCGGTATTTTCCGAATCGGTATTTACCGAATCGGTAAATACCGATTCGGAATTTACCGAATCGGTAATTCAAATGAACAGCAATTGAGGAATCAGCCAATCCTGTGCAAACCACACCCCACCCAACCAGGAAGTGGCCACACCCAGGCAGGTGCACACAATCAGCAGACTCTGGAGAGGCTGGGAGTGCAGAGGAGAGCAACTGAGCCAGTGGCTGAACTTGCACAGGAAATCTGACACAATGGCCAGCCAGGACACAGAGAGAGATGGAGGGGAAAGGAAGAGGAAACTCAAATTCAGCCCAAAGGAACTGTAGGTACTTGTGGAGGAGGTGGTGAAGCAGCACAATAAGCTGTTTGGAAAGCAGTCCCTGCAAGTGGCTGAATCAGAGAAAAGACGGATCCGGCTTGGAATCCAGGCGCAGGTAAATGTCATCGGAGTGACCCCCCGGGACATTGATGTGCTGAAGAAGCGGTGGTACGATATCCGTATCATCACAAAGAGGAAGATGGCTGATTTGAAGAAAGAGGCCAGCCGGAAAGGAGGAGGAAGGAACAGGGCACCTGCCCTGACTGAACTTGAGGAGCTCTTGGAGACCACGATTGAGCCCGAAAGTGTCGTCGGGATTGGGGATGCAGACAGCTCTGCCCGAGCTGCTACCAAACAAGGTAAGAGGCATGCACAGCATTGTGCCCCCCCTTCCCCTATCCCAAATCCCCAATTGGGCAATGTGAATCCCACTCCAGTACAGGGGTTTGTGCATACCAGCAATGCATTATGGGAGATGTAGTCTGTGAAACCCCTATCATGACAAGATTAGCACAGAACAACAAGGCATGTGACACACATAAGCGATAAGCAGGCAGAGGACAATGAGATAGTGATGCAGAAATTTATTATGATGTAAGCAATGCAGGGCTGCAGGTACACTGAGCTGATCTTGAATTTCTGTCCACAGGCGATACTTCGCGCAGGACTGCTCAGGAGAAGGGAGAGAGGGCACCCCGGAAGGACAGCACAGAGAAGGCCACCACGAGTGCTGGGCAGACAACAGCACCACAGCCAGCATCACCACCACAGCCAGCCACGCCACCACAGCCAGCCTCGCCACCACATCCACCCTCGTCACTCCTGCTGGCCTCACCCGCATCAACACCACCTGCATTGGTCAGGTCTAGGAGGCGTGCAGTTGCCAGACTGAAGGTGTCAGAGTCCTCATCAGAAGACTCGAGGGGGGAGGAAACATCCACTGTGCCACTGGATGGTAGCAATGCCGGTTTGCCCTCCGCCTCTGAGGGTGCACACACAGGTGCCAGATGCCGCCGCAGGGCTCGGGTGCGCAGTCCACCTCCACAGGGTGAGAGCCATGGTGTATTCCAAGGGCTGGAGGCCACCATGGTTAAGGTGCAGCGCCTACAAGGCAAGGCAATCCAGTCAGTACAGCGCCAGATGAAGGGCTTAAATGACACAATGGGCAACATTGACAGGGGCATAAGCTCAATGGCTGAGGGCATGAGGGAGATGGCTGCAGGCATGTGGGACATGTCCCAGTCCGTCATGCTGCTGTGCACAAAACTCAATGAGGACAGAGCAACACGGCGGAGGGAGAGGCAGAAAATTGATCACCACACAAGGGCAGTGAACCGCCTAGCAACTGCCACTTCTCTGCTCTGCAGGCGCTCCGTGGCAATGCAGGAGGGGCTTGCGCACTGCAGCAATGATGTGTCAAGGGGGCTGGTGAGGGTGACCAGTGCACTTGAGGTGCTGCTTACAAGCCACTCTGCCACCACTGGTGCTGTGGATGCTGGGGACAGCGAGGACACCACCAGTAGGAGCAGCATTACCCCCTCTGTCACAGACACACGGAGGAGCATCAGACGGCATGGGGCTGCCACTGGTCCCACAGTCAGTGAGGACACTCAATCACTGGCATCCCGCACTGTAGTGCACGGGCGCAGACGCTGATGCAGCACACAATTACAGGACACAGTTGGGTGGAGGAACCCTTGACTTCCAACTATGGATGTCACCAATTTGTTAGGCCAGTTTTGCCGTTGTGTTGTGGCGTAGTGCCGGATAATTAAAACTACGTCATAGCATCCACCTACTGGCTGTGTCCCCTTACTTACTTAGAAATAGTTGCATGTGATCTCTGCCCGTCTCACTCTCCCATCTGTTGCTGCTGCCACTCCTGCTGCGTTGGGCTCTGGCTGTGCAAACTCATTATCATTGTCCTCAAAATCTGTTATTTCCACCTCTGTACCTGTCTTTGTGGCAAGGTTGTGCAGCATTGCACAAGTGGCAATGATCTTGCAGCAGATGATGGGTGTGTACTGGCGTGCGCCTCCGCTTTTGTGGAGGCAGCGGAACCTGCTTTTCAATAGTCCAAACGTGCGCTCCACCACGTTGCGTGTTGATTTGTGTGCCACATTATATCGTCTCTCACTCAGGGTTGATGGGTGTAGGTAGGGAGTGAGGATGAATGACCGCACGGCATATGCACTATCGCCTAGGTGAGTAAGAGAGTACCATTAGTCACATACCTCAATACACATTGATATGCGGTAAGTATTAGGGAGTGTCACAGTGATTTACCTAGCAGGTATCCTTCTCCAAATTCTCTGGCAACCAGGCTTGTGTAGATCCCACTGTTCTGGAAGATGTAGGAGTCGTGGGTGCTCCCAGGAAACTTTGCTACGATATCAGTAATTATGTTGCCTGCATCGCAGATTACCTGCACATTTATGGAGTGGGTGGACTTTCTGTTCCTGTAGATGTGCTCAGTGGCTGCTGGTGGGCAGATTGGAATGTGTGTGCCATCAATACAGCCTATGACATGCGGGAACTGTGCCATCTGGTAAAAGTCTGTCTTTGTTTTCAGCAGTTCAGACTGTGTGTTTGGGAAGCTAATGTAGTGTTGCATTCTCTGCATCATGGCATCCAGGAACTTCCTGAAGAAACGGGACAGGCAACTCTGGGATACCCCGCCTACCGCAGCTATCACCCCCTGGTAACTGCCAGATGCGAGTAGATGTAGGCTACAGAGCACCTGCACATGTGGTGGTATGGCATGCGCCCTTGTTGTTGGATGGTCCAGGAGTGGGTGCAGGTCCCTTATCAGGTCCATGATGGTTTGGGGGTGTAGCCTGTACCTTTCATGTATCTCAGCCTCAGTCTGTTGAAAGAGTGTGATGCGTGGTCTGTAAATGCGTTCCTTACGTCTCCAAATCCTCAGACCTGCTGCCTGTAGACGTAGGCGCCTTGCTATCACATACAGAGCCGCCATGGTGTTCACGCTGTTGCATTTTGGGATTGCTTATATGCACTGTGGCTGATTACCACCTGCTTTCACTCTGTGTTAATTACCGACTCTTAAATACCGAATTTCATGGAATTCGGTAATACCGAATTTACCTACATCTCTTTTCTCGTTTTACCATTTCATATTTACCGAAATCGGTAAATATGAATTCGGTAAATATGAATCGGAAATTTAGAATTCGATAAAGATGAATCGGTATTTACCGATTCATAATTACCGAATCCTTCTTTTTGGACTCCTACATCTCAATTGGCTAAATACCGGTCGGTAACGGGATTTTTACCGAATTTCGGCAGTTACCGACCGGTATTTAGCTACCTACATATGGCCCTTAAGCTCTAAAATGGGCTTGGTATATGCAGCTGATTGGACCAGTCCACAGATGATGGTTTCCTTATGGATCTTCTGGAGAATGCAGCCTGACTGTAAGCTGTGTCTCAGTTGCCACAGCTTCCTGCCTCTACGAGCAGGGCCGGACTGGCCGTAGCGGGCACCGGGCATTTCCCCGTTGGGCCGCCAGGGTGGGGACCTGCTTTGGGCCCCTGGGGGGGCGTTTTTGTTACCTTGGGCCTGCAATATCAGCCCCCGGTAACCAAATCGGTGGAAACCGGCCATTGGAAACAGTTCGGCCACACCCCCTCAACCCCCCCCAGGGGTGCCGGCCGAGCAGTTTGACTGGGCTGGTTTCGGTTACTAGTCCAGCCCTGTCTACGAGCATTGCAAAGCTATGTCAGAGAGAAGTTGATCCCAATTTGAGGAGACTGAAAAAGTTAATCTTGTTGTGCGGCGAGGAGAAGTTGATTTGGAGTGACTCTCTCAGGTAAAGGTAACGCTGTTTAATAATTGCCACTTTGATACTTTCTGGGTAACAAGAATGTGTCAGCTACACGTGGGATAGGTGTTCTCACAGAGGCACCAGGGTTCACCTTCCACACAGGATAGGGCCTTCAGAGCCACCTCCAAAGAGGCAGCGGGGGCCTGATGTGTCTATGGGAAGAGCAGTTGCCGCACCGTAGGGATGCTGGGCAACTAAGGTTGCGTCTAGGGAGGTTTGACATAAGAGTACACTGCTGTCATAAGCAAGCATATCTGGCCATAGTGGAATCAGGCATCTGCCACAGAAGGAAAGACGGACAGATACATAGGAATTCTGGCCGGAAAGGGAAAAGCATCACGGTGGAGCATGTCACAGGCTCCCACCCTGAGCTGTGCGAGCGATCTTGGAATGGCACGATGAGCTGGCCCAGAAATACATTTCAATCAATCACTACAAGTTTATTTTGGAAATGACCATTAACTGGATTCATCATAAATATATTCCCATATAAAATAAGATTCAAATGCGCATTTGAAATTTCATTTAGGATTATGTTAACAGCAGCATTTTATAATCCTACACAATCTTTAGAAAAATCTCATCATTTAATTTCATTATTTTAGCCTAAGACACCATTATCAAATCAAATTCTTTTTCATATCCTTCTTAGCCAGACCGCCAGGATTTCGTGATTTTGTGAATCGCAAAATTACAGTGAAATAGCACGAAAAGTGTAATGCCCGCAATTTCAGGTCAGGTCGCCGCAAAAAAAAAGAAAAGGTTTTCATAAAGATTTGCTTCTTCCTTTCATTTTCGTCTAATACAGGCTGGCCACTGTCTTCACACTTAGAACATTATGATAGCGTAGGTGTGTTGTAAAACAACAAAGCAGTGCCTCTTCCTACTGCCTGCCTGAAGGAGGTGGCAGCGACACTGCCTACCCCCATACCTCCTCCGCCTCTGCGGATAGGATTCTTGAAGGTAGTGGGGAGAGCGAGGAAGTCAGGCCTGTCTCAGTAGTTTACTGAAGCGTTTCGGAAGAGCACGCACCTATCGCACGCTCTGCTATATTTTGGTGGTTTTTTTTATTTGTGGAAACTGGTAGGCAATAAAACATTACTCGGAGGTGTGCAAGGAAACCAGGCATGTCTCTGTGTTCTTAGTGACTTTCTAAAGACGACCTCTCCAGTATTTTGCTTCTGTTTCAGAACCATGTAAACATGTGGGCAATAGAACATATTTAATGTACTGGTTGAAGTACATAAAAAGTATAGGAACTGTGTTTCTGAATGGAATGGGGTTGGGGTCAGTGAAGATGGGGGCAGGGTCAAAGACGTGGCAAAAAAGTACAAAGTATTCTGTAACTACTTAGTTGGTCTTTCACCATCTTGTAACTGGATAGAAAATAACGTGCACACCTTAAATCCAATACACAAGTTAAAATAATAAGTGGGAAATGCACTCTTTTTTAGGTCTCGCCTAGCGATGCAGCGCATGCGCTGCTCGCCTTGGCGAGACCTATTGTTGTCGGTTTGGTGGGCGAAGGGAGACAGGAGATGTGCACGCGTACGGACAGGAGATGTGCACTCCGTACGCGTGCACATCACCTGTCCCCGCGTAGGGCTGGCGCGCTTTCACTTTCGCGCAGGACGCTTTCAGGCTTGTTCTCTACTAGTTGCTGTCGGGTGTTACTCTATTGCCATCTGCTGGCTGCAGACGGTCACAGCCTCAGAAGGACAAACTGTAATACAGTGCTGTCTAGAGTAGGAATCTGAAATCTTGGGCAACTGGAGTGGTGGTCAAAATCTGATAATGTACAGTTTAACATTTAAAATGTATGTTTTTAAACTTTGAGCTGAAGAATGAGAGAGACTTACGGAGATTTGCCATATATGACTATGGAGTATGGTACTTACATTCATGAAGTTTTTTTTTCTGAAGGACAACTGGAAAGGCTCTTGCAGAAGCGATGTAGGGTACTTGTTGACATTTAACACTATACAAATCTGTTACTTGACGTGAAAGGTGGACGCCGAATTACGCCTGACAGAATTGTAGGTGGGTTCAGGATTAATCTGTGTGTGAACTTCACATTTCACTTTGAATCCTGGTGGGTGGTTCTGAGGTGGACAAAACTGAATTAACAAGCATTTGTAATGCAATAGGTCTCGCATTTGCAACAGTTTGAGCTCTTGGCATTGTAAATGACAATGCCTTTTATTTTTGTGTTGTTTTTTTAAAACATAAATAAAAGGCATTATCATTTACAATGCCAATAACTTAAACTCCCGCAAATACGAGACCTATCACATTGCAAATGCTTGTTTAGTTATGAGATCGCTTAGTTAATGCAATCACTGATGACGTCTGTGTGTCTAACCAAAGTCACAGAACGAATCTTGGTTGGCGCAGTGGTATATAATGGTTTGCGCTACAAGGTCCAAGTATGTGACAGAAAGCACAGTGAATATGTAAGTCTTCATTTCAAAATTGTATTATACACAGTGTACAAGTGCCACCAAATGTGAAATACGATTTAGGGTGCTGTTCATGTGTGCATAGGACTGTATAACATCTCGCAGTCCTTCATTATTTATAAGATATAACCATGATCTGTCACATCTGACCAGTATACCATTCCTCTTTTTTAATGAAATAAGAACACCTGCTGCAACACCTATGCAGGCCACCATTAATTACAAAATTAAAGATTGCCCAACTACAGATTATTACTGAAATAAATTGCTGCAAAAAACACAAAAGTATTCTGCAAAAAAGTTCATTTTTATGCCGCAAAATTTCCTGATCTATGCCCAAATATCCTGTGCAGTCTGCTTAGGACTCAAATAACCAGTGTCCTTCCCATACATGCATTAGTTATGTACAACATAAACAGTGACTTTCACCACCTATACCTCAAGTGTTTATACCAGGGGCAGATCATCAAAAATGTATCCAATCCTCGATACTCTTAACATCACAGAAGCAAAATGGAAAGTTATCAGATGCCCATTTACCCAAAGATGCTAATTACAGCCTGGTGCCCAATCTAAATTTCAAATGGAAACTGCATTAGACGGGGTCAGCCATCTTATCCAAATATCTTTCAATGCTTCTGAACTGTTTCCTTGTATTTAATTTGGGTTCAGACTAGAAAAAAAATTAAACCTAGCCCTCAAAATGTATTTATACTTAATTACACATTTTTATAAAGGGTGCTATACCTATGAATATCGGAACACCCTATATACAACTTTGTCAAGTTCAAAGCCTTCAACAATGCATAGAAGAAAACCTATACAAACACCGTGAGTAATGCAGATATGGAACAAGTTGAAGAATGAGGAGAGGGCTATGGCTACAACATAGAAAAGCGAGACAAAGGACCCGAGGGCATTAGGAAAAGAGGCATAAGTGTGGGAAACCCAAATGATTATATACAGGAGGGAGCTGTTAAAAAGATGTCGGATGCGTAAGCAATCAGGAAGGTAAGATGTCAAATAAAGTTAAGATTGGAAAGGGAGGTAAGAAAGGAGGAGGGAGCTACAAGTGAGGAAAGACTTTGTGAAAGGAAAAAGAGGAGATAGTTGGGACAGTACCTTCAGTATTCGATTCATTGATGGAGAACAGGTATTATATTAGGAATAGTTTGAACCGAAAAGTTTTTAATTTTTCCCCCATGAAAAATTGACAGGTTTTTAGTTCAACTGCTAACGAATGCACAATGTGCTTACTGCAAAGAAATAATTGTGAGGCTGCCTTCTGATTTTTAAATTTTTTGATGTCTAAGTTGACCTCATTTCAGAAGATGGCCTTCTGCAGTAGTTTTTGTCCAATCAGTGATGCAGGTGGTGACATTAAAGTCTGGCTGGCAGTGCAAGCTTCTTCAGGTTAGGAAGTTAATCAATCCTTAGTCACTGGTGTCTATTCATAGCACGCACTTTGTAAAGGAGGGGCTACAAGATCAACGCTTCCTTCATCTTCATGCACAGGTTTCCAACGCTACATATTCATTTACATATTTAAAAATGCTAATTTTCTGAAAGGAGAGGGCTGATGGCATTCATTTTAAAAGAAAGAGGAGTCATTTCAATTTTTTTCTTTTTATGCTCTTATAAAGCACTCTCAACCTGAGGTTATCAGTGCGCTATACATATAACCAGGTGAAGTTGAAACTTTAACAGACCATACAACAAAATAATTTGTACTAAACTGCAATGGAACAGTCCCAAAACATGTATTAGTAATATATAGTTATTTAAGAGGGTACATTTTTTTCCTAACCCAGCACATACACTACTATACAAGCGGCAATCCCGGACTCTCAAGTGGGCTTCTCCGATCTAATTTTCAAGCACTCACTAGATCAAACCCACTGTGACACAACTGGCACACTACGATCCTCAGACATATCACTCAAGTCTATATAAAAAGGTCGTGGCAGACAATAGCTTTATAATTCATACATGTATTTTGCTGCATGCTTTTTGAGGGTAAGGCAACAGCACTTTGAGCACTGGCAGCAAGGTTCTACAGAATGAATAATACATCTATCAGTTGGTTAGTAAATGAATAAGATGCCAGCTGTTGAGAACATTCTAATCCAATGTACTTAAAACAAAACATATCTGAGAGGTTGCATACTATTTTGGAGGCCAGCTCACTATTAAGGGGCCTAATAAAGCAATATCTAATAGCCAACCATCCCTAAATAGTTATTTAAACCGGATTCTTAAATTGATGTGCATTTAGTGACTCGTGATCTGTGACAGTTACAGTTCAAGACAATGTACTAAACTCAGTGCGGGCTGAATCGGTGTGACTGTAGCAAATTTACCTTCCCAGCACGGTCACCCCAGACTCTGCCTTTTTCTGAGCCTTATTTTTGCTGGCTTTAGGATTTTTCCATTGCTAAATAATAGTACAGTGCCTGTGCTTCCCCTTTAAAACATGTGCTGTACATTGGAACTCCCTGTTTGTCCTAGTTAACTCTCCTATAAGTAGATTGTAGATGGTGCCTAAGTGCAACTAAGGCATTGAAGGTTGGAGGTAATATGTGGGCTGTCGTATACATTTACACCACGACATATGTAACAAAAAACATATTTCTATCAGAAACACCACTGTGCTCTGGCTAGGGTTCAGTTTAAATGCACCTCCTAAGACATGGCAAGGAAAAGAATCCCAGCCATGTAGAAAAAGCCTATTTTTATATATTCACCCTTAAATGTGTGAATTGTAGCTCATAGGGCAGCATGCTAATATATTAAAAACTATAGGGTGAAATTAATTTTAGGGTTAACGTGCTCTTACTGTGAAATAAAAGCCAAAAGCTATTTCACTTTGTATGCCTGACTAGAGTCTTTTCTAGCAGGCCTATGTGGGTTTAAAATCTTTGTTTTCCACCTCTACTTTTGAGGACTAGAAAATGCTTAAAATTTGTTTCCTGCTTAGCTTTTTAAAATTGGATTTATTAGGGAAATCAGATTTTTGATAACTCAAGCAGGAAAGTAAAACTCAAGCAGAAAAATAACAGTAGGCTTAAAATCCGTTCTGCCACCCATCAGACTTTCAGAGATGGAATCCATATATTTGGCTGGTAGAGATAACAACTATGGCTCAGAGGAGAGTCGCTTCCCTCTGGGCCCAGGAAAGGACAATGGCTGTTAACTGCAGACCACTAAGCAAGAATTAGCTGTCTAGGGGTGGACAGGGACAGATGTCAGAAGAAAGGGCAGTTTTAGCACTACCTTTTGACTTGGAGATACCAAAGACAGTTTCTTCTATTCATCATCAAGACCATCCTAGACAGTTAGGCTCCATACACAATAGGAGGAAACCAGTTTTGATACAGTCACGAAGGAGAGTGGCCAATAAACTGAAGGCAGGTCTGACTGTTGGCAACTGGTCCCGCCATCTTGAACAGGGGCACCAGTGTAATTTTACAGTGAGGCAAAGCAGAAGTGCTGCATAAGGGGGTCGTGGGACTGGGAGAAAAAAGGTAGGATTGAGCAGGACAATTCCTCAAATCACTGGCTAGTGCACAGGATAAATCTGGCACGCTCAATATCACCTCCTCAGAAAATTCCTTGGCCTGGGGAGGTTCCATCAGAAGATGGCACTGTTGGAAGAATCTTGACTTCTGACTCCGGGTTCCTGCTGGAAGAAGAGGACTAGCACAGGAACTTCTAAATCCTGCTGGCACCCAAGGACTGGAACTGCTCTCCCAGGGTTAAATGTTTGGCGTTCTGTTAACCTGCTTCAGGATGTAAAAAACCAGACCAACTGCTTGTCAGAACCCCATTCAGAGGGCCACGGGGCAAGCAGGAGTTTCTGGGCACAACCGTGGGGGATGAGTCATTTTTAATCCTGATGTCCCGGGGGCCAGCCTACTATGTATCTAAAGCAACTGGGCCGAGTACCCCTTCAGCACTTGACTACTTTACTTGGCCAGGGGAGGTAGTGAGTTTGGGGTCGGGAAGAGGGTACATAGTGGTAGACACAGGTAGGGAGAACACAGGATCACAACACAAACTATGCTCAGTAGCAGCAATAAATAGTTTCCTAGTCAATTATTTTTATGAAAAAATTGAATACTTATATATCAACTCAAAGTACAATATGGTATTCACAAATAATACACAGTCACCTGAGGTCAGGGTTCTAATGCTTTAACAAGTGGGATCCGGAGCCCTTCTACCGTCTCGCTATAGGCAGTGGTTATTCCCCATTCACTATAGGTGAACATTCTGGTTAGGCCCCACTAGTGGTCAGAGTCTCCTCAGGAGTCCCACTCTGACTTTTATTAAGTCAAAAGGGTTTCAGCGTCAAAGTGTCAAATGGCACACAAGTGCCCCTCGTCTTAGCCGCAACAGCAGGACATGTACAACTACAGTCTCCAAGCGAGCTCCCTTTACAGGCACGAGGCTGCAGCATCTGTCTCTGGTGAGTTCCTCACACAAAGTCTTGTGGAGGCAGCAACAGGGGGGGTGGGTCCTCAACGCTTCTGCATTGCTGTTAAGTTTCTTGAATCCTACCCACATGTGAGGGTCGGGCGGGGTGATGTAATTTGACATTCATAGTGCTGGTGCTCAGCCGGGTCGTGGGCCCACAAGGGTCAATACGGCGCTTCTTCATCTGAACGACGATCTCAACCAGACCACGCTCCTTGCCTTTTCCCGGTGGCCCCGCCTGGCATACGGGTTCACCATCCTCATTCCGCACAGGGGTATGGCCCGAACAGCACAACAGCAATCTTCACAGTGGCCCAACCTGGCAGATGGAGTAGCAGACTTCCTTCTGCACACGGGCTAAGCCCTGATCACTGCAAAAGTCATTCTTTGAGAGATGTAGCAAGTTTTGGGACTCAACAAAACCAGAGTTGTCTGTTAACATGCTTTTCTATGATTTTGACCAGAATGGGGATCATAGAGATCGATCTGGAATTGGACGGATACAGATTAGGTTTCTTCAGGAAGGGCATAATCATGGCATGCTTCCATTGCTAAGGAATGTACCCTGCCTATAAGGAGGAATTAAGGAGTCCCACCAGAAGCTGTAGAATGTCAGGGTCCAGGGTACTGAGCTTAGCTGGGGAAGAGGATCTGTATGGGAGCCCGATCATATATATTGTGCCAACATCACGAATAGCGATAGATCCATCAAGTGCCACGAGTTAAGTTTCTGGTAAACAAGTGTGGTAGATGAGGTGCTAAGCGAAAGGGCAGGAGGTATAGCTAGGGTAAAGGGAACATCAGAAATAGAGGGCGGCAAAGTAATGCAAAACTGAGACACGTCCTTACCGCCTGCCTCTACTGAAAGTTGAATGACCTGCACCTTTTTAACAAAAAAAAACGCAAATTCCTCTTACTGACACTGGGACAGTATTAGGGAAGGTGCAACATTATTAGGGTCGAAAAGTTCTTGCAATACCCTAAAAAGTGTTTTGGAACAATTTTGGGCTAAGGTAATTTGGCTTGAGTAGAAGGTGACTCGAGCGGCTCTACAGAGCCCCTGGTAATTTTTCAATGCCCTTTTATATTTGTACTTAGTGTCTTCATCATAAGTGAGCCTCCAGGCTCTCTCTAGACCCTTACAGAGATCTAGAGAAAGCAAGCTTTTAAGGGGCTTTACATCTGTCATGAACACAGAACACTGGTATTTTAGTTACTCACTGGAAATCTGTGGAGAACCTACAATATAAAACGGTGGAATCAACTGACACTGCTGCTGTCATGTAACATTGCAGTTCACTCTTCTACTTTCTGGGATGGAAGAGGAAGATATTTACGATCATACAGAAACTTTATCCATATTTTAGCATTCTGTTCCATTAACAAAAAAAACGAGGGATAACGGTTTGCTCGTAAAGATTGTGCATTCATCTCACCAGCGATCAGCATCTTTCACATGTTGAAATGAAGTTAAAATTAATCATCAATACAAAAATGACTGTGGCACAAATACTTAATTAAATTGCAAGCAAAGTCTTGTTCATATTTGTTGTGACCTGGAAAAAGATTCACTTCAAAGTATTTTAATTAAAAAAAAAAACCTCATACCTTAATGAGATTAAAACACGGCGGAACCCCATAAAAACAATGCAATAGACGTGCTTCAAGTAACTCTCCACCAGTAAAGCACTTGCAAATTATTATGGCACCTTACAAATAAAATCATGAATTGTAGCACAAACTCCAAAGATCTGATTTACTTTAAACATGTTATCCAAGCATGATGACACTCCTAGGTATTTTTTGGTAGTTTTGATATGACTGAGGTCAGGCCTGGCCATTAACTAGTTGAGAGCATGCTCCCCGGATAATATTGCATAATCATTGGTCACCATTAAACTTATGAGCATTAGCCACAGGTAAAAGTATACAAGATGAAGAATGGACATGGCCTATGATTGACTAGAATTAAGGTCACCAATAATGGTTAATGCTATCAGAATTTGAATGTGCCAGCTAGGTCTGGCACCCCTTCTCCCGTCCTGCTACAAACAAACAAACAGGTGTCTCTTTCAGGAGCTGTGGCTAAAGGCCTGAACTAGCTTCATTTCACGTAATTTGTTTGGGCTAGAAGTATTACTTCCTTACAATCCAACAAATGGGGTTACGATTTTAGCAAAATTAGAAAAGTCAATGCGGGGAGTCTCTAAACTTATTTTAGGCTGACGAGCTACCTAGGCAGACATGATACCCTTGTAAAGACTCAATTGACTTGATTTGTAGGCTTATAACAGCTTTACATACCAATGAGTTCCTTGTTCCGAACATCCAATGCCATATTCCTTAGCGCAGTTGCAACCGAAGAAACCACCCTATCGTTGTCCATCCTGAGAAGTTCAACGAGAATTGGAAGTCCCTTTTCCTTTCTGACAGCAGCACGTATGTAGGCTGCAAACTAAGAACGCAGACATTGTTCAGACAGTAGGCAAAACATATTTTGAAAATGTTAGCATATTAGGACACAAGAGCGTCAACCAAACATTATTTTGAGGATCTAGCAGTTCCTGGGTCAAACGAGGATGTGAATACAAAAGTAAGACAAAACAAATGGAAAACAAACAGAAACCCTGTAAGAAGATAAGCCCCATTTGGCACGGATACATAAAATAAGGGTGCGCATTATCAGGATAGGAAAATGCTATTGTAAACAAGTATCTAACAATCACAATCCAAGAGCAGGGGCACCTCATGAACATTCTTAGGAAAACTGTCTAGCAGAACAGTGGACACATATCCACTGCTGTCCTAAACATAGTCTTTCAACAGCAAAGTGGGTAAGGTGACTCTCCCTGCAGCTACCTTCCCTTCACCCAGTCCACCCACAGAAGCAGCACTGACAGGTAGGGTCTATTAAAGATCCGTTCATGTTACTAACTTTAAATTACAATTCAATGCTTAGGCTATGGAAAGAAATGCAACTCTGTAACGCAATGATCATGACTTACTTCAGCGCTGCATGACAGGGCCTTGAAATGCGGACAGTTCCCTTGTCAGCATTTCACATTAGTCTCCGGCAGTCCTGCACCAAGACAGACTTCGCAGGGGAAAGGGATGTGTTCACGAAGCAGATCTTGATATATTCGCTGGGCTGAGCAACAAGTAAAGGTGCGTGCCGAATATATCTTCTCAAGTCCCTGGTCTATTCCATGTTGCACTATGGCTAAAAGTGTGTATGCACAAAGAAATTTGTGGACACATATTTGCAAATTTTATTTCTGAATGCACCCATATAAAGAAAGTGTTTCTTTATTTTGTGCAGAAGGGGGAAACATTTGTGAAACTGGACCTTTGCTTTTGACCACTGATTCTCCGAGTAGAATAAAGGAGAAAGAGTTTATATGCCTTGAGGGTGGCAAAGGAAGGAGTATTCGGCACAGTTTATAAAACGTAAAAGAGAGACTAATACAGCGCCACAAATAGTTTGAGACTGAAGAGCAGGTGTGTATGCAAAAAAGTAAGGGAACCAAAAATAGTTACAAAAGGCTACCAATGGTTTAACTGGTTCAGCCCGCCTTAAAAAACAATATTGCTTTGAATGTGAACATGACAGAGCTACTGGCAAAGGAGGAACTTTTATAGTAGTTGTGCAAAACGTAAGTCTTGCTATGCCGGTAAATGTATTTAATGTATCAATAGAATAGCCAAAGACACGCTTTCTGAATAAATTGAACTATTTTCAGATTTTGGTCCAGAACAGATAAAGCAATAGCTTTCTAGTACCTTCCAGTTTCCAGCTGAGAGATTCTGGAGTGATCCAGCCGATCCTTCAAGTGTAGCTGGGTTCGAGCTCTCTGCAAGAAGCGTCAGATATGGTTTTACCACTGATGGATGCCACAGCATTTCAACACCTTTGGGAGACTTGGAAAATCCCGGTATAGGGCCAACACCATCCCACTAGGTAAATAGAAGAATCAGATTAGCTCATCTGCTTAAGACAGGACTAGGACATACAAGATTACCTTCATCAAGGATGTTTAATATATTTTCTAATAATGAAACACCAGAATATAAATAAACTAATAAAGAAAACAAGTGATTTAAAATAAACATTAGACCTCAAAAACAATTGCTTCATTTATATTCATCCTTTTCCTGTTGCATCAATTCTGCAAAAGTAAAAACAAAATTGTCTATGCCTGTGTCTGATTTTTTGTAAAAACCAATCTACAGGAAGCAAAAAAAATCATCCAGTCAATTTGGGGGTCTGATCCCAATAAAAATGTAATTATAAGCAAATCAATACACTTCCTTGTCACTAGGCTGTCGTATCCCTTCCTGTCCTGATGAAGACCTGCCTTAGATGCTTACGAATCTGCGCTACATCTTAGGGTCGAAACGTCAACGTTGCTAGTTCAACTTGTCCACGCAATCCCACAACTAGAATAAGGTATACTATATCCTGTTGCGGTCTATCTATCCAATGTTGGACTTCTGTGTAAAATTTCGTCCATCTGTGTAAATATGTGTAGTATATGTTATTTTTGTACAGCACCATGTCACTAAACACGATCAGTCACTAATTGCTCCACAGTCCACGTGCTTTATTTTGTTGGACAGCCGTATACATTTTCTTCATTTATACAAAGAGTAAAAAGGAATTCATTTTCTGAACTTATTTCATTGTTATGTGTTTGTGTGTTTCCTTCATTGGATGATTAGTGAAATATTTATGACTCGTATTAAGTACATTAGAAACTAAGTTTACGTGACTCCCGACAAATAGAATTTTAGGAGCAGCGATTTATTACATAGGATAACCATATTCCAATCACCCTCCAGGGCACAGATTTGTACTGCCAACTTCCTTTTTTTTGTATAGGCCTTTCTACACCCTATTGCAAGTTTTGTTTCATTCATGTTATGCTGGTCTTTCTAGAGCTCTCACCCCATTTAAACATGAACTATTCTTGAGGGAGATGGTGATGGTTTGGTTCTAGGGTTTATTTCAAATACATGGAGATATCTGTCTAGCTTTGGAAATATGATTCTAATTCCCCAGTTTTGGCAGTGATGTGATTTTCCCAAATAAGCTTCCCATGCTCTTTATTTGAAAATGTGAATTCAGTTAATTTGTTTAGTTATCTGAATGTTGGGGTTTTGAAAGCAATCGAAACAATATCTTTGGACTTTGGGAGTCTGGGATTGCTGTAAATAGCTTTTTTCAAAGTATTGCCCCTTCCCCCTGATGTATACGCTACTGAAAAAACACAGTACTGGATTTTCACCTAATGAATCACCTTATTAATGATCATAGCAATTGTCAGAGGTCTTCAAAATTTGCCTCCATACAGGAGATAGAGAGGGTCTTCAATATTATAGATTTGTGAAGGCTTGAGGTAAAATGCACCCTTGATCTATTTGTGGTTGTTGGGCCTGCCCTTTTTCCAGGGTTATCCCCAAACCTCTTGCCTTCTTCCTCCTATTTTTTCTGAACTGTTTTTGTTGGCTTTAGGATTCTCGTAACCAGTGCTAAAGTGCATACGCTCACTGTTTAAAAAGGATTGGCGATTGATTTATCCATGATTGGCTGATTTGATTTACAAGTAAGCCCATAGTAAAGTGCACCAGATGTGCCTAGGGAATGTAAATCAAAATCTACGAAGTGGGAATACAGTGCTGACTGTGCCACTCACATGAGTAGCCCTGCACACCTGTCCCTGACCAGCCATTGCAGTGCCTGTGTGTGTGCAGTTATAAGCTGCCATTTCGACTTGGCATGTGCACCCACTTGCCAGACCCAAACCTTCCCTTTTACTACTTGTAAGCCACCCCCAATGTAGGCCCAAGAGAGCCACCTGAGCAAGATGCTGTGTATTTGAAAGGTAGGACATGTGCTGTTGTGTTTTACATGTCCTAATAGTGAAATACTGTTAATTTTGTTTTTCAGTATTGCAAAGACTATCTGTCCCACAGGGTAACATGGGGATTGCCTTGAAATATCTTTTAATTGTCATTTCCCATTAGGAGCAGATAAGAGATTTGGAGTTTGGGGTCTTTAAACTCACAATTTAAAAATAAATCTTTTGGTGAAGTTGGCTTTAAATTGCGTGTTTGAAAACTACACATTTTAGCCTGTCTGTAGAATCTACGTCTGGATTAGGATGACAGCTGGGCTCTTGTGCATTCACTATCGACATTCACACAAAGGGAGCCGAGGTGTACCTTGCATATCTTGATGGGCTGATGGGCCTTCCTGAGTTAGAGTGGTGGGAGGAGTTGTCACCGACAATTGAATAGGGCTGTGCCTGTCCTCACACAAAGTCGTTTCCATCCCCATGTAGTGTGTCTTGAGCCAGGTCAGGAAAAGGCAGGGTCTTGTGAACTACAAAGACTTACATTTGAAGTTTGCCTACTTCAAAGGCAAAAACTAGTATAAGTACTGGAGCTGTGACACCATAACTTCAGAACACTTCTCTACTGAGGACATTCTGCCCAGAGAAGAGCAGTGTTGCTGTCAGGAGGGACTACCACTTTGCTGTTTACTTTGCTATGTTAGCCTGCTGCTGGCTGCTTCTGTCTTGGCCAGTGAAAGGACTGGACGTTGCTTTCTACATCCTGCTTTCCAAGTTTCTCCAAGGGCTTGAATTGAGCTTGCCTCCTGTTGGAAGTCTCAGGGATATAAAAGACGTCATCAACATCTTGTTACCAGCACTGGGTCTCTTCTGCTGTGAGTCCTGCATTACCAAGGGGTGCCAAAACCAGTCCTGGGCCCTTGGAACTGAGTGGTTGTACTGTAACCTCCATAAAAGCAAACCAGATGCCGTCCCAGACACCACTGCCTGCACGAAAGCCAGGGTGACTGCTCATGAGGAGCACAATGTATTAACTGAAACGACATTGCAGCCCCATACTCTGGCATCGACACTGCTGCCTGCACCGAAGCAGAGAGCACCACTCGTGAAGAGCACGACGTATCGCCTCAATGACATCGCAGCCCCTGGTATACAGATGACAGTGCCATCGACTCTGACCTAGTCTCCGATGCAACTGCCTGAACTGTGGCTGCAGGCACCACTCTTGAACAGCATGACGCATCGCTCCATCTCGCATTGCACCCCAGGTCTGCGGACGACAGCCCTCAGCATGGACGCTGCGCCGCTACCTGCACGGACGCTGCGCCGCTACCTGCACGGACGCTGCGCCGCTACCTACACGGACGCTGCGCCGCTACCTGCACAGACGCTGCACCGCTACCTGCGCAGACGCTGCGCCGCTACCTGCGCAGACGCTGCGCCGCTGCCTGCCCAGACGCTGCGCCGCTGCCTGCACAGACGCTGCGCCGCTGCCTGCACAGACGCTGCGCCGCTGCCTGCACAGACGCTGCGCAGCAGCCTGCACTGAAGCCGTGGTCACCGCTTGTAAAGAGCCCGCTGCATCGACAGCGACACTGCAGCCCTGGCCCCGCTGACGACAGTGCTCCTGACCTCGACATTGCAGAGTTCGTTCCCCAGCCGTGTGACTTCAAGGCCTCAACGACTTCTGCATGACGTTCGAAACCGATACCCACAAATGCCGTCTCATCTTCGGATTTCATCGCAAAATCCCCGAGCCTCTTCACTCCCAAAGGTACTGTTTTGCGGTGCTGTCCGACGCCGCATCACTGAAGTGTAGGATTTGTGTTGTTCACGACGCTGCGATAGCCCCGGTTGGCGCTATCGACTTCAAGGAACTGTTTATTAAGTCTGTTCTTGCAAAATTCATATCTTTACTTGTGCATGTTTGATTTTTATCGTTTTGATCATATAAATATTGGCTTTTTTTTTATTGGTGTGAAGTGCTTTTAGGGGTGTGATGTGTGTGTGATGTGTGTGTGGGGTGTGGGTGTGTGTGCTGGACAGGGTGTATACAGACTGCCAACTAGAGACTCCCAGTGGCCAGTTAATTTCCAAGACAGGATCGTCTTAGTCATGCACTGATGTCAGATGGCTTAGTTTAGTAGTAGGCCCTAGTAGGGGTGAGGTAATAAAGGCATTCCATCACAGTTCTGGTCTATCTGAGCACTTTCATTACGGCTTTCTTTTTTGCGGTTCTCCTTTTCCCCTTGAAGGCTACGATGTAAGTATCTGGATTGACATGTGTTGTCTCTTGTATTATCAGCAAGGGCACATCTTCCATAGGACCAATCTTCATGGAGTCGATTCCCACCTCCTTCCATGTTTATGTTAATTATGCTCCTCAGGTTGTTTGTTTTCCTGGTTTGCAATAGCTCTCTTTCTTAAATGTGTCAAATGTGAGAAATGTTTGTGACATGGTATGAGGGAACCACCCTATTACCAAAGGATGCCTTTTTATTTAGCTTATTTTTTCCCTTTCTTAATATAGGCAACTGGAGGTGTTCAGCAGTTTGGTCAGGAGATAAATTTAGGAGATTTGAAGAAATAACGATGCATTGCTTGGGGTGTCGCCAAGTTATCCCTCTGCAGTGAGCTCGCCATGGCTTTTAAGTCTCTTGAACTGGAGCGTCCTCTGGTGCACCATCCTCAGGGTCTTAGTGTTGAGCATTTATTCCTTCTGAGCCCGCTTTGTGTGGGCTCTTCTACCTACTACTTCTTGCTTTAAGTCAGAAATGCGAGGGATCCTCTCTGGTAACTGACAGTTTGTCTAACAGAGAGGCACATGTACAGTTATCTTCTAATGTTAAGACTCTGCCTTTAGCCCAGTTTATTCAACCTCCTTAATTTAGTGTCAGTTGCCATAGTGTAGGATGTCAGTGTTCCATCTTATCAGTGTGTATTTGAACTGCCATCATAATTGCCCCAAATAAGTAGTTTATGGCATACCACCATGGCGAGGAAACACAGGGGGTATCAGAGTTAATTAGATTCTCTGGCAATTCCTCATTAGGATCCTGCTTTGCTACATCCCTCGACTTCCATAACCTTTAATGCTCTGATGGAAGTCTTTCATCCACTGTAGGATGACAACACTTACTTAACTTAAATGTCTCTAAAAGGGCGTTGAGCCAAAGCAGATAACTTAATTTGCTTTAGTCCTGCCCAATTTTGTCAAAGTCTTGTAATCCGCCTTTTATGTGCAATTATGCTATAGAGCACGTTACATCTCTTCAAAGACTAAATGTCAAGCTGTTTCAACCACTACATGGTACATAGTTTGATAACAAAAATCAATCAACAACACTTTATTTTGATTATGCGATATAAACATAAAAGTGCAGAAGACAAATTTTCAAAACACCAGGTACATCCATCATTAAATTGAACTAAAACCACAAAAAACTAATTTACACAACAGTAAAAATGGTGAACAAAAACCACATAATCGTGCATCAACAATTGTTAAAACGGTCTAAAAAGCTTAACAGGACCTAAAAGGCAAAAGAATTGTGCCAGTAAGGTGCATGTTTCAGAAAGGTGCCCACCGAATGTGTCACATAGGGATTCAGGAGCATCCTTAAGAAATATAAAGCTGGTCTATACTGACGGAAGTCAACTTTTTTGCGTATTGGTAATAAGGATTTCCTCGGTGCCTCATAAAATATACAGAACAACATAAAATGTGCTAGGGTTTTGGGGAGAGAGTTCATCACAGGGGCAGAGCATGATATTCTTGGGGTCAAATTGACCAAGGGGGGGAAGTACAAGTGACATCTAATGGTGCCTAGGTGGAACTTCGTCAGTAAGACTCTCTCCCTTGTTGTTAATGTATAACAAATATCGCTCTACCCCAGGTGTCAATTGTAAACCCATCAGTTCTCATAATCTCCATGTCCTTCCTATTAGATGCTGCCTTTGTTAGAAACAGGTCTTTTACAGATTTCCCCTTTAATATGAATTCCCGGTTACAAAACAGGTCGCATCTACGAATGGCTTTCAAGGTTTTTTGTGAATAATTCAGCCATGATCACATAACAGGCAATCCTCAATGATATCGCGATTAAGGAAAGCCTCCGGGTTGCTCCAGATTGATATCAATAAGAGAAGAGGGGCAAGCCCCACCAGATCTGAAACATGGGACAAACCTAGTTCATTGAGTATGAATTGCCTTGAACTAACCGGACCAAGTAACCGCCTACAAAAGTGGGTTTCCACTCTCTGGAGGCTGCTGCTATCCCCATACCCCCAAATTTCCACCCTATAAGTGAGAACGGGTAAACATTTAATTTGTAAATTTTCAGTAAGGGGGCAATGGGTTTGCTCCCTACTCCTGTAGATACATTAAATAGAACACCCACTGCGCTGTTAAATTGTGAGCATCTTTCAGAAAGACAGGGCACAAAATTGTTGGTAGAATCAAAGATCACACCCAGATAAGGGAATTCACTGACCTTGGTAATATTAGTGCCTTTGATGCTAATTGGTCTTACCTTACTGTGCTGAGGGCTGCACACCATATAATGTGACTTGGTAATAATGGTGTACAGGCCCAATGTATCCATAAAGGATACAAAGTTGTCAACAAGGGCCCGGATCCCATTTGGCGTGTGGACAAGCAGCACAGCATCATTGGCTTAAAGAAGCGGAGGTAAAGGGGAGGCCTTGATTCTGAGTAGGTAGCTACAGCTGCTGATAACAGAAGACTCTAGGTCATTATATTTAAAAGAAAGAGAATTGGAGCCATAACGCATCCTTGGTCGACACCACAATCACAAATATTCTTTTAGGGGTCTACTAATCCTGACAAAAAATCAAGAGCTACATGCTACAAGTGAACATTTTGCAATTATATAACCAAAGCTAAACTACACCCTGTCAAAGTTCCCCTTGAGCTCAAAAGAGTGCTTATGACTATGTTCAATGACATTTATGGAGAGGATATAGTGTGACCTTGAAAAACTGAACTGCCCTCCTGGTAATTTAAATACATTTAACCCATACTTTCACTGTTTATCTGCTCTAGAACTATGCTGCCTAGTGAGTCTGGGGAAAAAAATATACCTGGGAAAAGATAATGTACCTATAAAGTTATAAAAGAGAATACCCAAAGCAAATTAGGATACGCGTCCTGCCAAGTGTGCATACTAGTCTACCACCTCAGTTCCACTGGTGTTTCTACAGTGATGGAAAAACATATGCCAAGATAGCAGATGCTTGCAGGGTTGGCTTGGTGAGTGTCCTAATGTGTAACGGAAAGATCAAAGAGATCCCGAAGACCGATGAATGTCCTGGGGTCAAGCAGTAAGAATCTGGATGAATATTAAAATACACAGTAGAGGTGCAAACAGAGAGCTGCTAAGTAATCTGTGTAAGTAATCTGTGTAAGGTGTTTTATAATATTTAGAGGCATTTAAAGCAGGTGCGCCAGGTTTCTAATTCTCGTCTACAATGCACTTTTGTAATTACTTGCCACTCCCGGGCAATGAATAAATCCAATTCTATATGACACAGCAGTCCATGGCTTGTTAAAGTCAACATTAAATAATCGTGCCAACCTGATCATCTTGTGGCGGCTTTTTCTTCTTTTTCTTTTTTTTTCCCCAACAGCTAGAATCTGAGTCTTTGCTTGGTGAGTCTTTGCAGAAATCATCAATTTCATTTACTCCTAGGAGCCTTGCCTGTGGCACTTCCAATTCTAAACGGTAGGATAAATTCCTCAGGGTACAAACACAATTCTCCACAGTCTGAAAAAAATGAAATCATTTACATCTCGAATACAAAATGAGGAACACATTTTTATTAGTAATTAACAGACTTAAATCACATGTCAATGAATCTGGTAATCATATCAGCAGAAATAGATACATTTTTTATGAAGCTATTGGACAGTTCAAATGTGGACATGCACAATTAAAATAGGACCAGATATTAAACACCGAATGCTGACAACATAATAATGCCTATTGGAAGAAACAGGTGAAATACTCACGAGTAATCATAATCAACCCAGTAGAAGCTCTTCATCTTTACAAATTTGGGGAAAACAAATAAAGTATGACTAAAGCCAGACTCTAACACAATACTGCCTACTTCCCTATAACATGAATCCGGAAAGGCAGTCAGAAGCACTTCCAGTGCCCAGGCTGAGCTGGCAGTAAAGGGTGCTCGTGGGTCACACCAGAGTGCCTATATCCCTCCACTAGACATTTAGTGTCGGCCTACCCATTTACTCCTTCGGGCATTTCACCGGTGTGTTGTATCCACTGGAGACTGGTTTGTGAAGGCAGAGGTTCGCTGCTGGTGCCTTGCTTCTTTCTCCATGTCACCCAAGTTAATAACAGCAGGCACAGCAAGTGCTTTGGGGTAGAGAATTGAATGCCAGGAAATACAAAAGGAGAGACGATAGAGGAGGAAGTGAGAGGGACTGGTTTGAAAATATTGCCAGGGCTGCTTCTGGTTCCATGTCTGGCCCTACAGAGAGCAGATATACATTATAAGTCACCTCTGGATGTTACAGGCCATATACCTTTGCAGTCTTGGGTTTAAATACAAGCTATTGTGATCCCAGTCCATCAGTGAGACGGAGTCATTGGCGTAATGCAAGATCATAAAATGTTGTCAACCCATCCTTGTATGATGGCAACAACAGCATCAAGTAACTGTTCCAAAAAATTGCTTCCACCATCTCCTCAAAGATCATTATTTTTCTGCATTCACTGAACCACATTTCTACCACTCTGAAAGAACTACATGGTCTACTGCTCCAAGCCTGCATCATCTTCAAGACCTGCTACATCACACACAAAGCAATAACTAACCACATCCAACCAATGAACCACTAAAAAAGCCAACCAACCAAGATCATTCAACATCAACATCACTAGATCAGTGTAGATCATTAATAATTCAGGCGGGGGTACAATTCGGTCTTCTTCAGGAAAGAGACAATGCAGTGAGATCGGCATTACAGAATAACAAGATTTTTTTGTAAATCTGCTCTCCCCTGCCTGTGATATTTGGTTGTTAGGCTGATTTATATAAGCAATTTTAGAATAGATCCAACCAGGCATTTATATTGGCCTTCTCTGCAGGAGGCCATGGAAGAATTCTTGCCCTTGTCGGGAGTCTCGGAGTTTGGGCTGGTCAGAGGCGGAACGCAAAATGATGGGCTCCCCTGCAGAATGTGATGAGGGGCTCCTGAATCTCCCATACCTCACACACTCTTTGAACTTGGTTTGAATGGTGTCCCCCTGAAGGCTTAGGGGTCCTCTAAGGGGGGCAGGGACCCCCTGCACGTGCCTTCATTATGCCCCTGGGGTTGGTTAAGAAGCAAAGCATGTGCCTTCATTTTTTAGATTACATTGTAATCACAATAATCAAGTGCCAATTAAGTTTTGAATATCATAGTATGAGATCGCTGGGAAGCATTGACTATTACAGATGAACTCTTAACTTGGACACGTTTTAGGGAACAGAACGCTTATTTTCATCACATTAACCATTTTTAAGTCCTTCCCTATATATTCTTTACCACAATTCCTCCTCCTCAGCAGTCCTGTGCTGTAGATGACCACAAATGACGAACTGCCTAAATTTCAAAGCTATACGGGGTCTGTAGCACACCTCCTTGTGTGAGCTGCATTCCTCCATTGACATTGTTGTCATGAAGGAGAGTAATATGCCCCCTTCGGGGCAAACCAGTTTGAATAGAGAAGCCTAAATGTTTTTGAAGTCTAGGAAATATCAATTGCCAAGCCTGTTATCTGTTCTTCTGCAGGTTCTTTCTGGACCCATCAATTCAGGTCTCCATTTAAAGGGAGTAATGTATTGCTCAGGAATCACCAATACTTTATCTACAGTCTACACCAACACGTTCAAGTCTCTCAACTCAAGGGTGTCAAACAGATGAAACACTTATCAGCACCATAAACTTGGTGTAAAAATAATACATGTTTTTGACCGCCTGCTAACAGTTGTTTTCAAACAGTGCTTACCAAAGCAAGAACCCATGATGACCTGACTGAAGAAAAATGTGAAAACGCCAGGACACAATATTCAGCAGTAAATAAAAGTAAATCAAATAAGGACATATGTAAACTAAAGATGTTCTATGAACAAAGTAAAAGATAACACTCCACTACAAAAACGTTATAAAGCGCAGAGTAAAAAGCAGCAACTAGGATTATTAGTAAGTTACAGCAGATGTGAGAAAGTCAGACAGCAAAAGAAGTGCCCAATAATTCACATCTGACAGTTAAAAATAAGGCGGCAGGTTCGGAAGAAGGGGGCAAGAAACGGTTCCGGCTAGGAAAGTGGTACTGCAAGATGGATCTTTCTCATTCTGATTAATAATCAAAAATGCTGCAAGAGAACTGGGGAATAGAAGATGGAGGAGAGCGATACCTAACAAACAGACCCTCTGCAAAATCCTGTCCACCAACCATTGTGAAATGTGCAAATTCAGAAACTGTGTACTAGGACTATAAAACCCACATTCTTGGCTCGTGAAACCTAATAATTTAAGTATGACTGGCAGGCAAAAGGAGGGAGAACAATATTGATTCAGTCTGCTTGTTAGGTCTGCCACATGTCAAAACAAATCTGGCCATTGTCCCATTTTATTAAGTAAACATTTCTATAACTAATAGAAAACCCTAGAATCATTCACAATTGTAATCGCACCAAAACATGCAATATGAGATATGGTACCTCAGGAATACTTAAAATATGCACACCTTGCTGTCAAAGTCTGACGTGTTCACACATGTATGAATCACATACAATAGAGAATCAACCAGCCCTTCACATGTCCGCATCTGTTTTCGAGCTTCTTCTCCTGCAGAGCTTAGGTTCCTAAACAAACACAGACGGCAAGGAATTACATTTATAAACTCGGAAAACACAAATCACACAAACCCCCACATAAGCAATGCAAGTTCCCCACGTGTGTTAGCTTCCTGATTGTCACTGGACTGAATGAAAAGTATGCACTTTTAGGTCATGAAAATTAGAGGGCGATTCCAACAATGTTTCCTAGTCCCCTTTTCATAAAATAAAAAACCCTTATCCTCAAGTAGCTTACCAAGTAATAATACCTTTGAAGTACTGGAGACTATGTAAAGGTGGTATACCTTGTGGACCACCCCTCAAATCATCCTATTTAGGCAGAAATCTTATCTTCTCCAGTGTGTGATTTTGTTGGGGGTGGGATGCAGAAGGGACAACTTGTTTTCCTGCTGCCAACTGTTTCGCCTATGTATCATAATAATCTTATTTTTTTTCCATGTAACTCGTTTTATGTATATCCTATAAAGTACTCTGATACTTCTAGCCATGTACACACTTAATAAATAATGCAAAATCAAACAATCACTAAAATATGAATTTAAATGTGGTAATCTGCGTTCAAACAGATTCAAATTTGGAGCAGCACAGTACTGCTTCCACCACTGTAAAAGAGAATTGCGCTCTCTTTTTCGGGACTCTACTTATGCAACACTGAGACATTTTTAAAATTTGCCCTTGTACAGTCCTGGCATTATGGTCATCAAATGAATAAGTAAAAAAAAAAATTAAAAAACTAAGTTATAAAGTTAGGATTTGATAATGAAATTCAAGGTTTTATGTCTACCTAGGCGGAGGGGCAGGTGACAGACTGGGTAGTGCCGAAGTTCGAGGGCGCTTTTATAAGCTAGGTAGGCAGCAGAATTCTCCGCAGACTGGAGTGGGTAAAGGAAAATACCATCTTGAAACCGTTAAAACCTTTAAGAAACACTACTATTTTCTTTAGATGTGCCAAGTCCCACAACTGATTGACCTCAACAGCCTGTGTGAGGTCTGCAGTTTTTTGGGACGGAGGTTACCAAGACGCTTTCTGACTGAAGCTCCATGACCTAACCAGGGAAAAATCCCACATTGTTGCTCAGCTGTGGAAGCATTAAAAAACATGGGGTCAGAAAAATAGGGGAGGCACCATTAATACCACAATGGACAAACTATCAACCAATCAATCTGGAAAGCCCTGGAGTGAGCCACAGGACTTCTCTACAAGAAGCAGCAGTTGACTCTGCTAACTTTGCGCACCCGAGGACCAGAGTGACTCACTGGTTGAGGAGCATGGAGATGTATGGGAGACATTGAGAAGCTGAGGTACTTGCATTCGCTGATCAGTAGGGGGCTGGAATTCCTATAGCCCCACACCCAGGACATATTGTTTGGGGTCAAGGACAACATGTTTTCATATATATTTTGTCACCTTCTTTTCCTGGACATATCTTAAAACTGCTTTCCTAGGGACCGCAACCCTTGGCTATGGGCTTGACAGAACAGCTTTCAAAAATTGAAGATAACTCCTTTGCAGGGCTGATCTAGGACTCCTAGGTAATGGTAAATTGATATTCTGCAATACTTGAGTAGCCAGACCAAAGGTTACCAAATGTAGATGAGTCCCCCAGAACCACCAAGAAATACAGTTTTTCCCAGAAAGAAAAATGCCAGAACACTCCACACGTTAAAGTTATACCCTCAACCCATCAACTTATACACACATGAGAAGCATCAAATGGAGAGGACACCCCAATGAAAGATCCCAGTGGATCAGCCACACATGGCTGATGAGGTGTTGAACAAGCATGACTGGACTATGTAGTGATTACTCAGAATATCGCACTAAAACAACAAACTCCAACTTCATTCAGACAGACTCACTCCAAACTAATGTTAAAAATCACTTTATTTTGATTAAGGCATATTGTTCTTAATAAATAAGTATGTGGTTTGTTAATTGCTCTCAATAACGTACAGTATTTCTTAATGTACAGTAGCTTAATTGGCTCAGAGTCTTCTGTGAACATATTATGGTGCAGCACTTGCCAGAAGTGTTTCACTCACTTCTGGTCTGTACTTTCCTAGACCGGTCACATCACACCTCATAAATGTTAGAGCAGAGACATTTCAGGTGCCTTCTAAATACAAACGGCAATGAGAGCAAAATAATGAAATATAATTTTACCCCAGACAATGTAAAGCAATTTAGACCTTCTAGCAACCAAGTGAGACCTCCCCTTTAGAACACTATGACAAACTGTTGAGATACGAATATTGGAAAATGAAATAAAGAGTTGGATTTTGAAGAGAGGCCATTTAACCAAAGGAGAGAGGAAACATATGGACATCCTGCAATATTTACAACCCCCCACTATTTAAAGGATGCTTATATCTTATTACACTGTTGTCCCATGACTCCATTCTCACGCTGGACTGTTAAGCAGGCCAACTAATAGGACCATTGGAAGTCATCAACGTATTTAAAGCTTTGTTTACACATTTTATTATTAAGGTGTTTGGTACAGCACAGGCATGTCACCTAGTAGCTACTTTGCATTTCTACGACCACAAGTAATGCCACTGAGAAAACTGGGGCAGTAAGACAAAACTGACTCAAAATGTCCAGAAACCCCAAGGCCGGACTAAGCCTCACACATGCGATTCATACACACCATAAGTGGTACACTGTTCCACATCATAGCATATATATCCGTGCTTGGTAAAGCCTGTGTCAAGTGTGGGCATGTTTGCAACGCTTCAGAGACCAGGCTGGGACCCCCGCATGTCCTTTGTTTCAAGGAGATTGAAAGAGCACCACTTTGTTGAGTGTGGGAAAATTGAAGGCTCCCACATTACCCTTTGCAGTTATAGTGGTAAGAAAAGACAAACCTTGTAGACTATTGAGAGTTTTCTGAAAAAATAGCACAAACTTAATATCATACAACTGCAGCTCAAGGTGCATGCAGAAATGGTGGAAGCAGTGACCGCCTGTGCAATGCAAGTGATGGGAAGGTACTGAACACAAACATACATGTGGCTTGGCTCCCACGGACTGTCCAATACAAAATATAATAAAGGAGCAGAAGGGAAGTTAGGCAGTTGTAGTGTTCTCACATTTCTTCTGGGTGTCTTAATCTAGGGATTTCATGCCAAACAAAATGATGAATACATTATTAGAGAGATTTGGAATATAACCTCCCTCCAATTAGAGTCAACTACTTCTAGACGCTCACTGATGGAGCAATCCTTGACTTCACTGTCTAAATTACCAGGTCGATGTAGAAAGTCCACTAAAACCTGCGATGCTGCATTTCCACCAAATGCCTGCAGGTCTTGTCCAGGATGCCTAACCCCATCACAGTGGACAGTCGAAAGACGAGTGCTTCTTTCCTAGGTTCAAGGAAGATCAACACTGAAAAGAGCGCTCTCACAAAAGCATAGCGACATAAGTGTACCATCACTTAAGGTGCCACCCTTAAGATCAAAGCCCCGGGAAGATTCTACAGCATGAAAAATAAAGCTGTGCACTGCGGGGGTGCATAAATGATCATGGGTGTGGGGAAAACCTTTAGGAGGAGTTATTTATATCAATTTTGTTTTTTTGAAACAATCTAAAATGAGGGATAAATAAACGGAAATATGTGATTGAGAAAAATGAACTGCCATTTTAAATACATTAATAATTGCCTCACCCAGAATATGTTTCTTGTCATGTTTATGCTAACACTTTTTCTAGAGGCAACATTGTCAGAAGATAAATTGAGTTTGTGATGACGAAATTGAGAGTGTAAAAATGGTGAGGAGTATCTCGTGGGCAGTTCCTTTACTGGAGACTGTAGGAGATTGTGTAATGATATGAATTTTGTATGAGTCTTATGGATTAGGTCAATCCCATAACATTCCATTGGTACTAAATTGCACTCAATCCAATCACACTTGTGTCCTGACTTCAAATAGATTTACTACACCTTAAGCCACCCTACAAGAAAATGACTGACTGCACTCAACCTTTGTGGAACTTAAGGGGGGATTCTTTGAGTACAGAGAACAGCACTGAATGTGGTAGTAGTCATTGTAGGCAGATTACGGCAGTGTTATGAACATGAAATAAAGGACTTCTGCTTGTGTGATGCTACAAGAAACTTGGGCTACTACAAATTATCATAATACTATAAATTATCATCATGTTAGCTGAAAGCCACACCTTCAACCTCGGAAAGAGGAAAACACGGGTATGTTAATTTAGACTGCAGTAACCATCCTGTGTGAAGACAACATATTGGTAGTTAAAATATACATGCCCTCTAGGGTTTGCATGCAGAAGTTTTTGAGAAGGGGAGTATCTGCTAATACATTTATTTAAGGTTATTTAAAGGTATCGGTCGGAATACCATTAGCAACAAAAGAAAAGGGCCTTACAGAAATTTTGTGTCCTGAATATCATCTGACTGGGTTTAGATTTATTATTAATTGCTATACATTTTAGGACAAGATCTTTCTGTCAAATGATAATTTGATTAGGGTATACTGGTACCCTACCTACACTAATCTTTGTGAATTATATTGTTTTTAGGATCATGCTTTGATGGTTAACACAAGCAAAAGTGCCACATAAATCCTAGCTGTGTAGCAGACCTATCGGTTGTGTTGGAATAAGAGTCAAAGGAGGGCGCGGATCGCCTACCCATACGTACCAGAGATACCACTCTTGATGTGCCAGCAGCTGCCGCATGGGGGCGACTGGTCGGCATTAACAGGGTGGAGCGAGGCTTGACGGCGATGGGGGATCTGTACGAAGATGGTGTGCTGTTGCCCTACGACTCTGTCTGTGAGCGTTATGGCCTACCGCGGGGGGATTACTTGCTTCATGCGGCCTTAGTATCGGCTATTCAGCGCCGGTGGAGGAGTGGGTTATCGGAGCCGCAGACCTCATTGGCCTGCCAGTATGTGGTGCTGGCAGCGGGCACCGTTAAAGCGGTCACATGCTTGTATCGGCGAATGACTAACGAACGGTTGGTCCCCCTCGAAAGGTTGAAACAGCGATGGGAGGAGGATATTGGAAGGGACATACCCGATAAAGCGTGGGCTGAACTGCTCGAGCGCCCTTGGAAGTGTTCTAGAAACGCCCGTTTCCAGCAGATCCAATTTTTTATTTTACACCGAGCTTATCTAACCTCAGCTAAGGTTCAATGCTACTTTCACACTACTATGGCGCCCTGCCCCCGCTGTCGTGCGGAGGGGGCTGATCTTTGCCATATGCTTTGGGGTTGCCCACAGATCAGGGCTTACTGGGAGGAGGTGTGGTCGTTGCTCTGTACCATCACAGGCAGGGAGTTCGAACTTGATATGGGCCCATGCTTGTTGCACTGGTTTCCCCACACCTCCAAGACAAAAATAACCAGTAAATTTATAGACCTAGGGTTGGTGCTAGCCAAACGGGAAATTACTGCTAATTGGAAGTCGCAGCGGGGACCGAGATTGAAGAAATGGAGGGCGGAATTTACCAGGTGGGCAGATTGTGAGACGGTCCTTCGGGTGCAGGCGGCTACCCGCGCTCATAGCGATAGGGCGCTGGATTTGGCCCGGGCCTGGGGCGCACTGACAGAACTTTTGAAGGCTGCCGGCTCTGAGACAGATGCGGCCTCAGAAATGGAGGAGGGGCAGGTCCTTCCTTCCCCTGGGTTGAGTTAGGAGTGCGGGGTAGAGTCGGACATTGTTGTATTTGGGTTGCCAGTGCTCCTGTGTTGGGAAAGCTTGTGGGGTAGAGTGGAAGAAGTGGGTGCCTTGTCATGTATCCACTCAATAAGTCATGCCGGAGGGGGGGAGGGAAGGGGATGGGGGGCGAGGGGAGGGTCATACTATAGGGTAGTAGCTAGGTTTTGGTTTACTGGTATCGATAGCAGCAAGGAGCCTTGTGAGTGAAGCATCCGTGAATTATACCTGAGCAAGCTGCCGGAAGGTGGACACTGGCTGGAGGAATTACAGGGGACTACTCCACAGGGTTGTAGGGGGAGCTATACCACTGTTAGTACAGATTAGAATTGACGGTACGAAGCTGTGCCTTGCTATGCCTCCTGTAAGTGCTGGGCTTTGATCGCATTGTTTGTATGAATGTTCTGAAAAGCAAATAAAAATACATTTCAAAAATAAATAAATAAATAAATAAATAAATAAATCCTAGCTGTGTATTTTACTGACAAAAGTACGGGAAAAGGTAAGAGGCATACACAATCACGTTTTAGATTGGCACATAGGGGTAAAGTACTCCATATAAAAATCTAGACTTGGCGGGAATCATTTTAATACCAAATTAAAATTTAAGAACTGTGAATAGCAAAGATAGTGCTACCAGATCAACATTCTCAGTGAAAGGTTGTACTAGTGAAATCAACTATATTATTGTTTCAGAGAACTGTTGATCAAAAAGTTGTAACGCACAACTTAAGTCTTCATTGCAGAAGGAGGAACACAACATTGATGTTAATGTTCCCTGAAGGTAAATAGATTTGTGCGGAGGACGAATTCAATTAGAGACAATAGATTCTGCTATGGTAACAAACCATGTGTCAAAATATTTATAGGTAATATTTATTTTACAATTAACTGACTTTGTGGTGAACGTGGTGCAGACTGCAGACATGGGTATTTTGGAGGAGCCTCCGTTTGGTTAAGATAGGGATTAGGTACAAATAAATAGATTATAGCTGTGATAAACAAACATATGGTGGTGCTAACAAGTTCTCTTCACCTAGCCTTCATGGACCTCACCATGGGCTTTGCCTACATTAACAGTGAAATGCTGAGGGGGGTCTTGCACTTGGTGGGAAAGGAGCCTTATATAGGTAACCTGCTGAGCCAAATGCATTTAAATCTTTTTGGTAGAATATAATACACCAGAAGAGACACATGCTTAAAAGCTTAAGCGTATACACTGGATGTCCCTTGCATCATGGCTCCCCTCCCAATTATGTAACATACTAAAAAACTGGGAGAAATACTTGAGGGAGGGAGAACCAGGCATTACCAGACTACAAGAAAGAAGAGCTAATCGTCATCAGTACCTCAATAAATGGTGTTTGGAGAGTTTGGACCGCAACACCATTTTTTTCAAGTCCCATATAAAGGTTAAAGTTCGAAAGAATGGATTAACAAGAAAGATACATATCAGGAACATAACACACAGAGTAAAAGCTTTCTCTTACTTGAAAAATCAATTTGACTCTCCATTAAATTGAGGTCATTTACTGGTTATTAAGAGACAGTTTGCCTAGATTCAGGAGCCAGTTTTTAGCTTTGACTCAAAATGAAGATATAAACGTTGGCATAAATGCTCTGTACAATACAAAATGCATGATTACTGGGACAGGGGTATGGGGACATGACTGTGGAGAACATAATTTGCAGGGGGCTGCTGGGCCAATCTCAATCCAGCCTCTTCATTTTGAGTATGAGGAAACAGGCAAGGATTATTTAATTAGCATTACTGTTGTGGGTATCCACAAGGTCTTATTCTTCCACATCTTTTATTCTGAAAACCTTTATGGAATGCCTTAATCTGGAGGACTATAAGAAGATTGAGCGAGTAAAGTGTATCAAAGACAAATGTGTAGATATGGGTCATTAAGAATGATCTAATACAAAGTTATAATATAGATGAAAGAGATAAGTTATCAATAACATGTTTTCGTAGGTGAATCCACAGATACAACAGGGAGCTCGGAAAGAGGTCAGATAGCGCATATTTTTCATTTAAATCTCTGTTTGTCAAAATATTTAATGTAATATGGATGCAGAATATATGATGTTACTTAGCAGACCATTACTTCGCAAGTTTTAACTACAATGTTTTTGCATCGCAAATACCATTACTACGCAATATTTAACTGCGTATGCTTTTAGTTCGCAAATACATTTAAAAGTACTAAATATGCATTTGTTTCGCAGTATATTACTAAGTATACAACTTCTATGCATTTTTGACTCTTTTACCCTTATCCTCATACACATTACCCAAACACCACTACACTACCCTAAAACACTAACCTACACAAACACCACAACACTACCCTAAACCCAAATACACTACTCTACACTACATAAACACAACCCTAAAACCTAAAAGACAACCCCCTGCATGACCCCAAAAACTACACTGCCCCACTTACCTCTCTACCCTCGTGGTCCCTCGCTTCACCGTGCTTCCTCTTTTCTCCTGCTTCAGGCGTCGTCATAGCTGCACGTCGTTGTTCGGAAACTGAAGCGCCTCCTTTTCCAATCAACGATGTGAATAGTCAGCAAAGTAATTGACTTTGCTAAGTAACGGTATATGCGATGTAGAAGCATGAGAACTTAAAGCATGCAAAGTAAAAGATTCTGCTAAGTAAAAAATGCATAGTAATGGGAAGTCGTAGTAGTGGCCGTGAAGTTATGGTAGATTATAGATGCAGGGCCCCTATAAAGGTCATCTATTGATGCAATATAGGATATCATATGATGATATTCTCAAAATGGTGGTGATTATCAAAGAATCGGATGCTTTTGCCTTTCTGAAAATGTCTTGGCTCAGTCACCCATAGCTGTGTTCTTTTTCTAATTATGAAGATACATAGCACAGATACTAAAGGAGGAAAATTCTTCATAGAAATAGGTATTATATACTGTAGACATACCTTATGCTACTGCCTTCTCATTTAGCATGACATGCTGTGTTTTTAGGTCTCACCTACGCAGCGCGCATGCGCTGCATAGGAGACCTTTAGCTGTCGTACAGCTCTTTTTCAAAGCACATACTTTTGCTTGTGGTAGCATAAAGCTTGCGGGAATGCGCGCCGGCACGCCACAAGCACGAGTATGTGCTTTAAAAAAGAGCAGGTTGCGCGCGCATGCACGCACCTTCGCCCTGCTTTTAAAAAAAATTCCTTTTAGAGCACGCGCTCACCACTCCCGGGCTTGTCTTTCTTGAAAGTGTTAGTTGGTAAATGCCATCTTTACCACTTTACATGTAATGTCATATCATGCAGACTTTCCCACTTTACAAGTATGTTCTTCCGTTTGCTTTTAAAACAGCATTCCTCTGATGTGAGCGAGCTAGGCTGGCCGACGTCTCTCTGTTGTCTCTTTTGCAACATTTATCCACCCCATCACGTTTTCCCTTTGTCGTGAGCTCAGCCTTGCATGATACAGCGCACGCAGTCTGCACTTATTGGCACCTGCCATCTAAACTGGTTACGTTACGTCTTCCTTGAAAACGACGCCGATTGACAGCAGCTATGCTAGTGTGTGAGGATCATTTTTACAAACACCGTGCACACTCTCAAAGAGCAAGCACACATCTGCAGGTCTGGGCTTCGCACATTCTCAATGCAGGAGTGGACTGAAGAATGTTCTGGCGAGATAGCATGGTTGGCGGTTAGCTTTGTTACGTCTAGTTTTAGTGACCGACCTCTTGTTTAGAGATCAGAAAATGACGTCTCTTTTCCGGGTGAATGTTTTTGTGTCTGTCCTAGGTGTGTGTTATTGAGTCTTTGCTAGTGAGAATTATGTAACAGAAAATGCAAAGTATTTGGCGAGGCGGTTCATTGCATAATGCTGCCACGTTTCTTCGGACTCAATATTTTTGAGATTGTTCCCCTAGGCGCTTTGCGGTCTGTGAAAACTTACGGCTGGTGCGAGATGGCCACATGGAGAAAAATCCGTCAGAGTGTTGGCCTGTGGCACTTTATTGAGATTACCACATCACATTGACCAGTCAAATGTTTCTACTATAATCTCCATAGCGTCTAGGAACAAGCAATAATACATGTTATTATCCTTTATAACTTTTTAAAATGTTGTTAATGGTTTAATTGTATCTTACATGAAATTATATGTAAATAGCACATGGTTGGTTTCTATGAAATTGATGATGATGATGTATAATGGAAGAACAGCACTTCCCTGTGTGTCTTCTGGAGACCATCAAGTGCCAGCAGATAGATCTGCATGCTCTAGAGTTGATCTGGCAAGATGGAGTGCTCCACAAAGACAAATGGTTTTTCCCAAAGAAGGGATATGTTGGTGTGTTATTCAATGGGGTGGGTGGCCTCAGTCATCTTAAAATATTATGTTTTAGGAACCATGTAAGATGAGCGACGTAACAGCTTAGGGTCCAGGAAGTTCCACAGACCACTCCACAGAGCTTGCCAGATTTACCTTGATGGTGGTAATACCTGGATTCAGATCAATATTTTTTCCGGAGATGTTGGAGTGTAAGCGAAGTGGGTAATGTTGAGAAAATGAGGATGGTTAAGCTTCTGTAACAAGTAGAGCAAGCATTGGCATGTTTCGCACATAATGCAGAAAATGTGTTGAATTTGATGATCTGCTCAACAGGGTCTAACTGAGTGATTTCTGAGTGGGGGTTATGTAGTTGTTTCTCTTCTAGTTAAAGCAGCAGAAGACTGGCAGGGATAAAATGTCAGAAACTATATCCTTAACTGTGGGAATTGTGAAGGAGTCTGGGGAAAAACAGGTAAAGAAGAAACTGCCCAGAGAAAGAGAAGGACGGAGAGAGCAGTAATTGAAGGAGACCAAAATCAAATTAAACACTTACAAGTATGTTCTTTATAAAAAGGAGACTGAATTCAGAAAGGTTTGGGCTGGTTATCTTTCCAATGAGGTTAGCTGAAACTTTCATTTCTTACATCTTTCACTTGGATGTATCACTTGGAATAAATATTGGATTTTTCTACAAAGCACACCAATCAAAGCATTAAAAAAAATTATCAACTTATTTCATTTTCCAAATTACAGTCCCACTGACGTAAACTCATTTCATAGACAATGGGAGCAATAAGCTAAATTGCTAGATATCGTATTATGTCTTTTCATTATCCTTTAGCATTGATGGGTAATACCCTTTAGTAATATTGTGGGCATAATTAGGATTTTGGCCATTTCATGGTTACTGTGGGACAATTTTATACACATCTTGAGCCAAATCAGGATTGTTTCTTATTTCTTCTCCCTATTTCTCCTTGCCAACTCAGAAAAGTCTCTGAAGTCTGCCACTTTTTCAGAATGTTTGCTTGTGTGCTCAGTGACTCAGGCACTTTTTGCAGACCAAAGGCTTCTGCTGAAAGTATGCAACTGTAATTGAATAGATGATGATGCAGTGCTTTAATGTGTGACAAATCCCTATGATCGAATTCAGAGGGTGTGTTTAACCTACAAGAATAGTGTTTAAAATGGGATGAATCATTCACTGTGTGCACTCTACATTATTAAGTAGCATAAATGTCTTTTTTTAAAGTGGGTACAACAATTTGTACTGAATTTTGCCTTTCAATGGCAACTTTGACTCCTAGGTTATGCTATCGCATAAACTCCATTCACACATTAGCACTCACAGCAGCTATTAATATTTCCAGGTTGTGCTTGTTTTTAGACACACATGATTCAGGGATGGTGGGAATCTGGCTCTGTATATACTCTACCAAAATAAGGTATAATGTGCTCAGAGTCCAGTGGATCCCCAAAGGCTTTACAGAGGCACAAGTGGGTAATACTAATGCTCTCTTTTGTGGTAGTGTGGGCGAGCAGTTAGGCTTATCAGAGGGCAGTGCAAAGCATTTGTTGTACACATTCAGGCAAGAAATGATTACACACACTCAATAATTAAATCCGAGACCAATGTTTTGTAAAAATATTACTTTTAGTATATTTAATTTACAGAACCAAAGATACTTTGTTGCATGTAAATACGTTTTGCAATATCAATTACTTTCAATGTAAAAAGTGGACATTTTTCAACAATACGGTGTTATCCTATGGAAGGAAACACAATCAGCAATATGCAGGTAAGTAAGTGATTTACAATACTGAGTTTCTAGACAAAGAATCAGTACCAGGTAAGGTTCAGGTTAGTGACAAAATTGCACCACCAGCGGCACTGGGACGGCCGGGTGTAGAGGTCAAGCGAGGGATCTGGTGCGAATGTTATCCAATGGAGAAAGGGGTAAATCGAAGTGGTACTACTTACAGGTAAGTAGCATGGTTTTGTAACCCAGTCTCTGAAGGTTAAGGTAAGCACAGGGGGGGGGAGGGCACAAGGCTGCACCAAAATTACACCCTCAGCGGCACAGGGGCGGTCAGGTCTAGAGTGCCAACACAGAATAGGGCACCCAATGCAACCAATCTCAAACTTGGAAAAAGGCTGCAGGCTCAGGCCAAGAGGCCGATCGAAGGAAACCTACAGCTGATCAGGTAAGATGGGATGTGTTGGGGTGTCAGGACACCATTGGTTGATCCCCCCCAAGGCCCAGGGCCTCCGGGTGCAGGGGGTGTCCTTCAGCGTCTGAAATCAGCATACTGGTGCAGGTCGCAGTTGGGGGTGGGGTCATTGTGCAGAGAGTCCGTCTGCGGTCAACCTATGGTGGACACTTGCTCTAAATCGCTGTTGAACCTTTGATGAACTGGTGGACCACTGGAACTCTGGCTGTGAGAGTCTGGTGCAGAGGTAGTTGGCTTCGCGGTTCCGCATGCAGAGCACTATGTCTTTAAAGTTGGTTTTCTTCAGGACAGGTCCATTATCCACGGGAGATTAGAAGTCTTATTAGAAGGCAGGCAGCCCTCCCAGGGCTCTGGAGATCGCTTCACTGCGAGACGAGTTGATCTTCTGGAAATTGAAGTTTGGGAAAAGCACTGCTAAACAACCTGTTAAAAAGCCCATCTTTCAGTAGAGGGATTAGATGTAGTACAACACCTTACTCAGCCTTATCATTCACATCCACACACAAGGGTCTTTGAGGGCTGCAGGCAGGCCAGTAGGGCTGGGGCCAAGTCAGTTGACGGCTTTAGTCTACGCTGCTGCACAGCTCCTCTTTGTCTTCTTCTTCGTAGGTAATCTGAGGATTAAGGTTCAGGGGTACCCCTAAATACTCAATTTAGGGGCGTTACAGAGGTTAGACGGTAGTAGCCATAGGGCTATGTACCTTTAGGGTGCCTACACCCTTTGTATGTCCCCTCCCTCTGGGGAGGGGGCATACACCTAACCCTATTGGCTAGAATCCTCTAAAACAATATAGAGGATTTTCAAAGGAGGGGTTCACTTCAGCTCAGGGCACCTTAGATGTGGCCCTGGCTGAGAGGGGACTCACCTCTACTTCTTACAAATTTTCCCACTGACCTTCCTGCTAAATGTGAGGCTTGGTCAGAAGGTGGGCATCTCCACTAGCTGGAGAGGCCCTGGTCAGCATGACAAAGGGCAGGAAGCCTTTGAGGCTCACTGCCTTTCAACACTGTTCCTGCTTGGGGGTAAGTGTGAGGCACCTCCACCCAAGGCAGGTTTTGTTTCTGACCCACAACGGCAAAAGGCTCCCACCTCAGGGTGTCAGAAACATGTCTAGAGGAGGCAGGCTGGTGCAGGCCAGTGAGGCACACACTAATGCGTTAATATGTTTTCAAGGAGCATCTCTGAGGTGCCCTGTGAGTGCATTTATTAATTAATCCAGCACTGGCATCAGTATGGGCTCATTAATCGGAGATGTTTGGTACCAAACATCTTGGAATTCGGTGAAGCCATCATGGATCTGTGGAACTCGTAGTGACAAGCTCCCAGCCCATGTCCTCAGTATGGCTTCAATGTGCACTTATAATGTCTAAGAATGGACTTGGACACTATAAGGGCATATCTGTTCATGCAGTTATGCCCTCACATGAGGTATAGTGCACCCTGCCTTAGGTCTGTAAGGCCTGCTGTAGGGGTGACTTGCCCATGCCTCTTGCAGTGCTGGTAGGCCTGGCACACGGGGATGTGTGGCAGGTAGACTCCTCACTTTTATCTACACAACAACATGCAGGCTGCAGTGACAGTGTGCATGTGTTTGGTGAGAGGTTTCTAAGGATGGCACAATACATGCTTCAGCCCTTGGAGACCCTCTCTGGTCACAATGCCCTTGGTACCACTGGTACCTTTTACAAGAGACGTATATGTGGGCCAGAGGTGTGCCAACTGTGGAAACAAAAGTACAGTTTTGGGAAAGAACACAGATACTGGGAGCCTAGTTAGAAGGAACCCAGGGCACATTCAGTCAAAGATGCATCAGAGTCAGTCAAAAAGTGGGGGGTAACCATGCCAAAAGGGGTACTTTCCTACACATGGTTACTAAGTTCCTTGGTATGAAGTCTCAAGTGATTACTCTTACAATGATCTTTGGGGACAGAATGCAAAGCAGGTCAATATTTTGGTAACAAAATTTCCACAATATGCAATCACGTTTCTTTGAATCTTCCAATAGTTCATCAATTGGACAACTGTCGCAATGGAGGCCATCGTACGAGAAATGACCTGGACTTATGGACCTATTTAAAAGTGGCTACTGAAATGTCTGTGCAGTAAAATCGCTATGGGTGTAGCCCTTTCTGCAACAGGTTTTACTTAATGGCCTCTCACTAGCACGGTTTGTGGGCTCAATGTGCAATAAGTGTTTTGTAAATTACAACATGTGCCTTGTTCAGCTACACTGTATGACTGCAGTCAGTTTGGGCAGGGTTGGGATGCAGTCAAGAGTAAAAGGCTTAATTACATGGAGTTTACCATCCCCTGAGCTGCTTGGCGGCACCATGTCATCAGAAGCAACAGGAATTTCTTCCATCTGTCTGTACAAATGCTTTGGGGGTTAATAAGCAGGTAAAGTGCCACTGTCACTACTTTAGAAAGGACTTTACAGTACAGGCCATTTCCTTGCTGCTGCCTAGGGACATCTGAATAACCTTCCTATTTACTATTAGAAGAAATCTATAGAGGTTCGAAAGTTAGCCTTGAGTCTAAAGAAGATATCTGTTGCGACAACTGGCTAAGGCATGAGATAGGAATTAGTAAAAGAAGTAAGATAAAACAGAAGCCTCAGAGCAGAACATGGGATAAAAATTCCTATGAGAAGGTTGGACAGTTTAACGGCACTACCTTCTGAAACTGTGACATATTTTATAGACAATCCTTTGTCATTTCAACATCCATTTCATTCTCCCCACATCTCCAAGTATTTTTGTTCGTTCACTGCCCGTTTGATTTTCAGATGGCCAAACTGTCAGTCAGAGCTTTTGACCTAGAAGTCACAATTAAAATGTGAAAAATAAGTAAAAGCCCAGAATTTAAAATGTATTCCTACTTTTGTAAACCTTATTTCTGTTTATGAAAATAATTGTACCTCATGCATCCAGTGGTGTTGCGTAGCACTGAGGAAGACTGGAACTTGGTTTTGTTATCATCATCAAACGAAGAATTATTCCATCCAGAATGGGGAATTATCACAGTGTTTGTAAGAGTCGATAGCGCATCACGAATGATTGTCATTTTTACTGCATCACACGACGATAGATTCCAAATAACACCTAGAAATATAATTGCAACAAATTATTTTCATATTTTTAAATTCGCATAAAATAGGAATTTATGATACTGCTTTCATAACAATATATTTAAAAGATATGTGAGAAATTCATTGTAATAAACATGAACCCAAACATAAGCTAGAAACGGACACAGTATAAACAACCTCTTCATTTAATGTATGTGTGCAAGGCATGTACAACGAAAAGCTAAATTAAAGGTACTCGCAAGGAGCTCTTCCCTATACCAAAACTAGTCACAGACTGAAATAGAACATTCTTAAATTTGATGAGAATTTTAAGTGAAAAGGCGAAATAACACTAAGAGAAAATGAGTTCTGGGTGGCTTGTTAGAAACCCAATTAGAAATGCAATAAATGTCAAAACACACTTATGTGGTTTCGTTTTGATTTTTAGATAACATATTTACTTATTTCAAGGCAGCTCACCATCCCAGGCAATAATGCGATTTTCTAAGATCGTCTCCAGGATAAAAAAAATATGCATAAAAATAAGTGGTCTGAACTCTGACTGAACTGCAGAACAATGGCCAACTATAATCTCATATCAAATCAATTTCGATACAGATGTTAATCAAACTTCCCAACCTTGTCTTCTGCTATTAAAACTAGGAAGTTCAAGCAACAAATGAAATTGTGAAAGCAACAGAGATTCTCAAGAATAAATCATTTTATAGAGCAGACCATTACAGTGGTTGCTAGTTCGTATATTCTAATTTTGTTAAGACCACCCTGACCTCTCTCCCGTGCCTTCTTATTACCTTATATTCCCCTCTTGTGCCACCAAGATCATATCCAGGTCACAAAGAAAAGAAAATGTAACCAGCACAGTTTAACAATATTACAGTCTCCAAGTTTCATTTGCAAACTAATAAGTTCTACCACAAACGCTCTACACATTAACAAGGCGGTGCATGAGATCGTAGGCGGAGTAGTGGTTGCAAAGATTGGTGGTGAAGGGGGCTGTACGAGCGGAACAATACGATGACAGTATATATATATTTATATATATCATGATATAAAGTGAACATACAGTGAAAACATTGCACTATGGGAAACAAAAAAATTCAGATATTTTATATACAGCATAACATGCAGTTGTCTGAGATCAGAGACAAAGGAGATGGAGAGAACATCTGAGATAGCACGGATAGGGTGGTGCATCCACCATGGTACCCAACAATTTTATGTTTGGTCTTAAAGGAAGGAGAACTGAAAGGCCAGATGGGAGAACTAAAACACAGGGAGAGAGGACTTAAGAGCCCCAAGGAGGGCATTGCAATGCCGTGGTGTTGGCAATTTATACCACCTAAACTTATAACGGGCACAGGATGACATGAGGACGGGAAAGTGGTTAAGATACGCAACCGGCAGTACTTTTGCAGCAGAGGATTCTGTGGGGTGCAGGGGAGTACTATATGTGTATTGCCTTTAAGTTCAAGCAGTTTAAAGAAGTCAAAGCGTTTAGCTGATAGTTTGCTGAAAAGGTGCTAGCACGGAAGAGTGTGTCAGTCTGGAGAGGTTAAAGAGTGAACGTAGGAAGTTGAGGAGTTTCAGCAGACAAGGACAGTACTAACAATAGTTGACATAGTTCTTTACAAGCATACTAATTATGTATTTTGCCAATTGATGAGGCTGAATCTAATGATTATGTTTTGAACTTGTTAGTTGAAACATGGTAGCAATAGGAGTAGAGTTAATGAAAGCATCTGGCCACATACAGTCACAGCAACTAATGCTGAACTAGAACTTGTCAGACTGGCCTTGAGAAATCAGATAATACAAAATCCAATACAATCCGCCTATTTCCCAACGAACCATAACTCTGCCGACTACATTCCCAGCTGTCTACCTAGAGACCACTGCCAAGCAGGCTGCCCAGCTAATTAAACATTGTGAAATGTAATTAGTCTGAGATACTTCGAAACATACGACATTTTTATCATCAGAAACACTACCAAAAATTGGTAAAGGGAGACTAACCCAAGGCTTAACCCTTGCTGCCACATCTTACAGCAGTATAGTGGTGAGCCCTTCCCAGCATGCATCTATCGCCAAAAATCAAACTGCATCAACTATCCACTCGAGTGGAAACTCAACATAAATCTACGCTGCATTCTTTAAGCCAATGAAAGGAACAAAGACAATCATTTATAGATATACCGGAACCCTTTCAAAAGCCTCATTTCGCTTGGCAATGGGTAGGATACTAACATCGAGGCCGTTCATGAACTCGAATGGCCGCTCTAGGTGGGGAATAGTAGGAGACTCGCCACTTATGCATACTGTAGCAGCAAATGATAAAAATGTTATTCATAAAATGTTAAAAGTAAATTACTAAACCCATTCTGTCAAAAACCGGGAAACAAAATCACCACCCCATCCTGAAGTCACCCATCTTTTCAGAGGTCGTAGTCCCTACGTAGGTCAGCAGTCAACATATCGCTTCGATGGAGACAGGTGAGCTAAGTTGGTGCAGGGCTGTGAACAACTTATTCAGGCTTTGCTGAGTAACTCGCCCTCGAATAATTCAGATTGACAACGCCACCATGTACGTCACCAGTCTATTTGCACTATTTATGAAAGCATTTAAATCAGTGAGAATGACGAGGGCCAGAGGCCAATGTGACAGATAATTAAAGTTTGGTCTTTTTTGAGGAGAAGCGTGATTAAAGCTTTTCAGGTTGAATTAGGTGATTTAAATTACCTTGTGATATAAATACTTAATTGAGGGTGTGAACAAGACCTAAGTATTCCTCATAAAATTAGAATTGGCTTAATTTAGCAAATACCTCAGTGAGTCATGAATCCACACCACCTTAAATTGATTGAGATTAAATTCTAGCTTTGCATTCACTGTAGCAGGCTTGTGCAATATACGATCTGCCAGTGAATCATTTCGTTTTAGGTCATCTCCAGCTGATGATACATCTGCTAATAGAGTTTCCTCAGCGTCGATACTAATAAGACGGCTCTGTTCATTTAGAAAGTATTATTTTCTTTAGAAGTTTAAAGGTAAATTATTTATTTGACAAACATCAATCAACTAAGCAGCATGTACACATCCGACAAACAGGACTTCCACCATTGCTTCTTTCAACTAGAACTCATACTACAAGTGCACTGCAACACGCAGGGGCCAGAATTAATATTTAAGAAAGAAAAGGGGGAAAAAAAGGTGCCCTAGTCATTCTCAACTGTTTCCCACGAAATAAAAAGAGACTTTTAGGCACAAACAAAATAAAAATTAATGTTACCCAAGACTAGAATAATATAAGTTTGCGTGAATCGTGGTAAACACACTTTCCACTCCCACATTGTGCATGAGGCGGAAGTCTCAGAATCAGAATAGTTTTTGCTCTAAGACAGTTACCCATCCTGCAGTTAAGTTCAAAGAGTATTATCCCTCTAGAAGTTTCCTGGTATATGGTAGCACGGCAGAGGAGAGGGAGTAGGCTTTTGTAAGCAACGCTAGGTCTTCCTAGGAGTGGTACTTACGAGAATAGAGGCGTGTTTTGATAAACCACCTACAAGGGACCCCTAGAATTCCCTCTGTAGGCGTCAAAGCACGTGTGTTGGTTACATGGGTGATATTCACTGCTTTTAGCCATGGGGTTGTGGCTCTCTCCTGGGCTATGCTTCCCCTGCTTGCATTTTCTATGTCCTATCCTTCCATGCTGATCCTGCAGTTGTTATGGTAACCACTGTTGGTATGGCCACTTGTCCCCCTTCTACCTCCTCTTTAACATGCTCATTACTGGACAGCAACCTTCTTCATTCAACTCTGCTAAAGAAGTAATTACAATTCCTGTATCCCACTGTTACAAAGGATATGTAATAACTGAAACAGAGACAACATTCTTAATCTTTCGCAGTCCGTGCTTATTTAACAGGCTTCATTAAAGAGATCAGTTCTTTTTGTTTCCTGAACTGCTTCAGTTTTTTTCTTTTTACTTGTTTTTATTAGTAATGTTGCACAAAAACACAACCCGCTGAGTGCCATACATATAAATGGCGAGCCATCTGTTTGCTAACATAGGAGATCTTGGCTGAACATTTATGGCAGCGACTGGCTACGGATCTCGTCATGTGCGAAAGTAGTTTATTCTCTAGGGCTCGGCTGTCAGGTGTCCAGAGGGGTAGCTTGGGGTGGAGTTGAGGGCCAATCAATTCTATCCTCCCTCTGTGTTTACCTTTGTGTGTGTGGGGGTGAGAGGGGGGGTACTGACATTATCTGAACCCTGCACGGGTTGAGTAGTATCTGGTGTCCCCGCTGTTCCTTCTCCATCTTCAGGCTGGCCAGCAATTGAGTGGAGCACCTCTAGCATATGCCCCCATTAGTCCAAATCTCGCTCTGCATTCTCATCCTTATGTACCCTTTTCAGGCAACATTCTTCAGCCAATCCCCATTCTGGCATCTGCTTCAGTTTTTAATATAAAAATAAAAAAAGATTTCCAGAAAGCAACCAGGGTGTTTACATCATGCACGACTGGAGGCCCCTAAAAGTAAGGTTGCCAGCCTTCAGGTGTATATGGCCATCCCTTGATGTATTCATTGCTTTGTTTATATCATCTGATATCAGAAGCCCTCTAGTAATGAGCTACCCTGTCTTTAGTTCTATGACCTTAACTTGGGAAAAAAGTGCTTTCGTAAAGACTGAGGTAAGGTTAATGAGGGTTGCTGAACTAGGCAAGCAATTTTACCTTCATAAATAGACTAGGGTTTTGCCTCATCTAAGGAAATCTGAATACAGCAGCCCAATAATTCTTGATTGTAAAAAGCAAAAAAAATGTCAAGAACAATTGCATAAGGAGAGACCCACACAAAGTGGAGCGCAATTGGAAAAAAAACATAACCGCTCCTCCTCAATTTTCTCACAACGGTTCTATGAAGTCTGCAGCTCTGAACATATCTAACAATTCAAACATTTAGGGCATGATCAGTTACCCCTTTAAACATGCAATAATTAGGGCTCCCTGTTTTCCGTTTTTACGGATTTTGACAGATAAATACAGACAGAAAACAATGTGTTTTCTGTCTGCATTTATTTTTAAATGCGGATAAATAAAGACAATGGTGCTCCTTTTAAGTGTCTTTGATGAATTATAGGTCAGCAGCTGAGCATATGGGCAGCATGGGAAATTAAAAAACAGGAGGAAATTTCTTTAAATAACGGCATATGTCAACATACATTTATGGCATAATGCTAGTATTTACCAGTGGAGATATTGTTATGTAATATTTGAGAGCTCAAATAGCTAAAACACGACCAACATCAAAGTATGAGTGCACGTCTATCAGTTAAATAAATATGGAAATTTACAGTTTTTCAACTTCATTTATACGCAAAACACAAAATAAATATGGAAAAATACAGATAAAAGGGCCCAAAAATAAATATGGATAAATACAGACGGAAATGTGAAAAAAAAAAGTACCATAAAACCGGGAGCCCTAGCAATAATACACATGACTGCCAACATGTTATTGGCAGCCTCATACCTTTAAAAATGTAAAAGCACCCCCAGTTTGATCCTGCAGCAGGAAAAGGGAGGGTCTGAATTTTAAGTTCAATTGAAGCCTTTCCCTCCTTTTTTCACACCTGCACTACATGAATGACAAAAGGTGTTATTAAAGGCTCACCACAGATTGCCTCGCAGGTACTTGGATTTCAATCACTAAAAACACAGCACTGTTTTCACTATGATGTTTGTCTGAGTTCCCTATGGGCTCAGTAAATACTCCTGTTGAACAGAGTGGCACCTCCCCTACCCCTTCCTGTCATCAATCCAGGCCCAGCAGGAAAGACCGCCCTACAGTTTGACATCCTCGGTGTACAGTAACCGTCCAATTTCCTCGTAAATAAAGACCATGCTACACAAAGCTGTGGATGTACTGTGGGGTGGGGCGGGTCTTGGGTTCCAGGAAGTAGCATCAGGAATTCCATAATATCTTCAGTCCAGGGTCGGACTGGGAAGGCAGGCATGGGGCCGATGCCCGTAGCCCACGGCTCAAGGCCAGATGTGGACCCGTTTTTAGGTCTCGGCCGGATGTAAGCAGCGCATGCACTGCTCTCGTCATACGAGGGCTCTTGGAATCGATACGATTCCAGAAGCCGTGTCACAGCTCCGCCTTCAGCTTTCATTTGTGCGCGTCGTTTGACATCACGAATTATGCCAAAGGCAGTGCAATGATTGCACCGAAGGCATGTCAATCCCTCCTTGTTGCCACCCGGTCTCCTTTTAGCCATGCCTAGCAGGATTGGATCTCTCACTTGCGGCGTTACACACTCTCCTTTATTAGCTTGGATGCCCTATATCTTTCGCACAACGCCGATAGCGCCTCGAAGCAGCAATACTGCAGCAGCAATGGCTATGTAAAACAAGGATTTTATTGCGATGTACTTGGATGTTGGCATTTAAGGTCCTATTAAAGTGTAAACCATTTTTCAAATGTGAGCGTGTTTTCTTGTTGGTTAAAGGTGCACATTTTCGGAAGCGCAGTCTGTTGCAGAATGGCGTGAGAGGTCACTCGGGACGCTAACAAGGCTTGTCTCTGTTTACCTGTGCGTTGGCCCAGTCTTGAAAGGCAGCCATTGTAAACGCATGCTAGGATAGATAATCCCTTGGGTGGGGCCCCTCGCATGTCAGGGCCCCTCCCTGCCACACCCAGCCAAGAGAGAAAGACAGAGAGATTTGTTAATAGTGCACCCTCCGGGGCTGGGTCAGAGTCAAGATTTCACCATGCATATTTTGTGATTTTTGTACACTTCACAAACGCTGGTAAGTACTACCCTATGCTTTAAAAAAATGTAGTGCCTCGTGCATGTGTTATCAGTAGCGGCCGCCCGGGTCCCGCAGATTTGCATTTGTTGAAGTTGGCACTGGCCAACAGGTGCGGCTTCGCAGCGCTACAAGTGCAGATCGCAGAGTTTCAGCAGCTGTTGGTCGGGAAGATTTTCTTCTGGTTTCGGCTGACTTATCTGGGGATTTTTGTAAAGATGTGAGAAGTCGTACAACACTTCGGGGGTGAAGATAAGCTTGAACCCCAAATAAAATGATATAAAGGCATGTCTTTCATTGTAACTAAAGTTTTCTGTTTCCATTGTTACTAATTATTAACCATAAATACGGATGTAAGACCATCAGCTTCTTGACTGCATTTATTTATGAAAACGAAAATTAAAAACAGAAAGTTGATCTACTTTTTTGACCGTCAGTGCTGCCAATCACAACTCGTCGTCTGTGCAGATGACACCCCGGAGAGTTTAAGAAATAAGTATTTCTTACAACGCGGCTGTAGCTGCGGGTGTGTGGGGAAATCAAACTGGGGTGTTTTATGTGAGTATCGTTTCTTTCTATGTGTGCATATAGCGTTGCTGCTACAGACAGACAGTCGAGGGCAATTCCAAGTTTATTGGTGACATAAATATGGAATATGCCAGTTTCAACTCCATGTTTTCAAAGCGTAATATATAGTAAATATCGATAAATACAGATACACTGAACACAGAAGTGGCAAAAAAAAAAACATAAAACATTGAGACCTAATTCTAATAATGCGGCAAGAAAGAATCTTGTGTGTGTATCAAGACTCGACTGGAAATGAGGGCACAAAGCTACCAGGTCCAAATAAACTTTGTGCCAGATGTTGACCGCATTTTTCCATCTGATCACCGACTGCCTAAAAATGGAGATTGAGTTGAGACATGCAAATCCTCTTTGCGCAGTTTACTAACTCAGTTGTGAAGATTTATGCGAGTGACTGTCAAACACCAGGAGTGAATACCTTATATGGTCATATTCAACGAGTGGTGAACCTGCATGATTATATCCTGTGATTAACTAGCATATCCGGAGAATGAAACAACTATACGATCTTACACCACATGTGAAACCCTGCATAATTGTATCTACATTGTATGTTCATAAAGAAAATGCATAATCTCGCCACATGAATGATGAACCTGTGTTCTTGTGCCCCAGGAGTGCTGAATCTGCATATTCATAGCTTGGGTGTGATGAACCTGTTTAGTAGTATCCCAAGAGTGATGAGTTCTAATGTTTGAATCCTGGGAGTTGTATACCATTGCAACATTGTACACACAAACCTCTTGCAACACAGGGATGCATTTAAAATCAAAAGGCCTCATTCACAAGGTTTTGGCGCAGGGCATCACAGTAAGGAATCTTACTGCGCTGCCCTGCATCAAAAGAAAAGGGCAGGAATGCACTGTATCTATGAGATACAGCACATTCCTGTCCTTTTCCACTGCGCTGGTGCACAATGGGCTGCAATGAGGCAACGCAGGCACTCTTGCGCCATGGTGCAAGTGTGTCTGTGCTGCAGGGATCATTGTTTTTGTGGGGGAAGGGACACCTTAATACACAAAAACAATCAGGCATTTTCCTCCTTCTATGTGTGCTGTAAAATGCAGCATACATTCAAACAAGCATTAAAAATGCAATAGGTCTCGCCTTTCATTAAGTTAAAGCCATTTGCTTTGCTATAAAATACCATTAACAAAACAATTGGATTTAACTTAATCAAAGGTGAGACCTATTGCATTTTCAATGCTTGTTTAATTCTGAGCTGCAGCCGCCTCCCCTCAACCTAGTACAGACTGTCTATCAGCCCATTGTCATTCTGTCTGCCCACCCACTGCCACATACAGACTGACAACAGGCCAGCCGCATTAGTCACAGCATGAGCTGCGCCTCCTCTTGTCCGGCCTTAGGGCAGGACAAGGGAGGTTGCGTCTCAAGAGATGCTGCTTCTGCGCAGAAAAGTTCATGCTCACCGCGCAAGGGGAAGTGGTGGGGGGCATTATGCTTTTGTCCAGGGGTGCAGCTAGCATTCCTGCAGCCTGTTCATTGCACTGGGTCTGGGTAATAGCCTTCCCATGTAATGGCTGCTTTTACATCTTTAGCCGCTGTGCAAACCCGTTCAAGCCGACCTTTTAAATAAATAAGGAGGAATGCAAGTGGCAGTACTGCAGAAACTGATCATGCGACGGATTAGTAGGAAGGCATACCCTAAAAACAGAGGGTTTTCATTTTATTGTATTATGAGGTTGAGCGAGGGCAAAGCGGTGTCCATGGACCTAAACACGAGCTTCAGTAGACCTGCGGATGAAATGCAGTGAAATAAGAGAGTTTTAATTCCTATCCAATTTCACAGGCCCTACAGGCTATAAAAGTCTTTATTTACCAAAATGTTCTCACAGAATTAGCCCTCTAATACTAACCGAGTAATGATTCATGAAAAGCCGCAACCTGCAATTGTGGGACACTTTTTAGAAAGGGGGGTGGGTCAGGCCCATTTTTTGTTCCCGATCAGATTCCTCTTCAGTTCATGCTGAGCAAAACAGCTCTGGTCCTTCTACCACCAGGTAAGACAATATATTATGAGGTAAACTTAAAAGCAGAATAGATTTGAACCACCGGCGGCTCCTCCATAATGGCGAAGGAGCATCTCCCCCCCCAGCCCGCAGAGGCAGACTAAAAATAAAATGATCATTTTATTTTTCGCCCGTCCGAGTCTTGTGAGTGGGGCCACAGCACTAAAGCAGAGAGAGGGGGGAGTGTTGGGAACTGCTATCAGTGCGCATGACCGTTAGGCCAGCTGTCTTATGACCCAGCTGCCTTGGTGGGTGGAGAGAGATAAGCAAGCACAGGCTCCCAGCTCCTGATGAAGCGCAAAACCACTGCACTCCGCCCAATCCCGACGCTGCTCTTATGGTGAGAGCAGAATCACGATTGGCTGCAGGGGTGTCTGGGAGCCTGTGCCCAGAGGAGCAGAAGAGAGGAGAAGAGCGCCAACCATCAGACCAGTGTCTTTTTTTTGTTTGTTACTGCCCCCTGCGCTGCCCCACCAGAACAACATAAATGGCTATTAGATTAGAACTTTTATACTATAACAAATAGCTTAAGTTTTGAATACAAAACATTCCTACCTATGTGTACAAGAATCTCAGTGTTCTCAGAGTAGACACCTTGGCCCACTTCTTCAAAATGTCAAACCAAGGTAGCCCTGTCTATTCTGATCAGCACGCTGCACTGTGATCATTTACAGCTCAGTGGCATTTTCTAGGAGGCTTACCAAATGGCAGAATCCCTTCCATTGCCCTGGGTGATCAGCTAGCAGTACCGTAAATGCAAATATTGGCCCTTGAGTAGTTCATATCCCTCCCTCTTGGTACTGAAAAATGAGGCTGTTTGGTACTTGTCTAGAGGGCCATTTATTTATTTAACATTCATAGCATTTTCATGAGAAAAGGTTAACATACCATCTTTATTGCTACACTGGACAACAGGTGAGACATGGTTACCATACAGACAAAAGAACATTTATAGTATAGATAAATTGTGTCATCACCATTCCGATCATTTGCTGAGAGCCATGCATCTAAATCATTTCTATTATATATAATATATGAATGTATATATTTTCACTGAAAAAAACCAGCCAGGCCCTGCTTCCAACAACCCACAGGCAGCCAACCTCATGCTACACACACCGATTGGCCCGTGCGCAGCGGAGCGTTGGCCACAACTTCGCCTGCCGCCAAGCCCTGTGGCTAAACCCCAAGCACGCTATTAACTCCACACCAATCACAGCCTTTAGCGTGCTTGAATAGGGTTGGCTTTCGGGCTTGGGTACCGGGTTTCACAACCTCAAGAATCCCTGCCAGGCTTATGACCATCTTCGAAATGTATTTGGAGGCTTCTGGGCTTAAAGTCAACTGAAAGAAATCAACTTGAGGGATGTGCACGCGCCACCAATGCATGAATGGGACAGAGGAATGGCCTCCTGCGCAGCGATGGAAAAGCTGGTGTACAAGGCACGTGGGGTCTCTCAGAAGTACGACTGTATTTGGAGTACATGGACTAGATTTAAGAAACAATGGGCTGTGACTGTGGACAGGTGATGAAAGGCTCTTACCCACTTGATGGGAGTGCGACTGCACTGGCTGTTGGACTGGAGACAGCGTACATCTACTTTGATGTGTGTAACTCTGCTTGCAACAAGTGTCAAGATAGATGTCTTTACGCTGGCCCCTGCACCTGAACTTGGTTGCAGTCTGGTTTTCTTGCTTAAGCAAAAATAATAAAATGTTTTAATAAACTAAAACAAACAACAACAAAAAAGAGAGGCATATTTTTGAATCCTTCATTAGAGGATTTCTTACCCTTAGGACCTGATGTGGCTGCTCCTTAGTACATCCAAGTCACCTCTTGGCTGTTTTTTTGCGTCAGATATCAAGCGTTCCCTTGTAACTTGGCGCAACAACATGCAGCTTTCTCTGGAACCGCATATTCAGAGATGTCTAGCTTTACCTATTCCAGAATGAGGGCTTATCTTCTCTGGACTACTTTAACCAGTCGCTTCAGGCTCGGTTAGTGTTGCTTGCAACGTTTCACCCAAGTTGTTCTAGTAGGTTTGTCAGTGCGAGATCAGATTCTCTGTCAGGCCTCCTTACAACAGCTATTACATCAGTGAATCAGGGATGTCTCCATCTCACAGTGTGGATTCCAGCTACTGACCGAAGCAAGTCACCTGGGCACCGATCGACACAATCATTTAGGTTTCTCCTTTGACTCTGTCGCTATCTATCCTTCTAATTAATCTTTGGGTGCCCTACCAAGTGCCACTATGTTGTTCTACTATAGAGATCCAGAGTAGAACTCTTGGGGCCCTAGCACCAATCTCTTCCCTTTGACCACTTCCAGGACCACAGACTTGGCACTTCATGTGTGCATCAGCCTGCAGTGGTCCCCTGGGCCCAAGGTGGTTTTTATTTCATCAAGAAGGAAGGAATACTGGGTCCAGTGCTTCGCCAAAGGTTGGGTTGGCCAAAAATCACATGCTCGGTAAAGATCCTCTGAGCACTCCCACATGCTGTGCTCAGCAAGGACTACTACGCACAAGCCCAAGCACACCACTCATTGCCCGGGGCTACTGGGCATGGTCTCGGGCTGTACCCAGCTGGGGCAGGAGTATCGAGCATACACAGTGGGTATAACTTGAGTAGAAAAGCTTAAAATGATCATCACGATAAAGCTGATTTACACGTCAACAGAAGCATTGTTAAACGCAGAGGACATGCATCAGCTAACAGGTAGTACAGAATTCCTTATCTCAAAACAAAACGTGTTGAGCCTTTAATTTAAGGCGCAGTATGTTTAGAACTATTGAAAATGAGATCTTAGCTATGTGCTACTGAGCGATCTTGCCTATGTCATATCCTACGGAGTCTGTGCCAATACGAGATGTGACTGAACACTGAAATTATTACATTAAAAACCACTGTAAACAGACTACTTAAAACATCCCTCGTGTGGACACTGGTTAGAAGGTCACCAGGCTTGGCTGGAAGCGCCCCAAGGAAGCCGCAATGAGTTGAAACTGTTGCAGTAAAACAAGCTGGCCTACAATCATTTATTAATATTTTCCCGCTCAAACGCGAAACAAAACTTAATTGAAATTCTAAACTAATGTCTACTAGCTCACGTGGCACACTAACAGCGTGTCCAACAAACATTGGCAAATGAAAGCATGCCAAACAGCCTCGATGACAAATATTTCGGCATCTATTTTTACGATCTGAAGGCTTCTGGTTGTGGATAACCGAGTTGCTCTGTTCCTTTATTGCTTTACTTTTAGTCGGAAAGCATATCCACAAAGCTTTCTGGTATGCCACATCTGCAAAGCACCACCCCATACTACATCTGCACGTGAAGTATTACCGCAAAGGACACTGTTTTGGGCTAAATTAATGTAAACATAAACAGACTTCCAACAGATTTTTTTTTAAATAAATAAGCTGCAAATTAAAATCCACCGAACAATATAAGACTTCTCTATAGATGACAGTTTCCCATAGACTCCAGTAGGAATATGTACAATATGCAAATACATTAAAGCGCTTGAATACTAAAATAAACTGACAGCAGTCGTGGAGTCAATTTTCAAACTAACAGCTCGCTAAATTAAAGGCATATCTTCACCCCGAAGGAGGAAGGGGTATGATACTTTAGTACTAAGAGGAGAGGTGATACAGAGGGAAGAGTGATGCAAGGATAGGCGATTGAAAGCAGGAGAAAGGAAAACGGATTCAGATTAGCCCGAACCCAAGAAGGTCACACAGAGGAAAGTGAGAAGCAAGGATAGATAGGCGAGTGGAAGCAGGAGAAAGGGAACTGAAGTTGAGATAGCCCGAGCCCAAGATGGTCACCGATAGTCTTTTGAGATCACTGCTTTTTAGGTCAAGCCTGGGCAGCACATGAGCTGGTCTTTGAGGCATGTTGTATTCAGGTAGGAACTTGAAGCTCCGCCCACGCTCCGTCCATATTTTTTATCAGCTTATGTCATTGTCCACTGTAAAATGTGGCTGTTCATTGGTCAATAGCCTTAGTAGTCCCTTCTTAGTGCTGCCTTGTCTCATTTTGTAACTTCTCATCGCAACACCCCGTTACGTGTGTTGTTGCTTGGTAGGCTTTAATTACAGCCTCCAAGCACTATTTTCTCAAATCGCTTTGTCCTGCCTGCTGTTGCATGCTGGACACGCCCTCTCCTAACGCTTTTTAAAAATGTTATATCACAAACGCATTTGCAATGCAATAGGTCTCACATTTGAGAGAGTTTAAGCTATTGGCATTGTAAATGACAATGCCTTTTATCTGTTTTAAAAACAACACATAAATGAAAGGCAATGTCATTTACACTGCCAATAACTCAAACTCTCGTAAATGCTAGACCTATTGTATTGCAAATGCTTGTTTGATCTTGCAAGACTTCAGGGTGTCCATCTTGAGATCAGGCATCCATGATAGGGTAAGGTTCACACGAGTCTTGGTAAAAAGCATGAGCAAAAATTGTAGCCATGAAAAATTACCAAAACAACTGCATTTTCTACATGATACATGGATGAAATAATGAACAGATAGTCACAGAAAGTGACTGAGTGTACTTTTCATATGTGAAAAAAGTCCCTCATGCTTTGCAATGGAAGCACTTCCTAAGAAGCAGACTGAGACTAACTTGCCAATAGAATGACTGATCTTAAAACATCTTGTGGGTGAATCCAAGAGGTGATGGATGCAGTCTCAAAGCAATGGCTGGTGGAGGATGGCACAAACTGGATAAGTGTTAAAGGGGGCTACCCCAAAGCCCACTTTATATATAATTTAAACAATGGGTCATGCAGGCAGCTTCACTGCCAGGCCTACCATAAAATATGTGCACCTGATGTTCATAGGATTTTGGAAACAAACTGGTGATACTGAACTTGCTATGGACTTCTGAGAAGCTTGACGAAAAGCGAAAAAGATATCAGCAATAAGAGAAAATGAATTGGTGAAAAATGTGAAAATACAACAGAAAAAGCTGAGTGGGGAATCAAAATGAGAAGCATGCTTAAGAAATCATAAGAAACCTACTGGAGGGTAACCACTATCAGCTTCTGCAACCCATATACGTTGTTTGCTGGAGAGATTCAGCACTTTGATATTTGCTCTATACTTAATATTGTATCCATATTTCGAGACTACTCCAAATGGAGGATTCCTCATATTACTGCGTTTAGCAGATTGCACATTCTTAACTCCTAGATAATACAGCTGAATAGCTCAAATTATTACAATATCGCCAAGTATCCCAAGTGCTTTTAAAGTCAAAATCCCGAAGGGATAGTCCATGGACGGACACAGTCCGTAACAAGCAATCAAACAACCATGTTGAAGATACTGATGAAACATAGAAACGCAGCCATGGAAAACACAAAAGTAGTACGGTTCCACAAGAAATGTATCACTAATGAAACGTGACGATTTAAAGTAAATTTAAAAAAACAACTCACAATTATGAATATTTGAGATTATGGGCACAGAAAGTTCTGGGAGGAAACTTGTCCAGATATAAGATGGTGGAAAAGGCACAAATGCCCTCAGAGAGCAAGATCTACGTTAAATGTTAGAGCTCAGACCTGGGCACGTCACAAACAACCGGAGGTCGCATCTGACATAGGGAGCACTGTCCCAGTTATTGTGTTTGGCGCACTTGTGACAGGGTGCACCAGGCGTATACAGGGACAGGGCGCTCTATTACAGGAAATGCACTCCCCCCAGGGAAGATGCAAACGTTTGCATCAGTGAAAGACACAGCGGCTATATGAAGCAGTCGCTCAGTCTTTAAAAGTTAGGGCGACACCCAACCTGCACTTCAAAGGGAGGCAGAGAACCCACTGCAGGTGGGCGCAGTGAGCGGAAGGACCTATCTGCAGGGGGATGTACAGGGTGTCGATGGGGCCCATTTTGCCCCGTTCAAGAGGACGCCTTTCGGGGGAGCACTGACTGTGTACTATTTCTTTTTGGCACACAATCAGTGCGCCGTCAGATGGCCAGGTGCAGCAGAGTGTATTATGTGATCAATACAAAATGCACAAAAGTGCAAATTAGAATTTAAAGATTTTATGAATGCTGTGGATTTGGCACACCTACAATTTGCATAAATTGTAAGGCAGAATCAGGAGTCCAGAAAAAACATGCCCTATCTCACTGTGAAATAAAATGCGACAGTCTTGCATTCCCAAGCTGTACCATTCTAGTTTACAAGTACCATGTGCATATTCACCGGGCACCCAGACTAGTGCGGAATAATTACTAGAGATCTGCCATGAAGGTCCTAAAGAGATGGAGGCCTGTATGCCAGATTGTAAAGCTCATACCTCCGACCTCATAAGTGGCCTCTCAATTCCCATGGGGTCGGTAATGTCAGGTCCCGGCTTCTTCAGAATCATGAGAGCCACGCCAAGACTGTGCATTTGTTTCCTTTAACCCAGAGATTTCGGGTGGAATCGGAGTTTAAAAATCTAGGACAATAAGGAGGAATTACCAGAGGTGTGCAGGGGGAGGGGGTGATGGTAAGGCGGATTCATTGAAGCCAGAATTACTGATTCTCCAGTCAATTACTCATTTCTTAGAGGACCCTCCAAGTCCAACTCGTAATGATCTGGATATTCGTTGCCCCGGCAGTCCCTCCGTAGTACTGGTAATTGCGATGGTGCGGGACACTGGCGGATTTTCTGGGTCATACTCAGAGCCAATATGCTTTATAATGCCATCCTCAAACAATACTCCAGAACGTGCCAAATGTTCCTCATAAAAAATACTGCCCTTTCACGCCGGTCCAGGTCAGCCTGGTATGACAGTATGCACATGCATAGTTTACTACTCCATATGTATTGAAGCACATAGAAGAAGGCACCATATGCCACAGCAGTTAATGCGCTCAATCGCTTTTTACCGTAAGTATAATTTGGAGCAAGGCGCGTGAAAGCACACTGAGAAAAAAAAACACAAATTGGACTTTCGATGGTGCAAAAAGCCTTGTGAAGGTACCCACTGATAGCCGTCTCACGAACATAACTTAATACACACATTATTAAATTCGACCCTCCCATGTTGCTTTGGAAAACCTACTTAATTCCGAGTTAAAAACCATTGATCCAACAGCAGTGTCAATTATAGTAACAATAAACCAATTCAATTAAATGGATATATAGAACGAGGTTAAAGGTTGCTCATATCAAGTCACTGACATTATACCCAAGTTATGTTGGATGTAAAAACCCCATCTGAAAGATTATTTACCAGAAACCTTGTGACCATCTGGCCTGCGCTAGATTTAGTTCTCATTTCCCTATGATACACTGCACTTCACTAATTACATCCGACAACTGTGGTCTCCAAGCTCTGGGCAAATTGTAGAACAGCATTACCTAAGCTACATACAAAATCTCATGCCGGAAGTGTGTGCACTACTTTTTTCCCATTTGGCTGGGTTCCAAACCACTCTGTTAAATTCCGTTCTGATAGAATTATATTTCCATCTTGTTATCATCCGGAATTTGCTGTACATTCAAACGGAGACTCCATAAACCCAGGGGGCAGAAACATGAAAGTGCGTCACTAACCAGCTAAGCTCCAGAGAGGTGTTAAAAAAGGTCAAGAAATGTTGTTGCACCTTAATTCCAATGAAGATCGCAGTTCTGTATTTGCATACATAGGATGCCCAATTAAGCCAAGCAAAGCTCTTTTCGCATAAAAATGTGGATAACTGAACATATTTCATCCTTAAAGTCAGGGAGATTTATGAACAAAGATGGGGGCATTTTTGTGCTCTGCATAAAGATGCAATTCTGTGTCTCGAAGAAGCTCACTTATGAAGAACCTCAGGGTATTTACTACATAATAATAATAATATATTTTTTTTATAACAGACCTAAAACATTCTTAGTTTTTAAATAGCAAAATTTAATTTACATTTTGTTAAGTTTAAATTGACATCGCGTCCATTTTGTTATTTTTTTTCCCTAAAAGAAGTTGAGAAATTCTCTGAAAAGCAAAATTGGCAGTAAAAAAAATGTTTGGGCAATTCTACAATGCCGGCGGAGAGAAAATGGTGCAACAAAGGGGAAAGTGTCCTGTAAAATGATGACAGAGACAGACACAGCTACTAGAGCAATGCCTCATTTTTAAAGTGGGATGAATACTATTCAAAACCATACAATTGTGACAGTACGGACACTGGCAGCATGGCACTACCTGTAACCTGTTGGCTATCACTAGTGTGTGACGGCTGCACCTATATAATAAGTTCATTTAAGGAACAAGGGTTTTGTTATGGTGTATTAATCTATACAAGATAAATGTTACAATTATTGTTGTATAGCAATTAGAACTAAACATTCAATGCATTATTTAAGAGTATTAGGAACTACTTCAAAAAGTTCTGACAACATTTACTTTCACTGTATTCTTTTAAAGAAAAAAGCTTAAATAACAAGTAATTAATGCTCACTCAGTGCAAGCAATTTGAGAAACTGTATATACAAAGCAAGACAACAGACTAACGCAGTGCGCACGGAGGTGCTAATACAGAATTAATGCTGCCTATCCCAAATGACTTGATGTAAACAGAAGAAAATGGCTTGCCTTACTCTCGGTTATCAGCGGTGATTCAACCCGTAATCATCGGATGGGTCATCAGGACAAATTTAAAAGAATATTCAGAACATATTTAGAGATGAGTAGAAGACGCCAGAAAAATCCCGGGTTCATGGAATGGACAAAGTTCAGAATATTGGATCTAGAAGACAATCACTTGAGAGGTCCAGGGAGTCTGCTGTAGCTGCAGCACCATGTAGGAAACTGGGTTTTTGTTGCAGTAGTGCCCCCATTTTTTGCCTGGTATTTGATGCAACTTTGACTGAATTGCACTGAGGACCTGCTAGCCAGGTCCCTAGTGCCAGTGTTCATTCCCCAAAAAAGTTCACTGGTCAATTGATCCCCAACTGACAAGGCACCTCTGTAAGTCCCTAGTAAGTGGTACCCCTGGTACATAGGGCATAGGTACTAAAGAGGGTTCCTAAGAATCGCAGTATATATTGTGCCACTCTAAGCGACCCAGCAGGCTGTGTGCTAAAAAGTGAAAACATGACATGGTACATACCCTGTGTGCCAATTCCATTCACACTCCATGTAATATTTGTATATCACCCCTACAGCAGGCCTTACAGCACTAAGGCAGGGTGTATTATATTACATGTGAGGACATATCTGCATGCACAGATGTGCCCCTGTACTGCCCAGTTCAATTACTGATAGTACAAGTGAACAGGGAAGCCATCTTAAGGTATGCGCTGGGCACTGGTCAAAACGAGTTTCCCAGTAACATAATGGCTTCACTGAAACCTATGGTAATTGATATCTAACTCCTCATATTAATTAACACACACTGATTCTAGTGATGAATTTATTAATACATGCACCCAAAGGGTACCTTAGAGGTATCCCATGAAAACCTATCGACCTCTAGTGTGTTGGCTGACTGGTCCTGTCCAGCCTGCCACCTCAGACATGTTTCTGCACCCCCCTGGAGGGCAGAGCCTATGTTCTCTGAGGTCCGAAACAAAGCCTGCTCTGGCAAGGGGTGTTGTCACCTCCTCCAATCAGGATGACCAGTAATCTGCATATCACGGCAGGAGACTCCAAAGGGCGCCACTTCCTTTGATATGCTTCCCCCAGACAGGGAAAAGGCGACTCCCTTCCCAGAGCCCATTTTGCACCAGGGCAGATGGGAAAATTAGCTAGACAGGAGGCATGATCACTCTCAGGCTATGATATAGCAGGTCTTCAGGAAGTTGGGTGCATGTGCCTTACTTTACAGAACAGTTAGGAGAAGACCCAAATGCATGTTTAATGTTGCAGGATGCGATACCTCACTAGTGAGAATAAACGCCACTCAAAGTGGACCATAAACATTGATTCCCTGAACTATTTCATGCAAAGACTGCTTCTCATATCAGGAAAAAAGTACAAATGGGTATTCTTGGTATGGCCTAAAGGATTTGCCACCTCGCAGAAAAACCTCAGAGTTCTCCAGTATCAAGCATACCACTTAGGAATCCTAGTAATCACTGCAAAGCAAAACAGGGCTTCTTAAGGGCAGCATAGCTTCTAACAGTGAAACACGCAGCACATAACATAGTTATGTCAGGGTGCTAAAATACTATTGAAAAGACACAGATGAATGAGGTCAACATGATACTTAACCGGGACTCTCGTATTTAGATTTAGCCATCGAAATTTGAAGATAGGCTTATCAATACGCACTATCAGTTGTTCCTAACAATGATCAAACCCTTCCCAACAGATAAAGAACGAAGAATCGTCATATTACATCATTTCAAATTACATTATCAACCGGTAGCGGAGTCGTCAGATATTTGCGCTGCTAGAAAACGATACTCTTGTAGACATTAGTTCAGTCTACAAGGGAGCACAGTTTGCGCTGAACCTGATGAAAGGAACCGTGTACAATCTCTTTTTAGGTTGAGCCTGGGCAGCGCATGCGCTGTGAGGCATGCTGTTTTAGAGTATGAAGCTCCGCCCACATTTTTCGTTGACTTCTGTCTTCAACCTTCTAAATGCTGGCTTCTGATTCAGTAATCGGCTTGTTAGTACCACCTTGTCTTCATTGTAACCTCCCATGAGGACTGGCCCTTTCACATCTGTTGTTACACCGTCTGTTATTTAGTCTGTAAGCACTATTTCTTTAGTGAGTTTGGTCTTACTGCAGGCACGACATGCTTTGCAGCAACATTCAGCGCACCATGCGCACTTTCACTTTCCAAGCGGCTGGGACAATGGTGGCCGCTTCTTTGGAATGCCATAGGTCTCACATTTAGGTGAGTTTGAGCTATTGGCATTGTAAATGACAATAGCTTAAACTCTTGCAAATGCGACACATATTGCTTTACAAATACTTTTTAGGTCTCGGCTAGCGTTGCTGCGCACATGCGCAACTCGCTCGGCGAGATTTAATGATTTTGAGGAGTTTTAGTAAAGGGCTTTAAGCCCCGCCCCTCTTTTCCATTGGCTGGCGTCACCGTTTTTGCTAAATTGTGGCCAGCCATTGGAAAAGAGCTTTGGATGTTGCCTCCCTTTGGCTTTTTCAGACGGCTCACTTGGACGGGCTCGCCTGCTTTCCGTGCGTCGCAAAAGGTTTCTTATCTTTAAGGGGCCATGTGTTTAAACACATGGCCCCATAAAGACAAGCTCCGGCGCGATCCTCTTTTGTTTCTGGGACGCGCATGTTTTATTTTACTGGGGAGGCCCCCGTATCCCAGCTCCCCTTCCCACCTTGTCCCTGGCATTACGCCACCTTTAACTCAGACGGTGGAATGTTGGTCGGCAAGAATGAGGCGGAACAAAGTCCGCATACCCATTTTTTTGGTTTGTATGAATTATGATGTAAGTGTAAACGGTTCTCCGTTTTTATACGACAATTTACAATCATAAGCTGGAAGCAAAACAAAAGGCCAGTGCTCTACCAAAAAAGGTTTGCTCCTATTTTTCCTCAAAAGCAATAATATATGCGGTAAAAGACCAGAGCAAACTGACATTATGTCACATGCTAAATGACAGCTAAAAACAGAAATGGAATATCAAATATACGTTATATTCGATCATGGTAACCTTGAGGCTGCCAACATCCCAACACATTTTAATATATACAGTGGGCTGCTTACATAGTGCAGTCGGCTAAACTGTCAGGACAGTTGACAGTGCTACTCTCTCTTAGCGTGGAGCTCCTTGGCAGCTGCGCGTACATAGCTCAGTCTAATTCAGATCATAGTTCATGGATACTAATCAACAGAAGTACTTGACTGGGGATGGGTTTGCGAACCAACTACTGACTGGCTCAAAGTACAACGGAAACCTCAAACTCTCCGCCTATCCCTAACGAAAAATAACTAATTTTATTGGCTCCGGGAGAGCTGACTCGGACCAATTAGCTCCGAGCCCCTGACAACCAAAACAAATCTGAGTCCATTGAAATGAGAGTAGACAGCTGAAGCAGAGTGAGTAAGACGGACGACACACCTAGCCAATAGAAAAGCTTTGCGTGTGTGCCTGTGTCCTATCGGCATTGTTGGGCGGGAGTGGCTTTGCCATGAGCGAGGAAGGGGTTGAGAGCTTTACCAAGATGGCGGGGCCACGGCTCCTGCTGGTTCTTTTGGGATTATGTGCATCTGCTCGGGGCTTCCTGAACCTGGAAGAGCTGACCCACATGAAGTACGGCATCGAGATAGCTGCTGAGCCTGTGCTGAGAGGCCAGGTGAGCATTAGGGAGAGTGGGGTCTTGAAAGGAAGGTGTGTGAGAGGATGGACTTGAGACTGTGTGTTGGAAATGTATGACCGCTTGTTAAATAAGGAACATAACTGCGGGTGGTTGGGGCATTCGAGAGAGGAAGAGACCACCGTGGATAAGGGCGATAGGTCAACAGAGAGAGGACAGGTGAGTAGGCGTGAGGGAGCACGTGAGGTCGAAGAGTTACCAGATTGTGAAAGAATGGACTGATAAGAGGTCTGGGGAAGGTGGGGAGGGAGAGAGAGGCAAGTTGGCGGGTGAAGGTAGGGCATCCACATATGGGGGCATGTTTCGCTTGGGTTTCATTTATCAAATCTGGCTTCCTGGGTTTGCAGATATATTAAGTTAATTGATACCACAAAGTCACACCATGCATTCCGACGATTTGTAGAAGTTCCCGAGATGAAATAACGGTGTTATTGTGACATGAAGTTCTCTGGTCAATGTAAGGGAAGATTAAGGGACAAGGCAGGGGACATCAAGAGAGGGCAACCTAGAGAATAAGGAAGGTTATGGCGATGCTAGAAACATCACAACCTAAAAGGTTGAAATCACATTCGTCAACATTGGTAGAGAATATTGCAACATTTGGATGATCTCCGCGAGATGGGTATGGACGTGTTCTCGCTTAACACCAAAAACCCAAAACATGTAGTAAAGCCATAAAATAGTCTTACTCACAAAGCAGAAGTGATACAGTGGTAATCTGTGAGAGATAAATCTAAGCCCATGGGAACCACAAGTAAGGATCAACCGCTGATAGCCAAAGTCGTTAAAAATCTGAAGATCATAATGAACCACAATAACTCAATATTGATATACGACCCACATTTGAGCTCAGTAACTGAGGAGCAAGTGACAAGCAGCAGCCAAGACTGGGGATGGCTAAGCCTGACCTTGAGCTGTAGCTCCACAAGCAAAGTGCTGGACGGGAGCTATTGAATTATACCACCTGTAGCCACCGGTGACGAGATTGATCCTGAATAGGAGGTAACTGAGCAAGCATCTATTTATAACAACCTGAAACCGGTTTATGTGAACATCTTTTCATGGTACATAGCTGGGATTGGGGCAAAAATGAAAGATAGAGAATGGGCGCAGTTTGTTAGTAATTACACAATTTGAGTTTTCAAGAAACGTGGTCATTGACCAAAAATGAACTTGTGCGCTATCATAAGTATCACAGCCTCGGCTGTTCGGCAAAAAAGGGGTTGGCAATTTATGTTGTATATATTCTGAATTGTGAGGTGGTTCATGCTCTACGATGACAGCTGGTTCAAATATATTGCACGTTAGGCTGTTAAAACCAAGTGAGTAAGTTGTTTCTATGGACATAATTAGTGTATATATTCCACCATCTGGGTGGAGGATATACAGGTGATATGACGTAATACCTCGACATATCTACAGTCATTAAAAAGTCAAAGCTTTATCAATTTGAGGGAGGCCATGGGTGTGATGGCTTAACATCTGTTCCTGATTTGTGGGGATTTTAATGTCCGCCCAGTGGACGAAATGGTTATCAGTGAGATCTTGACAGAGGTATGCTGTTTTGACATACCAGAACCCGATTGTCTTGGGCAAGCCATGTACAAAGGGTGAGGCATTTGTAAAACTGCTATTAGAGTAGGGTTTGCAATCCCTAAATAGCCGCACCACCTATGGAAACCCAGCAAAAAGTACGTACAGAGGTGGTGCAAGGAGCTCACTTATAGAGTGCATACTAATTAACATTGAGAACTGTGTAAATTTAAATTACATGCATGTAGTGAGACAGGTCGAAAGTGATCACAACCACCACATAGTGAGCGTTGCTTTGGGCTCCAGAAGTAATTTGACGACACAGGCATATGTACGACACATTTATCCTGTTACAATTGAATCAGCTAACAGGAATTGTATCCGCTGGAATCCTGCTACCACAGCTAGAATCCTTATTAGATAGGGTTGTAGTGGTTTTTTTTTTTTTTTTTTACAGAGTAGGGCAAGGCGACTGAAATTATTCTAGAAACATTTCAGGCATTGCTACCAGAGATTAAATCAAAGAGGACATTCCCAGTTAAGCTTACTAACCGAAAGCAAGTGAATAAACCCATGCTTGCCTGATATGACGAAGGATGCGATGAGAGAGAAAAAAGGCTAGTTGCTCAAGCGCCTATACATCTTCACTCCGATTGGTAGACTGGAATGTATTTTCAGACCCATAGATGGGCCTACAAGCATCTACTATGAACTAAAAAAAAAGCTAGTCGCCGGCGCTTATTATGGGAGGAACTGAAAGAGGCCATAAACAAGAAAATTAACTAGCACTTTTGGAGGATAGTGATCAATGTTGAAAGCGGAACCATCAACCAGTTAGGTCATCATATTGGCTCAAAGGAATGGAAAGGCCATTTTAGCACTCTGTATAGAGAAAGAGGGGATGGAGGGGGAAATTGCACAGTTAGAACACAGACACACATGTTGAAATAACAATAGAAGTGAGACTGTCCAACAAAAAATTTTAAGACCAGAAGTTGAGAGACTGAGCACTCCTGTATATATATATAAAAAAAAATAAGACGCCTAGTCCCGATGCAGTTGCGGAAGATATTTTCCTGATGAAACCAAACTACTGGTTCTGGGTTCTGACTATGGTCTTCAGTGCCGCCATAATAGTGACTGTATGCATTCATCTTGGTACACAGCAATCCTGATCCCAATTCACAAACAAGCATTGAAAATGCAATAGGTCTCGCCTTTGATTAAGTTAAAGTCATTTGCTTTGCTAATGGTATTGTATAGCAAAGCAAATGGCCTTAACTTAATGACCTATTGCATTTTTAATGCTTGTTTGTGGGTTGTTTCCATGTGCCCTATGTCACGCTTGCACTTAATAGAGGCCAAACCCCTTTCTTTAGATGCGGCTTATCTAAAGAAAAGAGAGTGGCCTCTATTAAGTGCGAGCGTGGCATGGGACGCTTGGAAACAAACAATATTTGCAATTCAATAGGCCTCACATTTGCGAAAATGTAAGCTATTGACATTTACAGTACCAATAACTCAAAGTCTCGTAAATGCAAGACCTATTGCATTGCAAATACTTGTTAAATGTTACAGATGTGGAAACTTTAGGACAGGGCAGTAAGGGTATTTTATCAAGGGACTGCATCAAGATTATCAACAACTAATGGAGGCGACAGAATCCTAATGGTCAGAATTTGACAGAAGCTGTTGCCGCTGCTCATTTCCTATGGAAACAATAGCTTAACGGAAACAGCCAGCTGGGCCAAATCATTCACAGGTTCCTTCTAATTTTAGTGCAGTTACAATCAAATCAAAGAACGATGTCAAACTAAAGCTTTTTTAACTAAGGTCTAAATGTAACAACTTCCGTAGTATTGCAGAAAGAACTTTATTTGCTCTTTTCCAAGAATGCCGTCCATGGCAAAGTGTGCCAAAACAGCCTGGGCATATCTTATAGTGGCAAAAGATGACATCCACATCGGTCTTAAAGTCTGCTGTTCTAGAGTACCAGAAAATAAAACCCATTTACAGCCATGTTTTGATTAGTTTCCACTTTTTTCTGTAACAGACAGTTTATAGAAGGTTGGATCAACACAGACTATAGAGACGAACAACTTGTTTGTCATTAATGCAATGTGGATCGTGTTGGTATAACCAATATAGGGATGACTGTACTGTTTAATAAATGCATGTGAATAAAGGTACAAACTACATATCACAGTGTATCCTGCCTTTTTTTGGCACTGTTCTTGGGGTACCTGTATTGACCTAGACACTCTTGATTTTTATTTGAAAGAAACAAGCTGCAAAAGGTACAGCAAGGGTGAAGTTAGGTTATTACACATTTTCTGGACCATTTGGAAACTGTTTATTATAAACTAGCAATTAAACAAAACAAATTCGATTTTGTGCTGTAACCTCTAAATATCCAATAAGTGTGCACTGAAAAGACTTACAATCTTATGTTACCGTACTCAATATTATTAGTCAACGGCTGTCTCCTGTTATAAGTATATTAGTTTCTATAGACTAGCACACTGCTGCTCTGCACCTGTGTCAGTGGCTTACGGCTAGATAATCTTATAAAAGGTCTCTGCAGCTAAATGAAAAAATGTATCGCAGAGAAAGAGAGCGAGAGAGACCACTTTCTGAAGCATCCTGTACACTTAGAGCAGAAAGCCAGAAGGAACGAAGAGTAGGAACAATTTTTTTAAAATAGTTCCTGAGTGAAAAGAATGACATTATGAAGAAGTGAATAAGACTTTGCCTTACTGACGCCATCTTAGAAGACCGATTTAAATGGACAGGAATCTAATGGAGACTCATTGCTTTAATAGGAATTATTTAACCGAGTTCGCTGAAGGGGGAAGTGTGAGCCTCAACTCCCTCAGTTACTTATAGATAACCATCAACTAAATGGCCCTACTGGAAAAAGTACAGTTTTATTCAATTTAATAACTTTTAAGAACACAAATGAAAGAGCTCGTATAAGATCTATTATTTAGGACGTTGGCCATTGAAGTGGTGCTCTCAAACGACCACTTCAATTGCAGATCTCCTAAATAATGGATGCTCCTGTGCTCATGGAGGACAGGGGCACAAAATCACTCTGCTACAAACAGCAGAGGGATTTCCATTTTTATTTTTGGGCCTCGGGTGGTGGGGAAGAGCTTCCCCAACCTCCCATGGCCCTTGTCATGTTTTCAGTCTAATGACGATCTCAGCCCCCCGAGCACCGAAACACTTGGGAGACGTATCATTGGAAAGGGGAGGATCACCCCATTCCAATGGTACCCTTCATTAGTGGATCCCTGCTTGGGGATTGCTCCAGGAGGGCGATCTTCAAGCAGGGATCCACCCACTAGTCACCAGAGAGGGGGGAGCGGCCCCTTGGGCAAGGGCCTTTGCTCCCCCCCCATTTAATTTACCCAGACAGCCTTTTTGCTCCCCCTGATGGGCAAATGGGGGCAGGCAGAAAGCACCCTAGACGCCAGTTATTTTCTTTTTTATGCGCCAGGGGTGGGGGCTGCCCAGAATGGGCAAGCCAAAACTCCCAACGCCCCCCCCCACCCCAAAGAAGGATTAAAATGTCTGCCCCCCACCAGGAGGCAGATGGGGGCAATAGCCCCTGATCTGCCCCCCCCGGGGGAGGCAGAAAGCCCACAAGGCCCCAGGGTTTTTCTTTTATATGTATGTTGGGGTGGGGGCTGCCCAGAATGGGCATGCAAATACCCCCACCCAAAATAAAGAAATTCTACAGCCTTTCTGCCCCCCGGGGGGCAGATGAGGGCAGTAGCCCCCAATCTTCCCCCGGCAGGGGGGGGGCAGAAAGCACCCTAGACGCCAGGGTTTTTTTTATGCGCCAGGGGTGGGGGCTGCCCAGAATGGGCATGCCAAAGCCCCCACCCTACCCCCCCAAAGTAATAATCGGACTTTCTGCGCTCCCCAGGAGGCAGATGGGAGCAATAGCCCCTGATCTGCCACCGGGGGGGGGGGGGGGGAGAGCAGAGAGCCCATTAGGCCCCAGGGTTTTTCTGTTATATATATGTTGGGGTGGGGGCTGCCCAGAATGGGCTTGCAAATACCCCCACCCAAAATAAGGAAATTCTACAGCCTTTCTGCCCCCCCGGGGGGGGGGGGGGGGGCAGATGAGGGCAGTAGCCCCCAATCTTCCCCCGGGGGGGAGGGGCAGAAAGCACCCTAGACGCCAGGGTTTTTGTTATGCGCCAGGGAATGGGCATGCCAAAGCCCCCCCCCCCCAAAAGTAAGAATCAGACTTTCTGCGCTCCCCAGGAGGCAGATGGGAGCTGTAGCCCCTGATCTGCCACCGGGGGGGGAAGCAGAGAGCCCATTAGGCCACAGGGATTTTTTTTATATATATACGTAGGGGTGGGGGCCGCCCAAAACGGGCATGCAAATACCTCCACCCAAAATAAAACTTCTACAGCCTTTCTGCCACCCTTTGAAGGTAGGTGGGGGGGAAGAGAGCCCACAAGGCGACAGCGATTATGCTGGCTTTTTTTTAATATGTAGTGGTGGGGGCTGTCCAGAATGGGCATCCCAATGTCCCCACCCACCCAAACAAAATACCCAGTCTTTCTGCCCCTCTTAGGGGCATATCGGGGCAATAGCCCCCGATTTCCGCCCTCCCCAAGGCGGCAGAAAGCCCACTAGGCACAGACTTTTTTGCGGAATGTGCCTACTTCTGGATTTTGGGTCCTAGCGCAGCTAGCACCCAAGGAAACCTACCAAACCCACACATTTCTGAAAACTAGACACCCGGGGCATTCAAGGGAGGTATGGCTTGCGTGGATCCCCCAACGTTTTCTTACCAAGAATCCCCTGCAAACCTCACATTTAGCAGAAAGAAATCACTTTTTCCACGCATTTTTTTGTGTGGAAAAGTTGTGGCATTACCGGGCTGACACAGATTTCCTACCACAGCTGACACAAATTTCCTACCACCCAGCGTTCCCCCAGGTCTCCCGATAAAAATGGTGTCTCACTCGTGTGGGAGGCACAAGTACCCGCGACAGGCAAGGGCCCAAAACTTATTGAGGGGACATCAAAATTGCCTATCACAAAACGAACTGGTTTTGCAAGGGGGGTCCCCCTGGGTTTTTGGCCCCGTGCTTGGAAGCCAGCTAGGGAAACCTACCGAACCCACACATTTCTGAAAACTAGACACCCCGGGGATTATAGGGAGGTATGGCTTGGGTGGATCCCCCTACTTTTTCTTACCCAGAATCCCCTGCAAACCTCAAATTTAGATGAAAAAAAATCACTTTTTCCACACATTTTTGTGTGGGAAAGTTGTGGCATCACTGGGCTGACACAAATTTCCTACCACCCAGCGTTCCCCCAGGTCTCCCTATAAAAATGGTGCCTCACTCATGTGGGAGGCCCAAGTAGCCGCGACAGGCAAGGGCCCATTTTTCTCGGAAGACTTTAGGGAACGCGGGGTGGGTGGAATTTTGTGGATCCACGCAGATTCCAGAACTTTCCACCACAGAAATGTGAGGAAAATGTGTTTTTTTGGACACATTTTTAGGTTTGCAAGGGATTCTGGGTAACAGAAGCAGGTGAGAGCCAGTCAAGTCACCCCATCCTGGATTCCACTGGGTGTCTAGTTTTCAAAAATGTATAGGTTTGCTAGGTGCCTGCAGAGCTAGGGTTCAAAATCTACAGCTAGGCACTTTGCAAAAAAAGGGTCCGTTTTCACTGTGAAAATGTGGTGTGTCCACGTTGCGTTTTGGGCAGTTTCCTGTCGCGGGCACTAGGCCTACCCACACACGTGAGGTACCATTTTTCTCGGAACACTCTGGAGAACGCGGGGTGGAAGAATTTTGTGGATCCACGCAGATTCCAGAACTTTCCACCACAGAAATGTGAGGAAAATGTGGTTTATTAAACAAATGTTTAGGTTTGCAAGGGATTCTGGGTAATAGAACCTGGTAAGAGCCAGTCAAGTCACCCCATCCTGGGTTCCCCTGGGTGTCTAGTTTTAAAAAATGTATAGGTTTGCTAGATTTCCCTAGGTGCCGGCAGTGCTCGGGTTCAAAATCTACAGCTAGGCACTCTACAAAAAAAGGGTCAGTGTTCACTAAAAAGTAAAGTGTGTCCACGTTGCGGTTTCAGCCGTTTCCTGTCGCGGGCATTAGACCTACCCACACAAGTGAGGTACTGTTTTTATCGGGAGACTTAAGGGAACACAGAATTATAGAGCAACTGTTATTACCCATTGACTTCTGATGCATTTCAGCCTTCCAAATGAAAGAAAATGTGTAAAAAAGAAGTCATTTTGAAAAATGACCTATAATTCTCTTGCTAGTATGGGTACTCACAATTTCGGAAATGTGCAAATATCTACTGTTTCTAAACTCTATATTTTGTTCCCATTTCAGAAATACATAGGTGTCTTTCATACCGATATACCCGGTACATAATAAAAAACCATTGCAAGACGCTGCTCAGTTATTGGCTCTGGGTTCGTCGGGTTCTTGGTGAACCTACAAGTCCTATATATCCCCACCACCAGAAAGGTCCAGTGGAGGTAACGGTATATTGCTTTCAAACAGCTGTCATAATTAGAAGAAGTTACAGGTGAAAACGTTGACACAAATGGACGATTTGTTCAATTAATTTTCAATTTTTCCTATATTCAACGGTTAGTTTCTATAAAGAAACCTTGAAGGATCTACACTAATGACCCCTTGCTGAATATAGAATTTTGTCTACTTTTCTAAAATGTATAGCTTTCCAGGATCCATTATTGCTTTTATACCCATTTCTACAATTAACTGGAAAGAGGTTGAAAGCACAAAAAATAGCAAAAATAGGCTATGTCCCCGAAAAATGCCAAAACTTTGTAAAACATTTTGGTTTTCCGACAGAAGTCTGCTTTTCGCCAAAAGCTGGTGATTTCAGCACCACAACCCCTTTTTTGATACCATTTGCAGGGAAAAAAACAGACGCTTTCATCTGTAGCCCTTTTTTTCCCATTTTTCCAAGAAAAAATCCCCATGATGTTGGAAAAAAAGGACGCACATTTGGCGTGGATCGCTTATGTGGTCAAAAGGTTACAGGGGTTTAAGCATGAACTACCCCAAATAGCCCAAAAAAGGCTAAGCACAAGGGGGGGGGGGGGGAGGCTTAGCAGCGAAGGGGTAAAATGTTAAACAACTGAATAAAACTGCACTATTTCTAGTAGGGGCACTCAGTTGATGGTTATTTACTAATTACCTAGAGAGTTCAAGGACCATCGTTTCCTTTGTTCTCGTTCCTTTTAACAGTAAGCGCACAGACTAGTCCAACCTCCCAATTTTGGAAAGATTTTTCGAAACGTTTATTTGCTCAAATCAGAATTCAAATCAAAAAGGAATTAATTAAGGATCAACACAACTTTTTGTATTAACACCCTTGCGGTACTTCTTACGACTGTGATACGGGTTAACGTCATTCTGAGGATGTAGAGAAAAAATCTTCAAGGCATTTCACAAAGTTGCACAGCTTATTATGGCCTTTCTAAATAACATGTCACACGAGATTAATCCAACAATATCGGGAAAAAACAGCAGTACATAAATCCAGTTATTGTTGTGCATATTACAAAAAACAGTCCAGTTTTCCCAGACCGAGCAAGACACGAAAGAGACTCTGAAACCTGAACAAACACTGCTGCAATTAATGTCAATGTGAGCTGGGGGAGGAGTCAACGATGCATTGCTGACGCCGGCATTATTAGTTGTTCAGCTCGACTTCCTACAATTGATTTATTTATAAAAACCATTTCATAAGCACAAGTGATCCTTTCACTTAATGGCAAGGATTTACCAGATCGGGTGGACAAGGCTATCAAGCCTGGGGCTGGACAAAGGCCTTCTTTGCAGTTCACAGCCCTCGAAAGAGTTGCTTACCGCCTCGTCAGCAGAAACAGAACTGCATTAAAGTTCTCCTCTTACTAGGACTGACGTGTAGGTTAAAGTCATTCCACGTTAGAGCTCCACAGAGGATTTGCTCACACTTTACTACAGGAAATAAAAGTCTTCTGAACAAATTGGTTCAAGAGAATAAACCCAGAGCAACAAAAAAAAAATGTGTCAAAGAACGCGGCCGCAAAATAGTGGAAGCATACGACATGCTGAATAACTGTTAGTGTTAAGAATTAACTGCAGAACTTCGCTTTCGTCTGGTTCATTGTGACTTAATTTGACAAATTAACAAAAGAAAAATGCGTGTTTTACAATAATGCAGTTGGACAAACCATTAACAGGAAAAAGAATCAGTGTACACATTTATTCATGCGTGTTAACTCAAAGGGAACGCCATTTTCATTTTTGCAAAGGGGCTCGCTCGATTGTGCAGAGAGATTTTAAAGCCGCGGGGTTAATTGGCACGGAACGGATCAAGGAAGAATAATGCAGGTATAGGCACACCTCAGCCTCTTGGATCTGACCCACTTTATTCGCTAGCCTCCCTCGAGGGCCTGCGCCTATTTATATATGTATTTGCCTCAGAGAGCCTGATTCTCGTTACAAAATGAGCGGAAGAACTGCGCCCGTCGGAAGATTAAATGGTTGTTTTTTTATACGCCAGTAACTGATTTACTTCCAGTAGGTTTCATTTTATAAACTAAAATAAGGATTGACGTGAAATGCAAAGACACGAATCCTTGCTTGCGAGATTTAGTCCCTCTGCGGGTGTCTACTAACTCATGCAGTACAACAGAGAAGTATATTGATTTTGTTATGTCAACTCATCTGTATGGCAAACGTTGCGCCATGGCATGTATGGTGTCACTGTCAATCTCTGATTCGGTGGAGCAGGCGTGTGACGCCTTCAGATGGGTTGTATGATGGAGGCCCGCATGGCGCAACCAAGCAGCCAGAACCACGAATGCCTTTACCACGCATACCTTTACCACGCAATTTTTTGATAAAGGCATGAATGGTAAGCCTGGCTAAGGTCGCAACACCCGCTCCCCTGCCCTAAACTACAAACTCCATAAATGCCCCCCTTGCCCTGAAGTCCAATATCCCTCCCCCCTCCCATCCCCATGCTATCCCTAACCCTTAACTTACACTACCTGAACCACTCCCACCCTGCGCTGTCCCTAAAACTACCCCAACCCCTTCCACTGCACTGAAGTCTAAAACCATAAACCCTATTTTGAAAAACTACCCGACACCCCAGCCCTAAAAACTACCCCGCCATCCCCTAAGCCCTAAAAGCTGTCCCGAATACCCATTCCCCTCCCCTAGGCCTAAAACCCTGACCCTTAGCTAACATTACACCGACCCGCTACCACACCCGCGCTGTCCCTAAGACTACCCCAACCCTTTCCACTGCCCTTAAGCCTAACACCATAATTAAAAAAAAAAAACTACCCTGACCTTCACTCAGTCCTGTAAAATACCCCGATCCTCCCCCAGTTCTGTAAACTACCCCGCCATCCCCTAAGCCCTAAAAACAGTCCAGATTGTGCTCACGAACTGCCGGAAGCTTCGCTTCTGGTTTATTTGAATGTGTGGCGTTTCATTGCGGGCCCTCGGGCTCTGTAGCGGCCGGCCTCGGTAGTTGTAGGCCCTTGTATGTATTTTATTGTGTAATAAAGGTTTCTTTAAAAAAAAAAACCAAAAAAAAAAAACCAGTCCAGACAACCCATTCCCCTCCCCTGCCCTAAAGCCTAAAACCCTGACCCTTCGCTACCATGACACCGACCCGCTGCCTACCCAGAACCTCCCTCCCCAACCCTGAAAACAACCGCCGCTCCTCCCCTTCCCAACCCTGAAAACAACACCCTCCCTCCTCCACCCTGAAAACAACCCCCGCCGCTCCTACCCTCCCAAACTCTGAAAACAACCCCTGCCTCTCCTCCCCTACCCCACCCTGAAATCAACCCCCCCCCCCTCCACATCTCCCCAACCCTTGATTTGTGACTGTAATCATGCATGCAAAATTAATGAATTGCAGCCATGTTTTCCCATAACCAAACAAAGTATGCACGTCTAGGGTAATCTGTTTTCTCATAGGTACTTTGGAAGTGTACATGAGCGGACTGGACTGGACTTTAGTGGACTGGGGTGGGGTGGGGTGGGGTCGTGTGGACCAAGTGCGGAGTTCGTTAGATATGCGCCAGCCTACACATGCTCTTACCTGCATTGCCGGGTCAGCCACTAATTTTTCTTAATATTTCATACAGTCCCTCAAGGATTCCTTGACAAACTAGTCTGGTGGGACTAGGCCTTTCGGTATTTCTGACATTATGGTGGCTTTCGCTATAAATATTTCAAGAACATTTCCCATTTACAATTTGCTTCTTGTAAATTGCTTGGTAATATCACTGCTCTCCCTGGTAGCATCTAATGCTCTAAGATTCACCCTCAAGGGTCGTCAGAATAAACATCTATACCAGAAGAGCCATTGCTTGGCGAAACTCCCGGTAAGGAGGACCACTACCAGCCAGAGTGGCCCATATTGTAAGCAGGGCAAGAAGTGGGCTCCTTAATTCTATTATAAGACCAGGGGTTCAATTATGGCTAAAGTCTCCATTACTGAAAGAAAGTATAGCAGCAAAGTAACATAAATGAATCAGCCAACATGAAGAAAAAGAAAATCAATAAAGTTTACACGCATGGTGTGGTAGTCTTGTTCTGACCTCATAAAACAATGCCAGTATAACTAACTCTGCAGATCAGCACATGTCCTCTTCTTCCTAACAGGGGTGTTCCCCCCCCCTCGGGCCTGACTGGGAATCGAAACCGAAACTGGCAAACTGCTCGGCCAGCCCCCCTGGGGGAAGGAAGTGGGTTCAGCCGAGCTGCTTGTTAGGGACGGTTTCGGCCGTTTTTGTTAAAGGGGCCGATATTGCCGGCCCACGGTAACAAAAATGGCCCCCAGAGACCTAAAACCGGCCCCTACCATGTCAGTCCACCGGGAAAACGCCCGGGGCCCGCTATGGCCAGTCTGGCCCTGTTCCCCCCCCATTGTTCTTTTAATTGCACCCTTTGCACTCAGCATGTGCCACTTGGCTTGCCTCTATTTATACTATTAAGCTTGTATTGGCTAGTCTAATGAGATGGGAGTGCTCTCTTGCAACATTGTTGCAGCGCGCTCTTGTCCATATCTGCTACCTCAAGGTCATTTCCAGAGAGAAGTTCCTTTCCAGAGAGAAGTTCCTTTCCAGGAGCCTTTCAAGGCTTGAAACATGGTTTCAGCTTCCAGGCGGTTTAAGGGACTTGGTATAGCGGATCCTGGATAGATATATAGATATATATATATATATATATATATCCAGACAAAAAGGATGGGATCCACCGGTTTGCACCTCTACCCAGGGGGTGCAAGCAAGGGCGCTACTGCCTTTAAACATCTAGTGTCGCAGGATACTTTGTTGTGGGGATTCTGCACATATACAGAACTATGCACAGGAAAACAGGACCTCAGTGAATAGGGGGTGTACCAACCTACCACATTAGTACCCCAAATCCCAAACCGACTAGCTATAGCGTCTCATTCGTTCTTCATCTACAGCGAAGCTACCAATGATTAGACAACCCAGGAGATGTGACTCTATCTTGGGAATTGCGGGAGCCAGACACTCTTTCGCTTACTCACTCATACCGGTCCACAATGCGAGTAATTAGAGAAGTGGTCTAGTTATTTCAACTAACGCGCTCTATGGTGCAGTACACGAGCCAATACTAGCAGCAAAATGCATAAACACAATATAGTCAGCATTGTTACAATACCATAGAATACAAACGGGATGTCATGTTATAAAAACAGCGGAAAAGGACTAGGCGACCTAACCACTCTCCCCGTGACAAGAGATAGTTTATTATAAAAAGAAGACCTCTGGGCTTTGTCAGCAGACCCCCATACCTCAAGGCCTAGATGCAATGCTCACATTGCAGAACAAGTACAGCTCTTCTCTTCGTAAAGGTGTCTCTCCAAGTGTGTCAAAACATGTTGCGGTTGTAATATTAAAGTACATGATTTCCAGGAGTGCAGCTGTGTGTAGCATGTTATGTCTAGGTGCGAGGGACTGACCAGAACCGAATAACAAGGGGCATTGTTATTTAACCTTGAACATCGTGCGCAGACTAAACCCCAGAGCACAGCAAAGAACGTGCAAGGTAGACAGTTCTCATGTGAAATATATGCAGGCAGTGTTGTGCGCAAAGCAGTCTCATGGCAGCAAAACTCATGCTAACTTAGCAAATGTCGACAATGGACCTATAAGCCATACTACAACTTTAAATGAATGGACTCTTTCTATGGTGTTTGTTCCAATAAATAGACAGATTCCTCCACTCCAGAGTGAAAGCCCACTTATGTTGAGAGGTTTTGTTGGATGTTTAAAGGAGCTAGCAAGAAAGTAAGTATACGTGCCGGGAAGGCGAGAGGCGTTAAGGAACAGCCTAGTCCCTGTGCCCATACCAGCCCACAGATGGGAAAGTAGACTAGCGCTTGTGTGGTAGGAATAAGAACCATGGGTAACAAACAATAGAACTCAACATCAAGAGCCTGCAGCAGGGAGCTGCATGCCCTAACAGTCACTCAAAGACCAGTGCAGTAAGTGGGGGATGGTGACAATTGGTAATCATGTGCCAATGGGAAGGGGGTGCCAGGCGGCAAGCAGACAAACCAGGCTAATATTCAATGTGGCAACCATCCATCCACAGCCCGCTGCAGAGTCTGGCGTCGGTGATGTAACATTCAATGAAAGAGGCAGCGTATGTGGTGGGAGGCAGTGAGAGCTCCCTGTCCAAGGACCAGAGATAGTCTGTCTTCAGTGGTCACTCCCCCAGCTGCGTGCAGCCCAATTGAGGCGATGGAGCATTATTATAGATTGTCTACCGTTTGTGGTTCCTGACCTGACGTCATCATCACTCAAGGCCGAACTTGAGTCAGTTTTCTTAGGAGGCAGAGATTTCCTAAGGGCAAACGCTGCTGAACTGTCTCAGTTTTTGTGGAGTAGGCGCAGCGGGAGGCCCTTTGGAGTTTCCACGGGGTCGGCCCCGGCAACTCAGTTGTATGCCAGGGCAGGACCTCCTATTCCTGTCTGCTGGGGGTGATGATTTATCTCAAAGTGGTTTCCACCCAGACCCAGGCAGCCTCGGGATCCATGAAAATGTGGGTTTGCTGGTCATGAATGACTTTGAGCCTTGCTGAACATAAGAGGGAGTACTGGATGTGGAGGTCTCGAAGGCAGCATCTGACTGCAAGAAAGGAGGAGCATTGATGTTAGATCTGCATGGTGTAGTCGCATAAGATCAAGATGCAGCACTTTTTGTATTTAAGTGGGGCTGCCTGTGAAGCTGCTTGCAGGATAGCATCTCTATCTTTGTAAAGAAGCAGTTTAGCAACTACAGGGTGGGGAGGCACCCCCGTTTGCGGATGATGAGCCGACACGCGAAGCGCTCTTTTCAAGGAGAAGTGCGAGAAAGGGAGAGGGCCGGCATGAAGGACTTTATCCACTCCTCCATGAAACTCTATCATTGGCTGGGTGAACTCTGGCAGGCCACCACTCGTACATTATTTCTCGAGGCTCTATCCTCAGCATCCTCTGCTCTGTCTTCCAGGCACTTCACTCTTTTGAGGAGGTCCTGCTTGCTCTGTTCTTGTCCCATTAGTCGTGGTCATATGTCCTCGATGCGGCATTCTGTGTCTGTAACTCTAGAAGCCAGTTCCTCTGGTCGTCACAGAGTAGTCCAAATTCCACTTCAATCTCCTAGATTCCAGATTCCACAGAGGTACACGATGATTCTATTGACGTTAATATGGTGTCCAATTTGGCTGAGGGGTCCTGGGGATGGAAGATCTTCTGGTGCCTGGCGATTCGGGGAATGGGACGTCGCAGGGGGTCCTAGACTGGCCCTCGGTCTGCCCATAATAAGTTGTGGGGACTGGGTGGAGACACAGCCTATCGCAGAACTAGTCAATACGTGTTGCTCTTTCCGTTAGCAGGTGACCAAAGAGGGGATCGATGAGCATGCACAGCCCAGGGCAGAGCTTCGTGTGAGAGACTTTGGACAATGGGTAGACACTCGTTGAATCCCTGGTTCTAGGCTGTGCAGTGCACAGGGTGCTGGCGATGCATGGCCTGGGGGTATTAAGAGCGGTAGCACCAGCGACATCAGGAGGACATCTAAAAGGCAGCAGATTGATCAAATAAATCTCTCCAAGACCATCTATTACAAACCAATTCAACATGTTTCTTGTGATAAATTAGCAAAGCTTGGAAATTGTCATAATTGAGCATTCAGTCTTGTAATACAATGGACATCTCCCCCATTAATGTGACAGGAGGCTTGGATTCTATTAAGGACACAGAGGCTAATTTTCAATCTAGTAGCCTTACTATTTACTAATTGGGAGGGTCCAGACTCCTGAATCTTGACGGGCAGAAGGTTGAATACATTGTCAGCGAGATATGAACTGTCAACATTTAATATTTATATTTCAGATTTGGTGCCACTCACCTGGTTGTACTTGAAAACAATAAAACATGTTTAAAAAAAAAAAAAAAAGACAGGCTAAGATTATTCCACCTTCCTTTCCCCGAAAGATAATTCTATTATTTCACTCCTGTAGTTTGACTTGAAATTGGTTCCCTTGGTTGAAGGGGATATTTTCTGAATAACTTTTTCACTTGGATGGAGCTATTGAATCCTATCCTTTACTTCCGCTGTTTTCAAATCATTAAATTGAAGGAAACAATTTGATCTTCAAGCATTTGGTTTTCTCTACACTGGTTCACTGGCCTGTTCTTCTGACTGCAAGAAGAAGAGGTTTGCTTTGCACAGGCAGTTATACTTGACATTGTGTTGTGACTGGCTACTGTACTGTGAGGTCAGAACAAGACTACAACAGAGACACATTTATACATATGTCCATGATGGGTGATCCATTTTATACTGTTTTGCTCCTAGAGTTTCAGGAACATAGACTTTAGTCATAATCTCTGTCTCTGTGTCTTTAATACAATCCGAACCTTCTGTCACATTAGCGGGAGATATTTCGATTATGGTTGCATTGCTTCAACCTTCATTTGTCCTTCTGATAACACAATGCATTGGCAGGTAAGTTGGTTGCTATTCGGTTGCAGAAAAGGCATTCCATGGTAATAGGATTTAAGTAGTCGCTATACCATTTGAAAGCACCGCTGTGAGATCGTTTGCTCCCATCAACAAAAGAGGGTGCATTGGATGTAGAAAAAAGATTGAGCAAACATTGGTCACAGCCTTATTGAGTCAGCATGATGATCGAGATTTGCAAGTAGCTTGCACAGATTTTCAATTGGAACAACTGAATATTTAAGTTCAGGATTAACAACATTCTTGGCCTCACTAATCAACTGAAATACAAATGGTTCCTTGCAGAATGGCTTTGGCACACTTCAAAGCCATTCATTGTAACCAAGCATCATGTAAAGGCCTTTGGCATTTAATTTAAGGAATAATAAAGCATCTATGAAAGTGTAATCCACTGTTCGGTTTGCACATGTACTTCAGCAGTATGTCGTTCATGAGCTGAAGCTCCCTTCTAATTATAAACTAAAGGCCAGCTTCCCAAAAACGTTTCAATGGCAAGGTGTCACTTATACATTTCAGGAAGTAAGTCATATCCACTCATGGAAAACAAGCCTTGGGACTCAGACCCTCAATGTCTACTGGAGGTCCCTAGTTTTCCTGTATTATCAGCACTAACATGTTTTATACCCTAGTGCAAGAAGTCCCCAAGAAGGACATGGAACAGTTGAATTGTGCATGTTGCAGAAGTAGTTTCTAAAGGCTGATTAAAATAGGTAAACATCAGGAGATGCAGATCAAAGCCAACAAATGAAGGATCTGAAAAGAAACAAAATTGAGGATGGATCTGGACAGTGGTATCAGCAATGATGCTTGATTATTACATGAGCAAAAACAACAGTTGATGGACAGAATGCAGAACAATAGTCATACATTCACCCCAGTACAGAGATCTGGGCCTAAATCCATCCATTTTTGCTCACCATGCTGTTCCAGTTTGAAACTAGCCATATGCAAATTAGTCTTGACCCTGTGCCTCATGGGTACAGTCCAGCCCGAACTGCCAAGCCAGGTCCTCCCTGGACTGAAAACAAGCAACCTAGGACCGGTTTCGGGGTTTCACCCCTCTTCAGCCAGGATAGCTTGACTCCAGTGGCATGGAGAGCACGGGACCCACGTCTAGGCATACCCTTCCCACTCGGGGTGACAAATGCAAAAACAACAGTTAATGGACAGAATGCAGAACAATGTCATACATTCACCCCACTACAGAGATCTGGGCCTAAATCCATCGTTTTTGCATTCAGTTCATCAATTGTGTGTCTTTTGCTTTCTCGCCCTAAGTGCGCCAGGTATGCCCAGACGTGGGTCCTGGGCTAACTGTGCCACTGGAATCAAGCTATCCTGGCTGAAGAGGGGTGAAACCCCGAAACCGGTCCTAGGATGCTTGTTTACGGTCCAGGGAGGACCTGGCTTTGCAGTTCGGGCTGGACTGTTCCCATGAGGCACAGGGTCAAGACTGATTTGCATATGGCCAGGTCTAAACTGGGGTGGCATGGTGAGCAAAAGAATGATGAATTTAACCCGGATCTCTTGACTAGGGGTGAATGTTTTGATTTGTCCTGCATTCCGTCCATCAATTGTGTGTCTTTTGATTATTACATGTGGCATAACATGGATGCTTGTTAAGACAAGGTTGAGGCACGGTACTGTGCTTAGACTTTTATTGTCTTACAAAGGTAGACAGGATGCAGTGTTATAAAACAAATGTTAAAACACAATGACTTTCACTGTATTAGACCAGAAAGTAAGGCAGGGCCATTTTTAAGGAAAGTTAGGGTGACAGTAAAAATTGGCAAAATTAAGAGAGGAGTTGGCCTAACGGCTAGGGCGGTCAACCTCGAATCTGGGGAACTGGGTTTGAGTCTCGGCAATGATGCTGAACATCCTGTGATTCTGGGCAAATCACTTAATCTCCCCGTGCCTAACAAAAATGAATGTGCCCTCATGTAATTCAACTGGTGCTATGTAGAGCGCTCTGATACCCGATTAGGGTCAAGTTTGCGCTACATAAAACTCTGTAAACAAAAACAAAACAAAAAAAACAAAAAAAAAACGGTGTAATTTAATAAAAATCTGCCCTGCTCATAATTTTAGATTATCTCTTTGGTGATTAGAGAAAGTAAAGTACAGAACACTATCAATAGCACACTGCTGGATTAAAGGTAGAAGTAGTAGGATTGGAGCAAGCTAAGAAGTCCAAACACTGAAAAAACAAAATAAATAAATATAACTGAGTAGCAAGTTAAAGTTGCATTCCTTAGTTACAGGCGGTGCCAGTTGTGCGGAATTTGGACACAGGAGTGCCGTGAAGAACTAAGCCACGCAAAGCAGCCTTAGAGAAGAGTTGTCACTAAATTAGGCACACTAATTGAGACTCAGTGAAATCACTGCTACAGCATATTTTGCATTGAGGGAAAGGTACCTGGGATAAGACTGAAAGACTGGAATACTGTATGACCAATTTGAAAGTCAATATGGTCTGGCAGAATGTCTCATATAATCTTTAAAGCTCAATTAAGGCTAAAATCATGGGTGTTATTACGCTCATTGTAACAAAATTATGGCAACCTGGTCCTCCAATCTTATATGATAACATGTAATCAAAAAAGATTATCTGGGGGGAGGAGCCTAGCGCGCATCCAAGATGGTCGCGTGAGCACAGGGCTCCCCGGACCCTTTCTGCTCCTCGGAATAAATCCTGAGACTATCCTGAGTTGGTGTATGGAATCTGAGAGAAGAAGACCAGCTGACTATATATCTCTTTCCAAAATTCTAATCGGACCTGGGAATCCTGAGTTATCGTCGCCGGAACTTTTGGGACCCACCCGACGGAGGAGGCCGGGGTGGAGGTGACCCGTGGGGCCGGGCTGCAATTGAACAACAGCGGCCTCAGCGCGGTGCCAGTCACCGATTCAGCACTTTCGGTTTCGATTTTGGCCTTCAGGAGATCAGCTGGCGTGCGTGCTCAAGGTGGCGGGGTGCCTCTTGGGCCTCTGCCCGAGGTTTGCTTCCATCTGCTGCGGACGGGTCTGACGCCTCCGACCCCTACACCGACAGTTTGTGATCCTTTCCCTGGCACCCGTGCGCCCCTTGATCGGAGGTCCCATTGAGTGACGGCGCTCACATGGCGGGCAAAGGGGGACCGGAGGGGCGCAAGACCAAGGCTTCACTACGCGGGGGAGCGGTCCAGAGCAACAACATGGACCGCTATACCCAGGGCAGGGGGTCCCCTGGCGCTGCTGGCCTCTCCCCGGATGCTGCGGGGGGAGGCACGACCGTCGCTGCGGAACCTTCCCTACAGGATATTATGGGCGCCATCGAGGGCATCAGGGAAACTATCGCGACGCAATATGAGGCCCTGGCCCGTAAGATCGACACTGTCGCGATCGACGTCACCCTGATTCGGGCCGACCTCTCTAAAACCAACGAGAAGGTCCAGGCCCTTGATACACGGACCTCCACCTTGGGTGCGGAGGTGTCGGATCTGCGGGCCGCGCTTGGGGACATTAGAGTGGTCAACGACCACATGGCCCGGCGGCTTGAGGACTTCGAGGGACGGGCCCGACGCAACAATATCCGTATCATTGGGGTACCGGAGTCCTCCGACAGCCGCCCGGTGGACCTCGTGGTCGAGGAACTTATCCTGCAGCAGCTGTCCCCGGTTGGCCTAAGTAAATTCTTCGCTGTGGAGCGGGCCCATCGGGTTCCTGGCGGCCGGCCGCGGCCGGGGGCCCCCCCGAGGCCTATCGTGGCTAAACTGTTCCACTACAGGGACCGCGATGCTATTCTGCAGGCTTCACGGACCCGTGGCCCGGTCCGCTACGAGAACTCGATCGTCAACTTTTACCCGGACTTCACGCAACTGGTCCAGAAACAGCGGATGGGATTCCAGGGGGTGAAGCGTCGTCTCCGCGAGCTAGGCCTGAAGTATTCGATGCTCTACCCGGCGAAACTTCGAGTGGAGCATGGAGAGCGGACAGTCTTTTTTGACACTCCTGTGGCCGCAAGTGACTGGCTGGACTCGCTGCCGGACGGGGGTGGCCGGCCCGGGCCCTCTGGGGGCACCGCAGGTGACGGGTCCCCTTAGACTGACCTTTGGTCCTTGCTTTTGCGTTTTTGCACTGTACAGTTGGGTCTTACTTCTTTTGCATACTGTGTTTTACCAGGACCCGTGAGGGGTGCGGGCGGGTTCGGGTCCCTTTCCTCCTCCGGGGTCTTTTTGTAGAATGGGGTTAGCGGGGCGACAGGCACACTGCAAGTTGGGGGGGGTCTTAGGCCCGCAGGGGTGCAGGGTGGGGGGCGGTGGACTTGGGGTGGGGTTGGGGGGGAAGAGGGGTTGTTTAGTTGTGTGTTTTTTATTTACAGGGCGAGGAATTGATTTTTATCCATATTTGGGAGCGGTGCTGCGGGCTGGGGGCTTCTTGCTCTATTGGAGGGGATGGGGGGAGACGGGTTGAGGCTTATGTCGTGGAACGTCAATGGGTTGGGGGACCGTATTAAGCGGGGTGTTGTACTGCAATATTTGCGCCGTTTGACTCCTGATGTGGTGTTTCTCCAGGAGACGCATTTGGTCGGCAATGTCTGCCATGCGATGCACAGAGGGGGATACCGCCTCGTAGCCCATTCTGGTTTCACGACTGGCTCCAGGGGGGTGGGCATTCTCCTGCGAACCTCCCTTCCGGTGGAGATCACGAGGATAGTCTCGGATGACAGAGGGCGCTATGTGTGTCTGATTGGGAGGTGGGAGGGGCAGCCCCTTACCCTGGTTTCAGTCTACGTCCCCCCGGGCCTCCAGAACTCCACCTTTGCTGATTTGGGTCGAATGTTGCTAGACCTCCCGGACGGCCTCCTGCTCATGGGCGGGGACTTTAATTCTGTGGTTTCGGGTGAACTGGATCGTCACCCACCGAGGACCCTCCCCGCTGCCCAGTCATGGCTGGGTGGGATGTTGGAGACCTTCGGCTTGGTGGATAGTTGGAGACTACTGCATCCGACCCAGTGCCAGTTCACTTTTCATTCGGGGGCGCATGGGAGTCTCTCCAGGTTAGACTACTTCCTTATGCCAGCGGCGCAGACTGGTCGGATTCGAGAGGTCAGACACCTGGCGCGTGGTATCTCCGACCATTCTCCGCTGTGGCTTCTCTTTGACACCGGGCCGCGGTCCGCAGGGCGGATAGCTCCCATTAACCCCTGGTACCTGCGGGACCCTGTGACTCGTGACAGCCTGGTTAAGGCCATGGACCAATACTTCAGTGAAAACGAGGGGTCGGTGTCGTCTGCGTTGTCCCTTTGGGAAGCCTTTAAAACTGTTATACGCGGACACGCCCTCGCCCAGATAGTGGTGGCCAAGAAGGTTAGGAGCGAGGCGGTGGTGAAGCTGGAGACTGACGTCTCGGGGCTGGAGTCGGCCTTGGAGGCGAATATTACTCCGGACGGGCTACATGCCCTTAGCCTGAAACAGTTCGAATATAGGTCCCTGGTCACTGACGCGGCCAAAACTATGTATAGGGAGCAGCAGGGCCGATTGTATGACGCGGGGGACAAGGCGGGAAAGTTGATTGCGTGGCTGGACAAAAAGGAGAGAGTGAATCGCGTGGTCCCCGAGTTGCGTGCTGCGGATGGTGGGTGTGTGACTGAACCGGATGAGATTGTGGAATGCTTCGCTGACCACCTCCGGGCGGTGTACTCCCCGGTGACTGACAGGGACGAAGATGACTCTCGCCTCCTATTGAGAGATATTGCTCTGCCCGGCCTGTCCGTTGAGGACCGGGAGCGGCTGGACGCCCCCTTATCGTCGGATGAAATAGCGACCGCGATTCGTTCCCTTCGCTCGGGCAAGGCTATGGGTCCTAACGGTCTGCCCATTGAACTATACAAATTGCGTCCTGACAAGCTTGCGCCCTTCCTCGGCCGCATGTTCCGCGACTCTCTTGCGGCGGGTTCCCTTCCGGCCGACCAGCGCTTGGCCACTATAGTCGTTCTCCCCAAGGAGGGCAAGCCGCGTGACCGCTGTACCTCTTACCGGCCTATTTCACTGCTCAATGCAGAGCCTAAAATCCTGGCGAAAGTCCTGGCCAATCGATTGTTGAGTGTCGTGTGCGACCTTATTCATCCGGACCAATGCGGCTTCATCCCGCACCGCAACACCGCTCTTAACTTGCGGCGTCTGCACGGGGTCCTCGCCAGGGCGGAGCTCCTCACCGAGCCGGCCGTGCTGGTCTCTTTGGATGCCACGATGGCATTTGACACTATTGAGTGGCCATTCCTCTGGGCCGTCTTGGATAAATTCGGCTTTGGGGAGGGATTTATTGGCTGGGTGAGGCTCCTTTACACGGGACCCATGGCTCAAGTGGTGGTGAATGGGCGGGTCTCTCGGCCCTTTGCCCTCGGCAGGGGCACGAGGCAGGGGTGCCCGTTGTCCCCGTTGCTTTTTGCTCTCGCCCTGGAGCCACTCGCTGCCTGGCTCCGTTGGGAGCCCTCGCTTAGAGGGATCCGGTGGGGCCCGGGCTTTGAAGATCGGGTCTCGCTGTATGCGGACGACATTCTCCTGTACCTCACCTCACCGCGGCAGTCACTCAACGTCCTCTTTGACGTTCTGACCTCCTTTGGGAACAATTCGGGTCTCACGATCAATTGGTCTAAATCCTGCGTTTATCCCATCGCTGGTGGTCCTCCTCTCCTGCCGCCTCGGCTCCCGATTCAAATATCTCTGAGCGGCTTTAAGTACCTGGGGATATACGTTTCGCTGGACCCGGTGGCTCGCTACGAGCAGAATCTTCTGCGTCCACTTCGGCGGCTGCGGGAGGACACGGCCCGGTGGTGCAGGCTGCCCCTGTCCCCGCTGGGTCGGGCCGCGCTGTTTAAAATGATGTCCCTTCCCAGGTTCCTCTATGCACTCCAGAACTCCTTTGACGTTATCCCAGTGGCCTACTTTCGGGAGGTGGAGAGCCTGCAGAGGAGACTGGTGTGGAACGGCCGGGCGCGTATTGCTCTTGCCAAGCTCACTCTCCCCTGGTATGACGGGGGCATCGCGCTTCCTGATATTCGCAGGTACTATTGGGCCTCGCAGCTATCTGCCATTAACCACGCCACGTATGCGCCCGGCTTGAATCCGGCGTATGAGATGGACAAGTTCCTGCTTCCCGGCGGGAACTACAACAGGGCACTTTATTCCCGCCTGGCTGACCGAACCCTTACGGGTCCTACTAAGATTGCTGTGCGGACCTGGAGGGCTGCCACTGCGGCCACGGGCTGGAGTGAGCGAATGACATGTGCTACTCCCTTGTTTGCCTCCGACCGCCTGGGCAGCTTGTGGACCACCAAGGGGTTTGACCAGTGGGACACGATTGGTATCAGCAAAGTGGGAGACCTGTGGCACAAGGGCGCGGTCAAGACTTTCGCGGTGCTCCAGGCCGAATACGAGCTGACCGACAGGGAGTTCTTCCGCTACGCCCAGGTTCGACACGCCCTGCTCTCGGTCTTCGGGGAGGGGACCACGGTCCCTGTTTCCTCGCCCCTCGAGGACCGCGTACTTGACGGACATGTCCCTGATAGTACTATTTCTTTAATTTATAAAAAATTGATTAATCACCGGGCGGATCTCCTGGTGCGCCTTCGGGAGGCTTGGACTGGGGATGGGGTCGAATTGGATGACGAGGACTGGCAGTCTGCACTGTCGTCCCCCAAGGAGGTTGCCATTCCGGCTCGTCTCCGGTTGGTACAGCTCAAGATTCTCCATCGGGTGTATGTTACGGGTCCGCGCTTGGTCGCGATGGGATTTTCCGACGACGGGCTCTGTAAACGAGGCTGCGGGCTCAGCGCCACCTTTCTTCATATCCTTTGGGAGTGTCGCGAGGTGGCGGACTATTGGCGCCGGGTCCACACGGTTATGGGACAGGTCACCGGGGTTGTACTGCTGCCGGAGGTGCGTCGCTGTGTCCTGAATGTGTGGGAGCCCAATGACTACAACGCGGCTCAGACTCGGTGGGCGGCCCTAGGGAACATGATTGCCAAGAGGGATATAGCGCAACTTTGGGGCGCTCAACGGCCGCCCACCGTGTCAGTATGGAAGGAGAATATGGACTGGTGTATGTTTCGGGAGAAGACAGTGTATGTGGCCCGTGGCAAGCCGGGGGCATGGGGTAGAATTTGGGGCCAATGGAATGCGTATCGCGGAGGCATCTGTACGCCCCCCCTGGTAGACACTGATATCGCCATGTCCCCCTGACCCTCGACGGTTCCTGGCGCTTTTTGTAACAACTACATAGGGACGTTCATCTTCCTTGACCCCCCTTTCCCCCCCCCCCCTCCGTCCCCGGCCTCCCGGTACTCCTCTCTTTAGCGGATTGCTCAAATGTTCTGACTGGAGTTTCCCGGGGGGAGCCTGAACCGCACTGGTATCCCTCGTAACTCGCCTTTTGTTTTTATTGTTTTTCTTTTGTTTCTGTTACTGTTGGACTGACGCTTGCTGTTCTTCGAGAACTATCTTGAGCCACTGCGGGGCAGTGCCCTGGGAACGGATTGCAACTTTGATATGTGTATATTTCCTTATGTACCTAGCGGCCGGCCTGGGTGGTTGTAGGCCCATACTTGTGACCGAATTGTTGCTCAATAAAAACTTTTTCAAAAAAAAAAAAAAAAAAAAAAAAAAAAGATTATCTGTGGCAATGAACAGCCTAAATACTTTAAATCTGTTTCTTCCTTCTCTACTTTTGAATTCCGGAGTTATTGGAAAGCTTTTCAGAATCATATTGGAAAATGTAAACTGTGTGACTACAGATATGAGTCACTAAAATATAGCTTAGGGTTTTTTAAGGGATCATTAAGGCAAACGAATAATGTTATTATGACGACTATTTATACAAAACAATTTAAGACCAAGCAGTTACACCATTGTCCACTTTTTAATAGTAGTAATCCAAAGATCCATAGCAATTTGTTTTAATTTAGCCTCAAAGAAATTAACAGAAAGAAAAGTAATACCTGAAGTATGTTGGGTAAAGTGTTTATGACAGAAACAACTGACACTGAATTAAGTCTTAAAACACTGCAATGTTTTATTTTATGATTTAAATCAGTTTTATTCGTTTATCAAATACAAGACTGAACAAACAAATCAGTGGCAATACAGGCTCTCTCCCAGAGAGGCGGCCATGTCAATATATATGTCAAAAACACAATGATGGGTTCAAACCCAATCCACCTCTCCCATTCCCTTCCCTCCTCCATAGTGCTCAATATATCTTGGTCAGACCTCTCCTAACACACCTCTGTCTGCGATCTAGGCAGTCCCTCCCACCTTGCACGTGCTGTCCCCCAGGGTTATCAGACGCAACACTCTTAAATATTTGGGAAACATCAACTCGTTAAACTCTGTGAAGAGTAATGCGGTATATTGGGTCCACAGTTCCTTGTTAGCCTCTAGATTATTCTGGGATGCAAGAATTAGTTTCTTCATGCCCAGGATATGCCAATTTCTGTGTAGCCACATCGAATGTGCAGGAACTGCGTCTGATCTCCAAAGAGCGTATAACCTGAAATGCTACCCCTAGTGCTAAGCTGATAAGGCACCCTGGTCTAGATTTCAGGGAAAAAATCAATGGGTTGAGAAGTACAAGTAAAACATAAGCTGGGAAGTGTGGGAGATGTTCATCTAGATGGGTGTCAATGTCCTTCAATACTGCATTCCAGTATCTAGCCAGTTTCGGACAAGCGTACAATAGTTGTAAGAGTGTGCCTGTCACTGCGCACCCCCACCAGCAGTGTTCTGTAAGGGAAGGGTTGCCCCTGTACTATCTGGCAGGGGTAAGATACCAATATGTCAATCTTAGTAGCTATTTCTATACTGGACAGGTTACATGCTGTGTGATGGGCTCTGTAACAGATATCTTCCCAGTCCTTGTGCGCAAACAAGCTTTTGTTCTCATCGCCTCTGGCCTGGTGTTTTCTCTCTGGTATCAGAGTGTGCCAGGAGGGTGTACAGCTTGGAGATAATACTCATCACTGTTTTTAGTGAGAAGCCATTTTTCATAGAAAAAAGTGGCCTCTCAGCACAACTCCGCACTGCAAGGTGCATCACCCAATACTGAATCTGAAAGTAGAGGAGACAGTCCACCTCAGGAAGTCCAAAGTCAAATTTCAGTTGCTCGAATGGTACAGGCCCTGAGAAATCAACCAGGTAATCTATAGATTTGCAGCCCGCATGCTGTTAAGCAGAAAAGTCTCTAACCCGAAGGCCTGACGAAAACTTTGGGTTAACCAGAATGGGTATCAATGGCGAAGGGAAGGAGGTCAGTCCTTTGGTGACCAGTGAGGAGTATTGCTCCCACACTCGGTGTTTCTGGTGAAGCTAGAGCACCTTCCACAGGTGATCTCTCGCTATCACCCGATCCGTAAAGCACCAATGTTTTTCAATTTCGGGACGATTCTATTTAAGAAGGAAGCAGAGCTGTGCAGCTGCTTGGTAATACTGAGGGACATTAAGAACTCCCAAACCCCCTTTAGCTATAGATCGGTACGTCAGTCTGCGATGCATACCGAAGTGTTTCGCTCCAAATATGATAGAGTTAAGTTCCACCTGTAGCGTCTTAAGCACTTCCCACAGGGAGGAGGGGGAACGGGAGGTAGGGGGGAAAGGACGACAGCGGTAAGGCCTGAAACAAGAAGAGGGCTAGAGGGAGCACGGTCATTTTTAGAGCAGCTATCCTCCCAAGCCAGGAGAGGCAATAGTTTCACATAGGATAACTGCATTACATATAGAGACTTTGAGTGTAAGCACTTGAGAAGAGGCGACTACTTTCCAAGATTTTGACCACTGGAGCCTACGTTATGCCCTAAGCAATTATAATCAGCTCAATGAGTTCTCAAGTACATTTAAGAATTCCACTTTTAGTCCCCCTCAACATTCTAAAAAAAAAAAAAAGGAGAAACAAGCCTTAACCTGCTCATACAAGAATGACATGATGAAGAACTTGTGAAGCTAATACCCTAATTGCTTGATGGTAATGTTCACTCTAATCCATCTCAACACCGCAGTCTATAATTACCATCATTCATTTTATCTTCTGTCTTGCTCTAGAATACATCAAACGTCTGAAAGGAGATTAAAAACAATGTGGTCCTAGTAGGGACACATGTTTCCATCTTTGGCTGTGCCCACTGACTACTGGACACGAATAGAGACTAACTTCTTTGTAAAGAACAAGTTACTTACCTTCAGTAACTATGTATCTGTAAGAAACATTAGTTAGTTAGATTCCTCACCTTAGAATATCCCCAGGCGTCAGGCTCGATCCGGAAAGATTTTTCGTCAGCAATACCCCTTGAGCGTCGCTAGACGTCGTCTGCGGCTCCGCGTCTGTCGTCGTGTGCCGGAATGACGTCGGAGTACTTAGACGCCGCCCTCGCGCGCTGACGTCAGTTCTTGTGCATAGTTTTCCGCACCAGGAACGCAGAGCCATGCAAAAGACCAACACTGGTGCCAAAAAATCTAGGGCCCTAGAAAGGATAACCTTAACCCTAGATGTCGGTTCGCAGAAACGGGGAGGATGGGTGGGTCGGTGAGGAATCTAACTAACTAATGTTTCTTACAGATACATCGTTACCGAAGGTAAGTAACTTGTTCATATGAAAGAAACACGTTAGTTAGATTCCTCACCTTAGAATAGATACCCCAGCAATACCAACCCCGGTGGTGGGTCTGCGGACCAAGATCACACCAGAAAGTCCTGGAGAACAGAACGGCCAAAGAAGCCATCTCTCCGGACTTGGCTGTCCAGGCAATAATGCTAGGCAAACGTGTGCAGCGAGGCCCACGTTGCTACCTGACAGATGTCCTGCAAAGGGACTCCCCATCCCAGGGCAGTAGTAGCCGCTGTGGCCCGGGTGGAATGGGCTCTCAGCCCTACAGGAGGGTCCTTTTTAGCGAAGGAGAACAAGCCTTTATACACAATACGACCCACCGGGAGATGGTCCGCTTGTGTACTGCCCTTCCCTTCTTAGCACCCACGTATCCAACAAAAAGCTGGTCGTCCACCCGGAACTGCTTGGTGCGGTCCAAATAAAAGGACAGCGCCCGTTTTGGGTCCAGACGGTGGAGCCTCTCTTCCTCTTTCGAAGGATGCGGAGGCGGAAAGAAGGTGGGCAAGGTGACAGATTGCCTGATGTGAAAGGGAGTTACCACTTTTGGAAGAAAGGAAGGACGAGTCCGGAGGACAACCTTGTCCGGATGAACAGAAAGAAAAGGAGGTTTAGACGATAACGCCTGGAGCTCACTCACCCGTGTAGCCGAGGTGATAGCTACCAGGAAAGCAGTCTTAAGAGTCAGAAGACGAATGGGACAATTGTGAAGAGGCTCAAAGGGAGCGCACATCAGAAAGGTCAAAACTAAATTCAAATCCCACTGAGGCATTACGAAGGGGACAGGAGGAAACATGTGAGTAATGCCCTTAAGGAAACAAGAAACAACAGGGGATGTGAAAAGAGAAGGCTGATCAGGAAGTCTTAAGAAAGCAGAGATATCTGATAGATAACCTTTCAAGGTGCCCAGAGCAGAGCCCTGCTGGGCTAGAGAGAGAAGAAAGAGGAGAACCTCAGAAAGAGGGGCGGAAAGGGAATCCACAGCCTTTGCTGTGCACCATGCCACAAATTTGTTCCACCTGCAGGCGTATACCGTTTTAGTGGAGGGACGCCTGGCTGCCAGAATATTGTCACAGACTTCAGGAGGCAAGTCAAATGGCATCAACTGTCGCCGCTCAATCTCCACGCATGGAGGTGGAGACTGGACAGGTTCGGGTGGAGAACCGTCCCCTGCTGCTCGACAGAAGGTCCTCCCGAAGAGGCAGGCGTGTCAGAGGATCCATTGACATACCGAGTAGCTCTGGATACCAGTACCTTCATGCCCAATCCGGAGCCACCAAGATGACTTGGGCCTGGTCGCGCCTGATCTTCTTCAGCAATCTGGGCAGAATTGGTATAGGCGAAAAGGCGTACAACAGACCGCAACTCCACTCGTGACGAAAGGCGTCCCCGAGCGAGTGCCGCCTTGGAAACTCCAACGCGCAGAACTGCGGACATTGAGCGTTCTCTTTGGTGGTGAATAGATCTAACCAAGGCTCTCCCCACTGCCGAAAGAGGCCTTGCGCCATGTCCGAGTTTAGACGCCATTCGTGATCCATTATGCACCGGCGGCTGAGTTCGTCTGCTCTGGTGTTCAGAGAGCCCGCCAGATGTTGAACCACCAGGGTGATGCCCTGGTGTTCCAGCCATGTCCAGAGGCGCAGAGCCTCCTGACAAAGGGTCCACAACCCCACCCCGCCCTGTTTGTTGCAATACCACATGGCGGTGGTGTTGTCCGTGAACACCTGCACCACACTTCCCCAGACAACGGGAAAGAATGCTTTCAGTGCAAGTCGGATCGCTCTCAGCTCCAAAAGGTTGATATGGAGCCGAGTCTCCACCAGAGACCAGAGTCCTCTGACATCTGCCTCCCCCATGTGGCCCCCCCATCCCAGGAGGGACGCATCCGTCACTACTACGTGCTCCGGTTGGGGTAGGGAGAGGGATCTGCCGCTGACCCAATCGCGGTTCGTGAGCCACCACTGCAATTGCTTCGCAGTGCCCTCCAAGATCAAGAGATGGTCGGACAGATTGCCACGATGCTGGGCCCACTGAAACTTCAGGTCCCACTGCAGAGCACGCATTCGCCACCTGGCGTAATGCAGGAAGCCATCATCCCCAGAAGCCGCCGCACCAACCGGACCAAAACCCAGGCTAGAGGCCGAAAGATGGGAATCAGAGCCTGAATATCCCAGACCCGCTGCTCCGGAGGATAGGCCCGGAACAGCGCCGAATCTAGAACTGCTCCGATGAAGAGGAGCTTCTGGGAGGGTCTCAGGTGTGACTTCGGCACATTGATGGAGAACCCCAGCAAATGCAGGAGGTCGGCTGTAGTCTGGAGGTGGGAGACGACTTGCTGGGGCGAGCCCGCCTTCAACAGCCAGTTGTCGAGATAGGGGAAGACTGGAACCCCTGATCTGCGCAGATGAGCTGCGACCGCCGCCATCACTTTCGTGAACACCCGAGGGGCACTGGTGAGGCCGAAGGGGAGCACGGTGAATTGAAAATGCTCCTGACCCACCGTGAACTGCAGGTAACGCCGGTGGGCCGGCAGAACGGGGATGTGAAAATAAGCGTCCTGCAAGTCCAACGCTACCATCCAGTCTCCTGGGTCTAGGGCAGCCAGAACCTGAGCTAAGCTGAGCATCTTGAACCGCTCCTTCCGGAGGAAGGCGTTGACGCTCCTGAGGTCCAAGATAGGGCGTAGGCCCCCTTTGCCCTTCTTGGGAACCAGAAAGTAGTGGGAATAGCAACCACAACCTACTTCTGGACCAGGAACGCGCTCGACGACCTCTATGGCCAAGAGGGCCGTAACTTCCTCCTAGAGAAGATTCAAGTGATCCCCTACATGCGGTGGTACTGTGGTGGCATGGCTGGAGGGGTCGTCTCGAAGGGGAGGGAGTAGCTTCTTCGGACGATTTGCAGCACCCACCTGTCCGACGTGATGGAACGCCAGTGGAGCAGGTGATGGCGAACTCTGCCGCCCACTGGCGTGGAATGGGCCTGAAAGCTCGGACTAGGAGGGCTTTGAGGCGGATGCTGCCGGGGTGGATGTGGACTGACCGGCACGTTGTCCTCCAGTACCGCTGCGGCGTAATCCGCGACCGCGTGCAGGTTGGTTCTGCGGCCGGTGGCTAGGCGGATGAGAGGAGGCGCCCCTTCCTTGGCCACGAAAGGCAGAAGTTTACAGCCACGGGACCGAGAACCCAAGGACTTGGCCGTAGCCCGGGAGTCCTTAAAACGAGCCAGCGCACTATCCGCCTTCTTGCAAAAAAGGCGAGTGCCATCAAAGGGCATATCCATGAGGGTACTCTGGATATCCCCCGAGAAAGACGTAGACCGTAGCCAGGCGTGGCGACGAAGCGCCACCGTGGTCGAAATTGCCAGCCCCAGCGAGTCCGTGGTGTCTAGTCCACACCGTATGGCATGCAGTGCTGCATCTCGCCCATCAGCAAGCGCCTGGGTGAGCCGTGACCGGGCCTCCTCCGGACACAGGGGCAGCACGTCCTCCACCGCATCCCACAGAGAGTGGGAATAACGGTCCAAGAGGCAAGCGGTACTCATGGACTGCAGACCCAAACTCAGGGAAGAGAACAGCTTCTTTCCGAACTGTTCCAGCCTCTTGGATTCCCGATCCGGAGGAGCGGACGGGAAGGAGGATTGGGAAGTCGAGGCCTGTATAGCCAGACTCTCGGGAGTGGGGTGTTGGGACAGAAAACTGGGGTCATCCGGAGCAGGGCGGTGGCGCCGGGCCACGTTCCGATCCACAGGAGGTACTGTGGAGGGCTTGGACCAGGTGCCCTGCAGAACGTCTACGAGTGCCTCATTGAACTACAGCAGAGGCTCTGTGTAGCTTGCTGACGGTTGAAGCACTTCTGTGAGGAAGTTAGTCCTCACGTCCACAGCAGGCAACTCCAGCCCAAGGGCATCGTCCGCCTTGCGCAGCACCACTGAAAAAGCTGCACCTTCCTCCGAGGCCACAGTCGGAGGAGAGATGAAACCAGCGTCCGGGGAGGTGTCCAGACCACTGGCATCCCCTAGTTCGTCTGCCCAGTCCTGTGAAAGGTCGGCCTGTCTGGCCATAGGGTCCTCAGACCCCTCCCAGTCGCCCCCGTCATCCGATTCCTGATAAACAGGAGGAATAACCGGAGCCGGGCAGAAGATGAAATGCTCATGCATCGGCATCAGATGCGGCGTCGAGCGGCGCCACATCGGTGCCGAGCCCGGACTGGGGCTAAACCGGGGAACGGCGTCGTCCGTGTACGGCGCCAGGGACGACGCCGGGGGTGGAACCGGTGTCGGCGCCGGCGGAGGAGGCGTCGTGAGGACGACCAGGGCCGGCAGAGATCCAGGCCTGGATCCCTCGGGGACCTGCTGCGTCGGGACCAAAGTCGGCGCCGGGGCCGGAGCCGCCGGCTCGCGAGGTCACCCAGCCGAGCCCGCGGTGCCCGAAGGCACGCCGGCAGGCGTCGACGGCGGAGCCAGACCCCTCATGGCCGAGAGGAAGGTGCTGATCTCCGCCGGAGCCGATGCCAGGGACCGGCGGGTATGGAGACGGACGTGGCTCCTGCGGCTCCAACGGAGCCGCGGGGGTGGGACCACCCTCACCCTCGACCGAGTCGCGCGACCGGCGAGGGGAGTCCGAAGAGCGGTGTCGCCTCTTGGACTTCTTCGAGCGCTTCGACTTACCCGAAGACTTCGAGCCTGATGAGCGATGATGGTGACTGCGGCTCCGCGACCAGTCCTCGGACCTCCTCCTGGACCGGGACCGTGAACGGCGCGGAGCTGAGTGCTGAAGCTCGAGAAGCTTACGGGACCGCTCCCGCCTCGCCTTCGAGGTAAAGGCCTGACAGTCGAGGCACGACTTCGCATCGTGGTCGGGCCCCAGGCAGTAAAGGCACCGGCGATGGTGGTCCGTCACCGACATCAGTCGATGACAGGAGTCACAGGCCTTAAAACCAGGCATCCTACCGGCACCAGAGTCGAGTCAACAGAAGACAAAAAAGAGTAAAAAAAGAGTCAAAAAAGTTTAGTCAAAAAGTGACTAAGGGGTAAGCTCTTCCCGGATCGGCGCTGTCTGGCGTGGAAAAAAGAAGAACTGACGTCAGCGCGCGAGGGCGGCGTCTAAGTACTCCGATGACTTCATTCCGACGCACGACGCCGATGACGGACGCGGAGCCGCAGACGACGCCTAGCGACGCGCAAGGGGTATTACTGACGAAAAATCTTTCCGGATCCAGCCGGACGCCTGGGGATATTCTAAGGTGAGGAATCCAACGTGTTTCTTTCAGATATAAGATTTAATGGTAGTGTTGTTAGTACTAAATTGCGGTCACCTTAAATAACTTCCTAAAGGTTTACACCCGTTTAAGTTCGAAAAGTTAGAATGCAAATTTCATTACAGTGTATGCTGTCCAGGAGATAGATAGATGGATAGATAGATAGATATACCTATTTTGTAGTAGGAGTGCCCAGGAACAAAAAAAGATAGTTTGAAGTCAGAGAACTAAAAGGATAAAATAAGTCCTTCAAACTAAGCAATCCTTGACATACAGTTGAAATTATAAGAAAACGTTGAGTTCTGAAACAAGAACTGAACACGTACCTGTTACAAGTTCCCTTATTTCAGGATCAATCGTTTTTCTTAACAGTCGTATAAGAGCAGGAATCCCACCAACATTCTTCACTGCAATTTTATTTTCATCAGTAGACTTCCCAAACACAAGGTTTCTAAGTGCTCCGCAAGCGTTCTTCTGAACTTCCAGGACTTTGTTATCCAATAGGTCAACCAGGTGCTTAATTCCACCTAACCTGCACACCTATTGAAAGAATACAATAATATGAATTACATTGAACAGATTAAGGAATTTATTATAGCTATATGTAGATGTAAATTTCATTAGGAAAATAAAGGGAAAAAAAATGGATTCACTTGTTTATTTGTGACTCTCACATTATATAGCACAATTATTTGTAATAATCACTTGCTATCAGAGTCTTAAGTTCCACAGCACATTAAAAGTGTGATTAATATTAAAGAACCAATTTTATTAACATGTAAAGATAAAATCCTAAATGAATCCATCAGCTATGAAGCCTGATTTGGTTTCCTTTATATGCTAACGAAAACCGTGCTATGCAATGGTGGTAAAACAGGGCACGTACTAAACATATGCTTGCATATCTTCTAAAGACTAGGATTTTATAAATATTGCTTTCTTTGAAACACAGTGAACAATCCGTCATGCAGTAAAACATACATGATGATTTTAAGAATCCAATAGTCAGACGCCGTGGAGCAGTCGCAGAGGAGCGGAGAGAATAGGGTGTGAACGGAGTTTGGAGCACGCTGAGGACGGGCCCAGGAGCTGGGCTGAGGCACTGGTGAAGAAAGATACCGGCCAGTTTATCACACTGCAGGAGGTATGGACGGTAGCCCAACTGCTCAAAACACTGCATATTGACACACAGCACCGGTCATCCCTTCACTGCTCATCCCGCCAGCTTCCCTGCCAGCCAGATCGGCAGTTTGCCCTGCTGATCATGAGCTCATCAGCCTACTGGCCAGGCGCTGACCCACGGGCTCCACGCCGAGGCCACAGCTAAGCTATTGATCATTACCGGGCTGCCTTATACTGGTTGCTGGTTACATAGGAGAAATCAGGTGCCCTGGTAACTTCTGTTAATAAGACCAGGCAGAAAACAAGGGGCATTAACAAACAAGCATTTGCAATACAATAGGTCTCGCATTTCTTAAAGTTAGAGCTGTTGGCGTTGAAAATAATGTTTTTTACTTTTTTATTTGCAGTGGAGTGATCATATTTGCATAGCGCTGTTGCCATTGGTATGACCTTGCGGTGCTGGAGAACGAGTCAATGGAAATTAGGTTATGAGGAGGGGAGATAAGTGTAATATACTGCTTGGAAAAAATAGTAACATCCGGGAAGAAGCAAACACTTACAGGGAATGCAAGATCAAGTAAAGCATGTGAATTGTAAGCAGGAACAACATTGTTACTGTGGGGCTCGCAGACTGCTGTGATGTGCTGCTGGTGATGGAAAAGCACAGTGAGATGCAGCTCTGAAGCTGCAACTCATACATAAAGCGTGGCACACTTGGCCACTTCATAGCACTGTAAATACAGGGCATTGTGTTGACCCACTTCAATGTTATGCATTTCATCAATATCAGACGGAAGATAGGCAGGGCTGGCCTTGTGGGAACTTGAACCTGTAGGCCTCTGACATATCTCACCAGTAAGCTGCTGAGCTTTGAACGGGAAGTAAACACTGAAGGGCAGGCCTGCTCCACCTTGTGCTGTATTCTAGCTACCCTTGTTGCATATACAAGAGGTATGTTTATTGCATTAACTCATTTCTGAATGCTATCCTTATAATGTAAGCAGTTTGACTTAATAAAGTTTGTTTTCTGTGTCTGTAGCCTTTCTTTTTCTCCCACATGTATCCTTAAAAATACATTTAATTAGGCTGACCAGGGACCCTGGAGCCTTCATCCCATGACGTTATCTTGTATGCCCTCTGATTGGATGACTTCTGGTGACATCTCTTCCCAACAAGACACTCATGAAGATGCAGCCTAGAATCATGAGATGAAGTGGCAGAGCATTCAGAGAGAGGGGCAACAATGCCAGTCCTCCAGAAGTCAGAATCTGTATTTTATTAACACTCAGAAATGTAAGAGAAACAGGTTACTAATGAAAAAGAATAACAAGCTTCTTAGCTACATAATCATACCTGGGAGCACGACAAAATGAACGCATCTGTAAACTAACATGCGAGATAGGCTGGCCATTTTGAAGCATGTTTTTCTTTCCCGGTCACTCGTGCTATGTGTGGACAAGGGCAGCTTCGTAAAAGGAAATGCATCCGGAGCCACAGGGGTCACTGAGCCATTTCCCCCCCGGGAAGCAGGGCTGGGTAGTCTGTCGGGAAAGTAGAGGGCACTTTTATTTCTTTAAATATACAAATATTCCCTCATGGAACTGCAGCCCTTCACGTCCACTTGCAAGGAACAACAGACACTGGCAGACGAAGGTGAAGCCGATCTTTCATTCTTATTTTTTTAAAGCAGAGATGCGATTTATTTTCAGCTCTGCAAAGTTAGAGAATAATTGCAGCTAGAAGAGCCTCTGTGAGTTCCCTTCTCTTAACTCAAAAGGGGCTCCCTTAAGCTCACAAAGCCTCATATAGTGGCGGAACCTGATTGAAATTAACTTTATTATGCCCAGACCGCTGCGCAGGCTGAAAAATGTAAAGTTAAAGTGCTTGCAAAATGGTGCTCAGCTCTGAGGCTCTGTAAATTAAAAGGGAAAGCAGCAGAGGATGGGGTGTAATGGCCAGAGCCGCGACTCAACATTGTGCTCATCTAAAGCACTCCAATACCTTCGGGTTGAGTTCCTGCTATACAAAACCTGCACACAAAAAAGCGCTTGCAAACATCCTCTCACACTCTAGAAGCTGTAATTGTTCGCTTCTAAACCAGGGGAGAGGAATCAGCAGCGCCACGCAGGCTGCAGGGGAGAAAAGAGCCCGAGAAGCAGGAGGGAGGAGAAGACCAGCTGTTAAGAATAACAAGCGAGGACCGTGCGACAGACGCAAAGCGGGCCACCGAGTCCGGCTCGGAAGCCAAAGGGTGTCCACCAAAAACCCCAATTTCCAATGGCAGGCCACTGTTTACTATAAACGTTGACGCCAGCCAATGGAAAGAAGGGGTGGGGCTTAAAGCCCTCTTCTACAACTACTCATCAACAATAAATCTCGCCGAGCGAGCTGCGCTTGTGCGCATGAACGCTAGGCGAGACCTAAAAACATAAAAGAACCCGCAAAGGCAAAAGAAGCATGCCCCAAACTTTTAGCAACAAGCATCACCTTTGGGAGTGGCCAAGACCCCTAACTGTCCCTGACTAAGATCTGAAGGCTCAACGCTCAAAGAGTAGGAACAGTGGAACTGTCACCACACAGTGACTACCAAGCGGAGCTATAATATTTTTAAGAGCCCCAGGCAAGGGACACAGCCATGAGATTCAGGGTCCGCCGGAGGTGAGCGTGTGTGGGCACAGTGTTAGAGCCGCTGCCCTAGGGTGGAGCCTGAGTGGTGCGGAGGAGGCCGGACTAGGCCTCGGTGAGGCTTGTAACACTCACCCACCCCGAGACCTTCCCCCTGCAGCGTTCATCTCAACACTGACAGTCTCAGCCTTAACAGCGGCAATAGCCACACAAGCCAGTGTCAATACGGCATGATGCAATTTGTGTAGATCCAACTAACACTATCAAAATAACGCTGTAGATTCTAGGAGTCAACGATGCAACGTCTCTTCTGATCACAATGAGGTCTGGCAAATCCAATGGTGATTTCCAACGGCCTAGCACAGGCCAAAAGGCCTCGGTCCACTATTTTCAAATGGCAAAATCTAAGCAAAGTTCTCCATTCACCATGGTTGGCATATGAGTTTAACCTCTCATTCCACCCACGCCCAACAAGTTTGCCCTATTGCCCAGACTACAAAAAAAGACATCAAAATTCTCCTTCATGAAAGACAATAGGGCAGCTTTATATCTATCCATTGAGGAGGTCAACGGAGTGTTCCCAACACTACAGCCGCCATTAACTCCTTTACCTGCACCATAGGACTAGGGTCTAGCCGTCAATCTGCAAGCAAAGCAATTTGATGGATAGGCAAGCTATGCCTAATTAAACCAATACAATTTCAAATTCTTTCTCTGAGCTGCAAACAGATTCAATCATATCTCTTCTACCAACACAAAAAGAATAGTCAACACAAACTCTCTCCTACACAGCCAAAACTGTGTTTGGCTTCAAATTTGGAATCATCGAATGCCACAATAAACATTAACAAGCATTGGCATAGCCAATAGGTCTCGCCTTTGGGACCTTATAAGTGTTTAGCCAGGCAACAGTTGCATAACTAAACACTTATAAGGTCCTAAAATCGAGACCTATTGGCTATGCCAATGCTTGTTTTAACTGCTGCAATCTATTGAAGCCTCACGGAGAACATCAAATTGGCCGTGCGGCCGCGAAAGCGAAAGTGAAAGCCCGACGCGCGCGCCCGCGCACATGCACTGTAGCTCTAGGCTGGCCTGGTAGCACTTTTTGGAGCCCTCTCAGTAAGTCTCGCCAGACCAGCGCATGCGCTGGGTCAGGCGAGACCTAAAAATGACACATCTGATGCCATCGCTCTCTCGCAATAAGCTTTACCTTCTGTGCAAGGAACCTCATTAAAAATCTCCTGCTCTACCATACCAGAGAACAATGGATTGGGATAGGGCAACCTGCACACTCCATCTGCCAACATCAGTGTCAACAAGAGCGACATGAATCGATGTTCATTGGCGATTTCGAAGCTGTTTCGCCTGTTTATGATTGTATTGCTAACTTCCAAGTGGACATCAAGACCTGGCAACAAATAATCAACACACTAGATATCACAGCCAAGCCCTGGAATATCAGTCTAAAAAGGTTGACATTCCAATGTCCCTTTAAGAGACGCTAGCCCAAAATACATCAACCATTGATTCTCGATTTGAACGCCTCAACGCCATCATCAGCAGTTTACTTCTAAATGCTCATAAACCATTGACCTCAACTGTCCTTAACACACAAGATTGTATTTGTACCATCCTTAGGGATAAGCGGCTTGCCCTAAACTCCATAGTGGGTGCTTTAGCTCAGGAAGTAAAACAGGTTGGCAAAGCACTATCCTCAGAACCCAATCCTCAATCGAACAGGTTCCAACCTTGACAGATCAAGTGGAGACTCTTAAAAAAGTGATAACACCAAAGTCATGAATCTTCATGTGTAAACACAACCCATCACTTGTAATCTTGAACTCTTAAATAATAATGAAACAACAACAATAAAAGCGGACAACCCCAATCAACAAATCCTGGCAATGCAATAATCCTCATATGTAACACTTTGTCTACTCAACCCATCGAGACGCGGCTCAGAAAACTGAACAAAAACAGGATAAGACCTTGAGAGTAGAAAGATAGGCCATCACGATTGGATTTTTTTTACCAAACTGTCAAAAAAGTAATGCCGGCAGTGTCGGACGCCGTACCCAACTCAGAAAATCCGGAAACCGATCTTTGTAAACCTCAGCAAGATCCCAGTGCTCTTTCCTTTCCACAAAACATCATTAGAGCACAAGGCCCTACAAGCTTTGACATTGAAAAACCTAATGAAATCAAATTACACTCTCAGCTACATTAGATGCATAACCTAAAATAGAATTTATGCGCCCCCTCAAACAATGTGCCAATAGTGAATCATTTTGCATTAGGTACCTTGCTGTTAGCAAGTTGACACTGTAACGTTAGTAGCCCAGGTCATGAAAAACGAAAAGAATCAAGAAACTCATTTATTCAACTAGACCGGGTGCACAACCTAAATTAGACCTTAAATGTTCCTCATTAAACAAAGCGGCAATAACAAATTACCACGCATCAGTCCTTTCTCCCTTGCCAGGGCAACACTAATGATACAAGAGCGAGCCGCGAAAAACCAACAGAACATGAAATTACCTCAAAAGTCATTCTGGGTGCGCAACCTATAATAGCACTTAAGCACTCCATACTATGTGATGCACCAGTAGTAAATCCTCATTCTTCAAGCTTCCCTTTACCATCAAGGCAACACTCCAATGATGAAGCTCCCTCATGTCAACATTTGACCCATAGATCACCTGGTCACACACTTATGCCTCAACCCGGCACAGCAAAAACAAAATTACAAACACATGAAATAACAGAGCCCTTGGCCCACTCTGCGATGGATACGATAGACAATACCATAACACAAGAGGTCTCCACTCTAACGACAATCTGGCACCTTGAGTACACATCACAAGGCAATAGAGATATTCTGAATCTCGGCAAAATAGTTCAACTGCTAGCCTCACATCCAAACTTTGCCACCTAAACACCAATAACATTATTTCCATACAATGTATTCCCTCAAACATATTCGCTCACAAGGAAGAAACTGTAGTGACATCCTCAACCCAATCCCCTGTTTATACAATCTGCGAAAATCTGAAAATCTTAGAAGATTGGGGAATACTGATAACTCTATCAACAAAATCCCGGTATCCAACAGTATTTCTAAAGAAAGAATATGATCCAGCTTTCAGCCAGGCACCACATAACCTGGATAAACCTACAGGCCCTTCAGGCATTGACAAAAGTCATAGACCTTCGTTTCTTTTAAAAAATGCAATTGGGCCTCTTAGATCAATAGCTCCTACCAAAGTTCAATCGTTAACTATTTCCAACCACAATCAAGGAGGCAGATGCTGCAAGTTCACCACCCCCACCACAATAAAGTGCCAGGAGGATTGGGGATGGCTAGCCACCACCTTAGCCAGGCCCCAATCAAATTGACTTGCATCCAAAGATCATTCTAACCTAAAGTCAAGCTCTGAGAACAAGGACGCAACTACTTCTCTTGTTTCCTGGAATGTGTCAGTATTAGAAAATCTTCAACAGATGCAGATGTTGTGTGTTTTTTTTTTAACATGATACTATATATATATATATATATATATTTCGAAGACTCCACTTGAGGTCTATTATGAGTTCTTCCTTCCTGCAACTAGATCACACATAAAAAGCCAGACAATGGGTGGTCTTTCCATCTACTTAACAACCCATTGGGATTTTGTAGTCTCAGAGTAATCAACTGGTCATAAAGACTTGTGTTGAAATCCAAAACTGGAATAAAAACTTGATGATGGGTAAATACATTTTTGCTGAACCTTCAGGCAAAATTCAGGGAATGAGCTAACGCTCCTAATTTCAGAAACCATAGCAAGCAAAACTCTGTGCATAGAACATCCGAGGACGTAAAAGTGCACACTCTTCATTATGATTAACCTACACGGCTACAAGAATTGCAAAATTGATTCACAAAAGCAGAGCTGTCGGAGCTCACGGCCCCAATAGCATTCCTGCATCAGTTTACACACCGGAAGCTGAGTTTTGGTCTTCATCTTTGTAAAAGCTCCTTAAAACGTTTATGACTATTGAATCCATTTCATCCTCCTGGTAAGGCTCGGTTCTGCACCACATTTATAAGTAGGGCTCAGTGGTGGCCCCTGGCAGCTTGCGTCTTTTTACCCTGTTGGACGTTGAAGCCAAATACTTTGCTTCATTCCTTTTGGAAGAACTAGAAGCATGGGCAAATTCGAAGAACCAGATATCCCTCAACCAAAGTGGGTTTAGACCTTTTTCAGGAACCTCTGGCCATTTTGATGCTTGTTGCAAACAAATAAGGAAAAAAGAGTTTCTCCATTGTTGTTTCATAGATTATAGATAAGCCTGTGAGCATGTTAACCGCCAGTTGCTCTGATCCAAACTAAAAACCTGGAAAATTTCAGTTGCACTGCTTCATGGCATTCAATTACTTTCCTCTGATACGTGGGCCAGTGTAAAACTGGGAAATAAAACTGCAATTTCTAGCAAGGTAAAAACCAAATAAGGCGTCAACAAGGGTGCCCTGGCTCTCTTTAATTTGTTCATGTGTGACCTGGTACCACCACTGTACTCGGTTGTCAGCCATGTGCCAAAAAAGGTGACTCAATCTATAATCAAACTACTTTATGCAGGCGAGGTAGTCCTTTTGAGCCAAACGGTGACAGGGCTACAAAGATTAACACTCTACATAATCACAACAGTTCAACTCTCAAAAAATACATAACCCCTCAAGTGCACCAAAAACTCTGACACTGCTAAGTAAATAGATTGGTTAGTAGCAATTATTACTTTCAAGTGGAATAATGTCGTACCTCACAGTTATATGCTATTGTACGACTACACCCTTTTGGCCAACATTCTCCTCTCCAATTTAACCATTACTGAACTGCTTTGTCCATAACTCTTTCCACCACAAAGTACTGAAGAAATATTATCACAACTCTCCCACTCTGGTTGATCTACACTGGTTAGGCACACATACAGCAATCCCCTACGCACATCAGGCTTGTCCAATCCCTTGAGCAAGAAGCTGAAAAACATCTCTTCAGAGAACACTTGCTCCATAACTGAAGAGGAGCTCTCACATTCACCCACCTAGTCCAACATACAAGAGACTCCTTAATCCTTGGCACTTCCCTGTCTCATCTACACATCTACAACTGTCATCCATCCATGATGGGTGTACAGCACTCTGCTGCTCCCCCAACAAGGTTTGCACAGTGCAAATACAAACATACACAAGGTTAGCCTGCTGCCATGGAAATTTCTGGTTTGCATATTGTGGTTTTCATCCAGGTGCAGTTTAATACACACACAAGACAAAGGTTAGCGCTAATCTTTTATTCTCACTCTTTGATTTTGCTCGTCTCTGTAGTTTATACACTTCCTAGTTGGTGATTAAGCAAACCACTTATCCAGGTGACAGAGCAACATATCTCGCTGTACCTTCTTTTGAACAAATGTTTCCTTTTCAGTAAAACTTCTCTTATGTGGAGGCCGAGGAGTCTTTACAGCTAATGGAACAGAGTATAATTAAACTAGGCTCCACTACAATCATGACAGTTCTAAAGTATACATTGAAAACCATTTCACGCCTCACTTCCTTAGCTAGCTTTCAAATCACACAAAGGTTTCCTTGGAAAATACCAGAAGAGGCAATAAGATTCCTCCAGATTGCTCAAAGAAAACAAATTCCCCACCTTGAATTACACACTCAATAAACTCAGGGAGCAGCAAATCAATAAAAAAACAAAAAATTGGATTAAGCACAAATAAGAATTATCGCGCTTGAAGACATGGTTACAGCTCCCAAAAGCACAACTTAAATTTGTAACAAAATCAATGTTTAAAATAATAATAACAAAAGAAACTAAGAATCAGGTCAGAAATGCAATATACATCTTAGGCTCAAAGTGAGGATGCTTTGCTTTTTTAAAAGAGGGAAGAGCTCTAAAAAAAAAAAAAAAAAGAATGCTTGCCAACACAGTTTTGCTGCTTCACACCAGACTAATTAACATATGTTAATATGACTGAAATCATTTGAGTAACGCCGAGAAAGATGACTAAATCCACCGTGCACGGATTTATACCCGTGTCAAACAGCCAACAGTTTCCGCCAGCAGGTGTATGTTTATGGAACTGCAGCAGAGTAATTCCTTAAATTCCAGGTGCATCATTAGCGCTACTAGTGCACGCCGCGCCATGGGCCACCCAGCCAAAGAAAATGCTGGCATGACGTCAATTTTCAAGTGAATGAATAGCATTTGTCACAAGCAGGATGAAAGAGCAAACGCCTGTGATCTACCAAACACCTCATGCAGAAGCCGCAGACAGTAAACCAAGATAAAGCAGAACCTTGGCACACAGAGCTAGAGCAATAGGACGAAGTGCTGGTACCCTGTTGTACCACACCTCAAACTTTCAACATCATTTCATTTAAAACAAATTTTTTTTTTTAAATGTCAGACTACAAGGGAAGTGGGATTATTAATATACACATCCAACAAAGAATGAATACAAAGAAAGACTACGAAAAACGTTACACATGAAAGCTCCAAAAAGAAAATGACGCAATACACGGGTACTTAAAGATATGTAAAAGGATCATTTGTTTCCATATTGTGCATCTTTCCAAATGCAGGGACAAGGGCATGGAAAGTCCGAAAATGAATGAAGAGGTAACATCAGTAGTGGGTAAGAGACAGGAAGACACAAGACGAGGAATACTACTCATTGTCAAGAGGAAATAACCCGCTCTACTGCACCCACGATTTAAATCTACACCAGTTTCTAAAACCGTACTTGTCCGCTTGCACTGACGATTTCAAATAGGGCGGAATAAAGACCATTTTGCTTTTAAGAAATATATACCCTTTTGATGAGTACTGTCTTCATCTGAACCAGCAACACACCGTGTGACACAAAAAACGTGGCAGTATGCATCTTTGTGCAATCAGGAGATGAGATGGCTGCCCGTCAGGGACAAGATTCAGAGGTGCACTAATCTAGGACTTCACTTTCGAGGGGAGGTCAGCTGGCGAGGGGAAGGGGTGAGTGAGATGGTGGAGGATGAGGTACAGACAGGGCCTTGTGCAAGGATAGCGGACTAGACTCCTCGTATCCATATATCACGGATAGGGCCTCCTACCGGAACTCACAGTGGAAAGCAAGCCCATGGTGGCTGTTTTAGGAATTTTTAATAGCCCACGCACCAGACACAGCCATAAGCAGCGAGGATCGGCCTCGCTGGCCATCTTCCCTGGGCATTCCCTTTAGCACTAAGAAGGCAGCCCTTGCCAACACTGGAAGTCACACAGCACCCTCTCTTTAATGACAGCCAAGCCCCTCCGGTGCTCAGTTCCTTATGGGCACCTGTGCAGGCTGTGAGGAGGTGCGGCGGGGTGCCGCAGGCAATCAACGACTGGGAAGCTGGAAAGGCCCAACGTGGAGTTTGGACGCTCAAACTCAGCTACTTCTTGGAATGAGTTAGGACAGCCCAGTAATACCTGCGGAACTGAGCACGGGTAAGTATGTGATCCAACGTGGGAGGGTGAGGCCTTTGAGTGACTGGTGCTCCTGAAGATCAGCGTACATCAAGGAGGCAGATGTTCAACATACAGGGATTGCGTCGCAGCGACTAGTCTGTGGCTACAATGCAATGGTCAGGAGCTCCATCTAGGTGACTCATGCACAGAGCATGCAACCCTTGTATCCTAGTCAAATACTCCCCTGAACTCTCTCCATGTGATGCCAAGTTTCTCTTTGAATGCCTTCTGTCTGAAGACCTATGAACCCGGCTGGTCAAACTGTGGACAATGATCACTATGTGACATTTGTTGGAAATAAACAGCACTGCTGCAAATGGACAGTAACCCTACACGGCGCGGCATTTCAAGTTTATCTGCTTTTCAGTAAGTAAGGGCTTCCCTATGCTCATTGCTACAGCCTTAAGTTTACACACTGGATGTGGATTGGGAAGCAGACATTGTAAAGGTTTCCAAGGGAAGCAGTGATACTGGATGCAGGGTGGTAGGATACAGTGGTGGAGTTGTACATATGACCTAACTCCACCCTAATATAGAATTAATTTGACACAAACTATGCACTTTCCTCCTACTATACAAAGCAGCCTGTGTGGAGACCGTGTCAATCTAGGGGCAACTTCCAATTTCAGCAAAGTCATTTGAAACTATGTTCCCGATCTACAACAACACATGCTACCAACATTATCCTAACCATGACAACTCAAACCTTGTGCTTCAAAAATATTTCGAGCCACCCTATTAAGCTACGAGTGAAACACAATCCTCAGCTTCTGGAATCTCGCCTCCTTGCAGTATTAACTGAATAAATACCGAACTTTCTTATTACAGTTGAGTTGTGACATCACTACTCAATTATTATCAGAAAATGATATAGCTACTCTACAGTAATAGGTGATTACTGTTAAGTTCGGACATCAATATCTGTTGCCCAAACATTGGACAATATAAAATGCAGATTTGTAACTGTTGCTTAAATGACGACAGGGGTAGCTTACTTTTCAACGCTTTCTTCTTGAATATTTTTCTCTAAAAATTCAGACATTAGCTTATATGGTGACATTTATAGCAGTATGCTCAGGGCCGAACTGGAGAACCAAAAGCAGCCTTGGCAAAAATACTCAAACAAGCTCGGCTCCCTTCGTCTCCTTGCGCAGTCTCTCCATCCATCCAATCCAATCCATCCTCTCTCTCCTATCTTCTCTTCTCTTCTCCATTTCTGCTCGCTTTCACTATACCTTTACCACCTACCCCCTCTCTCTTTAGAAGCCTCCCGGGTACCTTCTGCAGGTAACCTTAAGAGCTGGGCAAAGTAACAGAGGCTCCAGGAGTGGCACTGGCTTTCAAAACAGGCCTCCAGGGGCTCCGGGGAAATGCCAGGTGGAATAAAAGGCCTGTCTGGCCCGGGGTATGCTTATTTACCACACTGCTGGAGTTCAGTGTAGGAAAGGAGGAGCATATTTGCATGCTATCATACTTTCTCAACAGCAGTCGCTTGAGAAAGTAATGTATTACGCTGATTAAATACATCTGACAACAAATTATACGCAGACAGAAACACAGGAGGTTGCCCATAGACCCAGTTGAGACCTGGGTAAATCGTGTTTTAGCAAATGTCTCAACAGGTAATATTCATAGGCAATTATGTAAAACATGCACAGCAATTGCAGAAAGAAGGAAACAAGGAGACCTCAATGGTTGAAGAAAAAATGTATAGCGTGGTCTCTTATCCTGAAAAAATGAATACAGATAGAGTATCAGCACTACCTACATTATATGTCTGTGTGTGTGTAATGCATACAATCTTGTGCACATCAGTGCTCGTTTGGGAAAGTGAACGATGCAAGTGACACGCGTGTCAAAGGAAACCATGAAAGAGCGGCGCAAAAGAAATATACAATTACTTAAATGGTTGCAAAACTTCAAAGTTATTGTGAGAACACAGAATCGTCAACAAGTTAGAGAACCAGTAAACGCCAAGAGTTACACTAAGTGGTCGGTGGCGTTTCAACCTGTAATTAGTTCAGGTCATCTTCAGGTCCGGGTTGCAAAAGAATCTGTCAGTGCAGTACAAGGGGAGAGTGAAAAAAAGGGGATAGAATAAGAATAGTGTAAATCACAGGACGAATCAATTTCTATGGTGAGGGATGGGATGGAAATGTACATTGCACCTGTTATAGCGGAGGATATTCGTCTCCTTTGGCAGGGAAGAAATGACAACTTGATTACCTTTATGGAATGGCTCAATAACTGCCAACCTCATTTGAAATTCACTTCAGATTCCAAGAAAAACTCTTAATGTAGAGGATTGAAAGATAAGCACATCACTATTCTGAAAACCCAAGGAAAGGCACACACTTTTGCTATACTCCAGTTACCATCCTCGTGGTGTCCGTGATGGTCTCCCCTAAGGTCAGTTCATCCGCATTCGGAGGAATTGCAAATGGGAAGATGATTCTTTCCGGGAGGCATTAATACTAACTGAAAAACTGAATCAACGTGGCTACCAACGCCGCCTGATTTCTTTAGCATTCAAAAGGGCCTGATATAGCCACAGAGATATTCTTTTGACACCCAAACAGAAACGAGAAAATGCAAGCATTTCATTTGTCTCAACTTTTAGCCGATCGAGCAATAAAAGTAACAACATCATCAAGAAAACTTGGAACATATTGCGTACACATATCTCTTTCCAAGAAACTCCCATGTTTTCTTTCAAAAGGGGTAACGATTTGGCAGACCATTTGGTACATGCACCACATGGCCCAATGAGTCTTGCAACACTGATTTCATCACCTCAGCGTGGGGCCTTTCCCCAAACTTCAGATGCCAGAACTATGTAGTGTGCCCACTCACATGTAATACAAAAGAATTTAAAGTGAGGGATCACACATACCAATTGAAGCATTTCACCAACTGCTGCACCATAAATGTGATTTACAATACACGCTGCCCATGTGACCTGTTATGTATAAGTTAGACTACACAGATGGTGAAACAACACATCATTCAACACAAGAGTCGCATCCGATGCAGAGTACAAAATGCTCCCCTTGTGCACACTACATTGAGAAAAATCACTCCAAAGCAGACAATATGTGGCAAATAATTCATCAGCCTACATTGCCTCAACGCGGAGGTGATCTACAACAACTGAATGTAGGTGGATTACACGCTGTCACTCAGTCAATCACTGATTTAACACCTTGGATGAATGGATTAACACCATCCATATCTGAAGAGTCTTATTACATTTGAAAATAGAACGAAAAGAGAGATACCCTAATGCTTATTAAGGGGATGTGGAGAAGCTGTAGAAAAAATACAAAGTCCCTAAAAAGGATAGGGCAACCAACTTTGTAGTGTACTATAAGTATTCCTACGATATGGATCAAGTGCTGAGCACAAAACATCAAGCAGCAAGGTAATACGTTCAATTATACATGTCAGTATACAAAGTGTCCAAAAAACCAATAGTAAACTTGGGTATATTCATCAAATTTATTTTAACAGATTACATTTCTTAAAACAGGATACATCGCAATTCATGCAATATTACAAATCTCCTCACTAGAGAGGTGTGTACTCTATTTATGCTTTACAATCAATTTACAGGAATACTTAAAAACAGTTGACGCAGCATTTCGGTGAAAACTTAACTTCTTCACCTTCTTCAGGACAAAGTTTTCGACAGGTCTATTAAAATTTGTGAGAATCAAGGCTTTTCTTGAATTAATGTAAATATGTGATATTTTTCATTAGTTCATTAGGGCCACCGAATATGTAGGTTAAAAGTCAGGGTTGCTCTGAGGTTTGAGCCATCATCAAATAGGCAGTTAGATATAGCGTGTGATTCAGCTGTACTTGTAGGATATCGGCTTTTTCAACATAGGCGATATACTTCTATAGTCACTTGAAAAAGATGCTGGGCTGATGAGATAAAATCCCTGTCCTAACAAACTCCTTCCGGGTAGCGATCCCTGACTTTTAACCTTCATATTCGGTGGCCCTAACGAACTAATGAAAAATACCACATATTTACCTAAAAGGTTATCCTGCTTTATTTTCGGTTGAGCTTCTGCCTTCCATATCAAGGAACATAAGTTCAAGAATAGCCTAGACTCTTACTCAGTTTGGCCTCAGACTGACATCCTCATTTGAGGTGACCCTCTATTTACTTAGTTTTATGGTCTATACAATGAATGTTGTACTGTGGATGGCCCCTACTCACTCTGCCACCATAAAGTTGCCCTTCATTCTTGTGTATATGTATATCCATCTGTTGGTACACTCTTTCCATACCTAGTTGGACTAGTTTACCTTACAACTTGTTAATACTTTTTACCCAATTACATTATGACAATTGAGCATGTATTGTCCTTTCCTCATGTGTATACCTGTCTGTTTATTCTGTTCATAGATATGAGGATTACACCACTTCCCAAATTTGTCATTACTTTCTGCAGTTTGTCCGATCAAAATGTATTAATTTATTATTTTGTGACAATTTTTGCCTTAACCACATACATGTGTTTATCTATTTATTGAATCATTATAATATTGTCATGTTGTTAGATATTTGCTGGCCCATGTTACAATACATCTCATGGGGACCGCATTGTTAACCAACATGTAAATAAATATCTGTTTAATATCCTGTATTGATCTTGGGCAGTCCCCCCGGGGCACTTTTTGGTATCCCCCTTCTTATTCAACTGTCAGCTCTAGTATTTTCACTCGGTTATTTCAATTTATCCCTGCCGTAATCGCCTCATTTTCTATGCGACTTGAACTTACATCGTTGTCGATTTCGCAAGTAAAAGGATACTCCCATTCAATGGAAAGCTTTCAATCTCTACAGGAGCTGCCTGTATTAATTACAGAGGTGAGCATACTCTTATGCAAGCCCTACACATGCTTTCCTTCCCTCCCCTTTTCATCCCCATAGTTATTTCTTTTTCTTTTTTTTTGTTATTTCTTTTGGGATCAGTCTTCCACCAAGCCCGGGCGCACTCATCGTGACGCCGGCACTTGTTTGGTTAAACACACCTCCCCTTCGATTACTGTGCTATACGTAGCCTGGACGCTTTGACCTGCATGCTGGCTCAGTCATGTCCATACACGCTAAGCTAACTCTCCGGCCAATTTGCACAAACTCCATGGTCCCCTTACCTGCGTCCACGTGCCATCATGCATTTTGGTCCTAATCAATTGTGGTTGCAGCTAATTCGATTGATTAGCGCCTACGATTCACATTGCATGGCTCCATTCTGGAACCCATTTCGTATTCTACACAGCACGCTGTGATCACGTATCAAGCCACCGCTCTTTGAACACAGCCTGGATTCTACTCACTTACCGAGTTGTTTCCGGACAAGGTCCTCACCCGTTGTACACCCCTCATTACGGTTAATTAGTGCCTCCGATTTACTTTAAATGGCTTCTTTCTGTTACACATTACGTATTCTGTACAGCATGTTGAGATCACGGATCAAGCTACCCTCTCTCTTTGATCACAGCCTGGAGTGTACTCACTTACTGAGTTGTTTCCGGATGAGGTCCTCCCCCATTGCAGACCCGTCACTTAGGAACTGGGTTCACCCACCCTCACTCTTCCCTTTTGTTATTTTTCATATTTTTCTCATTGCACACCAGACCAGTAGTGCACTACTAACGTCCATCCACTTGGATTTTTCGGCACACCACACCTTGGATGCAGACTCTGATGTACCATACCTTGGACTTTCTCCTTGCTCCATAATGGGTACCGTGTACATTTCCATCCCAATTCCACATCATATTAATTGATTTGTCAATGTGATTGACACTATTCTTATTCTATCCCCTTTTTTTCACTCTCCCCTTGTACAGCACTGACAGATTCTTTTGTAACCCAGTCCTGAAGGTGACGGGAACCAATTACAGGTTGAAACACTGTCGACCACTCAGCATCACTCTTTGCGTTTACTGGTTCTTTAACTTTTGATGATTCTGTGCTCTCACAATAATTTTGAAGTTTTGCAACCATTTAAGTAATTGTATATTTCTTTTGCGCCACTCTTTCGCTGTGTCCCTCGTCGCACGAGCACTGATGTGCACAAGATTGTATTAGTTACACCCACATATAATATAAATAGTGCGGATACTCTATCTGTATTCATTTTTTTCATGAATATAGACCACTCTGTACATTTTTTCTTTAACCATTGAGGTCTCCTGGTTTCATTCTTTCTGCATTTGCTGTGCATGTTTTACATAGTTGCCTATGAATATTACCTGTTGAGCCGTTGTTTGCTAAAACAAATTATAAGCTGCATATTGGCACGTTTATTATCGCAGCAGAGTCCTTATTTATAAAGCCTACAAACAAAGTCTCTTTCATAAGCAGCAGCGAAAGAGCAAGGATTTAAAGGATGTATTGGGTAGGGGGGTGTAACTACTTATTATGAGGAATAAAATACTCTCTACCATACCTCCTATGGGTATTTTTAAGGTCCTTTGGAATTCCATGATTTCATTATGGAACTTCCCAGTTACTTGCAATATCTTTATAGTACATGGTAGTGGGTGAATTAGCCCATGTATTAGATAAGTGGTTCTTAACTTTTTGACTTCTGGGGAATCTCACTTAATCTTTATTGGAAACCCAGGACCCCCAGTGAATCCTTATTGGATTCCCACCGAGTCATCACTGGAAGCCAGGGACCGTAGACTAAGGATTTCTGATTATTTGAACCACAATACAGTACATAACAAAATGCAGAAACAAGTGTCATCCAACAAGTACTCAAATGCTGAATTGTTTTATTTAATTCACAAATAAAAAAAAAAAAATGTTTTTTAAAATATTAATAGGAAGGTTGGAGTTTTTCTGATTTCAATTGGGGCTATTCATTGTCCATACTATATTCTATTCAATGCACTTGCAACGCTACCATGCCTCTATCTTTGAATACTAACTTAATTTGTAGTCTCTAACCCACCCTCACCCCACCTCATTAGGAAGTACCTCTCTTATTTCAACTGTTTGCTCGAAGGACAAACTGAAACTCTGCATTTTACAGTAACCTGAAACACCCACCTTTCGATTCCCTATGATCCCGATCCATTATCAAACCACCAGACCCAACACTTCTGAACAATAAATACTTCAGAATATTAAACTTCCTATGCACAAAATAATCAGAAGGAACAATTAGGAGTTACTTTAACATCCTTAACCATTACAGGAAATTAAAGCACATTAAAGACATAACAAATATAAACAGAATTGAGGCACTCATACTCCAATAGGAAGGCAACCTAAGCCATGATTAGCGTAGCTAAGTTATGAGATATTAATTAATTGACATTCCTTATAAAGTATTTCCCTCCTCAAATACATTCTTCCATCTTGGGACCATTTGAATTTCCAGGGATTTAAGGGGGGGGGTGGCCTGTTACTGAAGCGGTGTTATGAGAAGAACATCCTTCTCCCAAATGATTTCTTAACCCAAGATCCTCCCACAGCGTTCAATTAGGCATAACGGCACAAGATTTGTTTCTCGGAACAAAGAAATAAAATCTCGTTCACAAAGGAGAATCTGGAGGGGAGGAGCCTAGCGCGCAACCAAGATGGCCGCGTAGGCGCGAGGCTCCCGAGGACCTCCGCGACCTCCTGAATTAATCCTGGCGATATCCTGTCCTTGTTGAGGGGACTGTGTCGGTGAACCCGAGCTGAGGCGCCGCCCGTTTTTTGGGCTCGAATCGGACCCCGAACACCGGTGGGAGCATCGATTGAAGGTTGCGGCCTTCTCCTCGCCGGCCCCCCGGATTGGAGTAGTGGGGCGATCCGGGGACGAAGTGAATAACAGCGGCGAGCGGGGCTGGGCGACTCGCGTACCCCGCACTTTCACTTTCGCTTTTGCGCCCTCCTTGCCCCAGGCGGGGTCGGGCTGCGGAGCGGGGTGCGGTGGTGTTGCCTTGTCCAGGTGCCCGGCTGACCCGCCGGCGGTGGGTTGACCCGCGGCCCGGTGGTCGCCCCCGTCCCCCCCCTGACACCCGTGATTTGGTGTGGCGGCCCGTTTGGAGATCTTGGCACGACGGTGTAAGGGCCAGCATGTCCACCAAACAAGATGGCGACCGGGCGAAGATGAAGACAACCCGCCGTGGCACGGCGCACCAGGCCAATAGTATGGATCGCTATACGCTCCAGAAGGGTTCTCCGGAGACAGCGCGGTCATCCCTGGTGGGCCCGACGGAGGCGCCTGCCCAACCGGTGGATCTGACCCTCCGGGACGTTATGGGCGCCATCGCAGAGATGAAGGCCTCGGTGGACCAGCGTTTCGATACCTTGGCGCAAAAAATTGACTCGGTCCTGGTGGATGTGGGCCTTGTGAGGGCAGACTTGTCAAAAACGAACGACCGAGTTGACTCCCTGGCCCACACCACAACGAGCCTCACGACGGACGTGGTGGCCCTCCAGAAGGAGGTGCGCCGGCTTGGCCAGGCGAGCGCCCTGATGGACCGGCGACTGGAGGATTCCGAGGGTCGGGCCCGGAGGAACAATGTTCGCATTATTGGTGTGCCGGAGGGCCGAGAGGCGGAGGCGGCAGATCTCTTCGTGGAAGAATTGATCCTGACCCATCTCCAGCCCCGGGGGCTGAGTAAGCTTTTTGCGGTGGAGCGTGCCCACCGGGTCCCTGGGGGCCGCCCTAAGACCGGTGCCCCGCCGCGGCCTATTATTGCCCGGATTTTTAATTTCCGGGACAGAGACGCCATCCTCCAGACCTCCAGGCAACAGGGACCGGTCAGGCTGGACAACATGGATGTACACTTCTACCCAGACTTTACTCCGGCGGTCCAGAAGCAGCGACAGAGCTTTCTTGGTATTAAACGTCGCCTAAGGGACCTAAACCTCAAGTACTCAATGCTCTTTCCGGCTAAGCTGAGGGTGGAGGTGGATGGCCGTACGCACTTCTTCGACCGGCCCGAGGCGGCCGGGGACTGGTTAGATACTTTGCCTGGAGATCGGGGTGGGGGGGGCGCGGCTGGCGGGGAGGGCCCGCCGGATCAGAATTGAGGGGTGACTGTATAGGCCTTGCTCTGGATATTATTCCTTTACCATATATTGCTTTCGTATGTTCCCCTCCCATGGAGGTCGGGTGGGGTCTGCTGGGGGCTTCCCTCCTCCTCTGGGGGACTAGTTAGTACTTAGCTATGGGGCGACAGGCACACTGCACTTTGGGGGGGCTGTCTGGGCTCATGCAGGGGTGCAGGGTGGGGGGAGTTCTGTTGGGACCGGGGGGTGGGGGGGGTGTGTTGTTTGTTAACACCGCAAGGCAAACCCGCAACTGTTTTGTTGTTTTTAAGATGCTCGGTGGGGGGCGACCGATTGTTTTGACGTATGACGGGGGGTAGGGATTTGATTGTGTTGTCATGGAATGTTAACGGCCTGGGGGATAGGATTAAGCGTGGTGTGGTCCTGCAGTATTTAAAACGTATTTCACCAGATGTTGTCTTCCTGCAGGAGACACACCTTATAGGTAACACCTTTCATGCAATGAATCGGCGGGGATATCGTTTGGCGGCCCACTCCGGCTTCACTTCGGGCTCGCGGGGGGTGGGTATTATGGTCAAGAACTCGCTCCCGTTGGAGATTGACGAGGTGCGCCATGATGAGAGGGGACGTTACACTGTTCTGGTGGGACGAATGGAGGGTAGAGTGTTTATCTTTATATCAGTGTACGTCCCGCCTGGGTTACAAGCCACTACATTTGCGGACCTGGGGCGCCTCCTTCTGGACCTTCCGGGTGGCCTGTTGGTGGTTGGAGGGGACTTTAACGCGGTTGCCTCTGGGTCTATGGATCGCCATCCCCCTAGGGACCTCCCCCGAGCACAGGCGTGGCTGCCCGGCCTTTTAGACACGCTGGGCCTGGTGGATTGCTGGCGCTTAAAGCATCCCGTATTGCAACAGTACACCTTCCACTCGGGGGCCCATGGTAGCCTCTCGCGGCTTGATTACATCCTTGTCCCGGCGGCCCATGCAGGGAGGGTGGGGGAGGTGCGCCATTTGGCACGGGGTATCTCAGACCACTCCCCATTGTTGTTGCATTTCGATGTCTTCCCGAGGGGGGATGGCAGAGTGGCCCCGATCAATGCATGGTATTTGCGCGACCCCACCATTCGTGCCGACTTGATCAAATCCTTACAGCGCTATTTCGATGAGAATGTGGGGTCGGTCCCGTCTGCCATCTCCCTGTGGGAGGCTTTCAAGGTGGTTCTTAGAGGGGAGGCCCTCTCCTTTATTTCCAATGCCCGGCGGCGCGAGCGGGAGGAGGTGACCCGGGTTGAGGCCGAGATTGCAGAACTGGAGGGTGACCTGGGGAGCGGGGTAACAGACGCCAAGTTGCATGTTTTGCACTTAAAGCAGGCGGCCTATCGGGCCCTCGTCACGGAGGCGGCCAGGGGCCTCAGTAGAGAGCAGCAGGGGCGATTGTATGATGTGGGTGACAGGGCGGGCAAATTGATTGCGTGGTTGGACAAGAGGGAAAGAGCGAGCCGCGTAGTGCCTTTGATTGAGAGCATGGATGGTGTGTGCGTCACTGAGCCGGAAGCCATTGTCTCCTGCTTCGCGGATTATTTCCGCGAAGTCTACTCCCCGGTTTCTCCCTGCTCGGAGGAAGATTCCCATGCCTTGCTTCGGGACATCGCACTGCCCTCCCTTACGGCGGAGGACAGGGATTCGCTGGATGCCCCGCCCACCTCGGACGAAATTGCCTCGGCTATTCGCTCGGTTGCATCCGGCAAGGCCATGGGCCCTAATGGTATTCCCATTGAGCTATACAAACTACGCCCGGATGTGTTGGCGCCCCACCTGCGCGCGATGTTCCTTGCGGCCCACTCGCGGGGCTCCCTCCCGCCGGACCAGCGTCTGGCTACAATTGTGGTGATCCATAAGGAGGGGAAGCCCCGTGAGCGGGTCACATCCTATAGGCCAATTTCGCTTCTGAACGCGGAGCCCAAAATCCTCGCCAAGGTGTTGGCCAACCGGTTGGTTGGCGTGGTGGGCGATTTGGTCCACCAAGACCAATCGGGCTTTATACCACACCGCAACACGGCGCTTAATCTGCGGCGCTTACACGGGGTGCTCGCGCGTGTCCCGTTTGTGCGGGAGCCGGCCATCTTGGCGTCCTTGGACGCCACCATGGCGTTTGATACGCTCGAATGGCCATATATCTGGGCGATGCTGGCGAGGTTTGGGTTCGGCCCGGGTTTCGTCAGCTGGGTCAAATTGCTATATTCGGGCCCGTTGGCGCAGGTGGTGGTGAATGGGCGAGTATCTGCCCCGTTCGCGCTGGGGCGGGGCACGCGACAGGGTTGTCCCCTGTCGCCTCTCCTGTTCGCCCTGGCCATGGAGCCCCTGGCGGAGTGGCTGCGGTGGCACCCTTCTATCCGTGGTCTCCGCTGGACCCCCGAGCATGAGGACCGCGTGTCCCTCTATGCTGACGATATCCTTTTGTATCTCGCCTCCCCGCGCAAGTCACTGATCGTCCTGGTTGATGTTTTGCGCTCCTTCGGTCGCAACTCAGGCCTGGTCATCAACTGGGCGAAATCCTGTGTCTATGTGCTCTCCGGGGAGGCCCCGGTCCTGCCACGGGACTGTCCGATCCAGATTGCCTCCCAGGGTTTCCGGTACCTGGGTATATATATCACTCTTGACCCGGAGGCCCGCTATGAGCGGAACTTGCTGCCCCCCCTCCAGCGTCTGAGGGAGGACGTGGTGCGCTGGCGGCGTCTGCCGCTCTCGCCGCTCGGCCGAGCGGCCTTATTTAAAATGATGTCCCTGCCGCGCTTCCTCTACGCCCTCCAGAATACCATGGACTTGGTCCCGGCACGCTACTTTCGCGAGGTGGAGGGCCTCCAGCGGCGCCTGTTCTGGGACGGGAGGCCGCGTATTGCTCTGGCTAAATTGACGCTCCCGTGGTACGATGGAGGGGTTGCCCTCCCGGACATCAAACGGTATTACTGGGCCTCCCAACTAGCTGCAATTAATCATGGCCTTTACGGGCCCGCCTTAAACCCGGCATTTGAGATGGACAGGACGCTTCTGCCCGGTGGCGATTATAATCGAGCGCTCTACTCTGGCGCGCCCGACTCCCGTTTGACGGGACCGACGCGTGTCATGGTGCGTGTCTGGCACGCGGCTAATGCAGCTATGGGGTGGAAGGACCGTTTGACCCGAGCGTCTCCGCTGTATGCATCTGAGAGGTTGGGCTCCCTGTGGACGTCGAAGGGCTTCGAGAAGTGGGACACGATCGGAATCAGCACGGTGGGAGATCTCTGGACGAGGGGGGGATTCAAAACTTTTGAGACGCTGCAGGCGGAGTTTCAGCTGCAGGGCAGTGAGTACTTTCGGTACCTACAGGTCCGCCATGCGCTGGGCTCCGTCTTCCCGGATGTTGCATCCATTCCAGAGTCTTCCCCCCTGGAGGACAGAGTGCTAGATGGCCATGTCCCGGACAGCACGATCTCCCTCATATACAAAAAATTGATTAACGATAGATCGTGTCTGCTGACTAGTCTCCGCGAGGCTTGGGTTGCCGACGGGCTGGAGCTGGACGACGAGGATTGGATTTCCGCGGTGGCCTCTCCGAAAGAGGTGGCCATCCCGGCTCGTCTTCGTTTCGTCCAGCTCAAGATCCTTCACCGGGTCTACGTGACGGGGCCAAGGCTTTTACGTATGGGTTTTGCCGGTGATGGAATGTGTAAGCGTGGCTGTGGTGCGTTGGCAACTTTCATGCATATACTGTGGGAGTGCCCGAAGGTGGAGCGATTCTGGCGTGGTGTGCATGAGGTTCTACGAATGGTTACGCGTGTCGCGCTGCTGCCTGAAGCGAGGAGATGCTTGCTGAATGTCTGGGAACCAAATGACTACTCGGTCCCGCAGGCGCGGTGGGTGACTCTGGGATACATGATAGCCAAGCGTGATATTGCCCAATTGTGGGGATCCCAGAGGCCCCCTGCGGTGTCGGCCTGGAAAGAGCATATGGATTGGTGTATGTTTCGTGAAAAGGTGGTGTATGTGGCGAGGGGTAAGCCTGGGGCGTGGATGAAACTCTGGGGCCCCTGGAACACCTACCGCGGGGGTATTTGTGAGCCGCCGCTGCTACCGGCGGCCTCGCCGGCTCCGTCTCCCTAGATGGCGCTCCTCCCTTGGCCGCGGGCGCGCGGTCCCCCAGTCCCTGATCTACTCCCGTCCCCCCCTTCAGAATTTTGCTGCTGGTTTGGATCCCCCACTTATGGAGCACGTGTTGTCACTTTGGATCGAGGGTTGCCTTGCGGTTGTGGTTTGTTTACGTTGTTTTGCATTAAGAAAATGGAACCGTACTGTGGGCATGGAGCTTTGAGGCCTGCACCATTGATCACTCCTGCTTTCCTACAGTGCACCGCTGAGAAAATTATTTGCTGTATGTATGTAATATGCTTTTGATGCTCTAGCGGCCGGCCGGGTGGTTGTAGGCCCATACCTGTAACTTCTATAAACTGCAATAAACGGTTTCAAAAAAAAAAAAAAAAACAAAGGAGAATCTGAACTTTATATTCCGCCAGAAGAGATGCACAATATTTCTGGATCCTGTCTAATGGCAAGGAGAGCTCAATCACAAAAAAAAAACATATTGTATCCTGTTCCAAAGGAATTCATGGCTTTAAATGCAGGTTTACAGAAGGAAAACCTCGATGATTCCTCCCTGGTGTAAATGGATTTAGTACTGTGGATTTCTCCATTACAAGGGTGCAGTAATCTGCCTAGTAAATTCTATGTAAGCGTTGGGCGTTACAAGATGCCTGTGGGCATTCACAAATTTAGATCAAAGATCTCATCAACCTGGAAATTATCAAAATGTTACTCGTGGGTGGGACTGGAGTAACTTTCCTTCCAGAATGGGAAGGGTGAATGGATCTCCCCTCAGATTTGGAAGTGGTGTAGGTGAGGGACGTTTTCCACAGAAAAGGTTTTCCTCTCTGAAGAAAAAAAAAAACGTGCTATTGCTTAGCGGGCACCCTTGCCCCTGGTTAGAAATATAACTATGTAGACAGGAGCCCCCAGGATATATCACATAAGTAGTATGGCTGGAAAACTGTGCTTAGCTTTGATTTGCAAGTTTTCTTCTGGGAAATTTGAATACTGATAAAACAAAATAAACAAACAAACAAAAAACAAACAACGTTTGTTTTATGCAACTATGTAGTTATGCATCAGTTTTTTGGCACAAACGAAAAACTAAATTCATTAAACAACGAATGCAGAACATTACGACGTACACGTTTGCCCCTGATAAAGATACTAATAATCTATGACCTGGTGCATCTAAAATTCATATTCACAGATAGTGAAAAATACATTTGATATATAATTGGATATTTTTTATAACTTATGTGAAACATTCATTTAAAAATGTATAATGGGCCCTAAACGTTAATGCCATGTTAGATTGGTAGTATAAGAATATCAGACCTGAAAGAGCCACAAGCGAAGTGACAACAGGTAGACAAAAGAGCACTTTAGCTGCTCATCACTTAAAGTTATTTAATGAATTGTAGTAGGCGCCTCACCTACCTCGGTTTTTGTTTTATTGTCGCCAAAGCACAGGTGCTGTAGGTAGGCTGCTGCATTTGCTTGAACAGATGGGAAGTGATGCTGAAGCATATGAATGACTTCAGGCAGTTCTGGGTCCCGCCATGCAAACTCTCTGTAAAATAACAAACCAGTGACTTCAACATTGTGCGAAGATGCCATGTAACTGGAACGTTTCACATTTATGGAATTTCAAAAGTTACAACTTGCAATAAACAAACAAATATTTGCCAACCACACTTCTAATCTAAACTCTTACCTTTGCGGTTTTGAAAAATGTTTGGCTGAAAACCATATTGACCAGTGTGTGCCTCACGTCAGTACTCCGATTTGGGAAGAGCTCAAACCCCAAAAACGAATTGGGAAGTAACATTTGGTAGCACGTATGCAGCATACTTTAGCTACATCATGGCTTCCAGACTGGTCCATTATGAGTAAAAAGAGGATTCAATGAGATGTAATGGTGAGAATGGCAGACACGAAGGGCAGTTGGGGAGTAGCAGGCAAAACCAGTAGGAGACAGATACACACATTGTTCTCCTTAAAATCCTTCCATTAGGGAGTACTATCTTGTGCATTTAGATACCCGAAACGGTTAGGCTCCCTTGCCCCGAGGGAGATCTGATCTGTCTGGTGCATGGTTCCTTATACTGAGAGGGAACTGCATTAGGTTCTGGTTAGGATCAAGGAGGCCATGTCCAATGTATTTAGATAGATGTTTCTCTAGTAAACCCTTAAAACACACTATCTCCTCTATGACCACACCAGACATCAAAGAAAGGAGAACCTCTGCTTAATGTGAGGCCTTCTTTTACATTCACCTCTTCTACCCTAAAGTGTGTTCTGGTCTGGCTGCCTACAGTCACTGAGCTTTTGGGGTGCTTTAAAGTACTTCCTGCTTTTTTCAAATTAGCTAAGACACAGATGCAAAAAAGCTCTGTTTCATGGTGACACTTCCTCGCTGCTGAATATTGCTCATCTTTTCAGCTCCACTTGGACTAGAAGAACCAAGACCTTTCACCAACAGAGATGGAGTCCTGTCTAAGATAACGGCAGCTCCAATTGGACTCGATGTGACTGCAATTTGCTAGCTGGCCCAGTAGGCTGCACTTCAGCATGAACAAGGCACAGACAATCGCTCGTAGCCGAAACAATTTTCTGCACCCAGAAGTAGTCATGGCACTAACAGACCTCTGCCTTTTGGCATACCCTAAAGCCCACCTATAACAGGAAATTCCAACAAATCTGCATGAGCCAAGGCTGTGCAGCTCACCAGTACATAAGCAGGCTTCGCATTGACATCGAGTTGAAGGAGACTTGAGTTCACTAAATACAGTTTTGTTCTATATAGGTTCCCCTCTTCCTTAAGGGACACCCTTAACATTTAAAGCTCCAGCACATATCTGAGAACATGTCCTCTCCTGTCCATCTGAGCAACAGCATTTCCAATGTGTACGGAAGGATGGGGAAAAGTGCCAAAGTGCAAAAACAGCATTAACAAATATCATATAGCTTGTTACAGATATTCTGCAAAAGCATGTGGGTCTTATTTTATTCATACTAATGAGCAAATAATGCATCTGAAAATATGGAACATCAAGTCTTGTGATGTATGCAGGTGACATCTTTGGGCTGATGACTGGCCAGTACAAACGGGAAAACAGCCAACACATGTAAATAAGTAGCACGCCCATCTAAGTGCCACTGGCATTCCACTGCCCAAGCTTTATTAGGCAACTGACAGACTTTCTCTGGCATGATCATCAACAAACCGCAGGGTAAGCAGATACTTCGAGGTGTCAGGGGAGGCCAAAAGGTAACTCGCGTACACCTCATCACTTGGAGGCCCAAGGCTACATACAAATCAAGGCAGAATTCTGTATTTAGTTTCAGGGGACAGTGGCATAATGGTTCAAAATAATATTGTATTACAATTCTGGAACAGTAACACCACCCATATAAGAGTAAAAAAAAACCTTATTGGTCACGAAAACACAGTATTATAATGTGAATTTGACAAACAGAGGCAAAGGTATATCCGTAGACAAAACAAAACCACCCACTATTTTTTACGACGTCATTTAGCAAGTCAATGTCAAACTGAAGGAGAGGTCCATCACCTGAGTCCGATTGAGTACAATAGATCCTTCTCTTCGAATTGACCAAGCGAGTGTGAGACCTGGGATGTTCACAGGAAGACCCAGAGACATTTGTTGAGGACAAGACACAATTGCCACTGGAATACTGGTCATTTATATACATTTTAAACAAGGATTCGAGGAGGGTTTGTATTTTTGTGGAAGAAAAGGCTGATGTGCAACTTCCCACAGGACAGAATTAAATTGTAGACGATTACAATTAGCAAAGTGATGGTGACAACACAGAAATATTGTAAACTGCAAAGTAACCTTCACACCAATAAACCGAGTGCAACAACTAATGAACTCGTAGATAACAGAGAAGCACAGAAGACTCGTAGATAACAGAGAACAAGCATTTGTAATGCAATAGGACTCGCATTTACGCGAGACCTATTGCATTGCAAACGGTAGTGATCACGTGCAGTGGGGGGCACGGACAACAGGAGTGAGGGGGAGAAGGCATGGACAACAGGATGTGGGCAGGAGAGAAGGCACGGACAACGGGAGTGCGGGCGGGAGGAGGAGGTGAGAAGGCACGGACAACGGGAGGGTGGGGGGGGGGGGAGTAGAGAAGGCAGTAGGAGCACCTCATTAAAGAAAATCGTGCTCACAGTCTAAATAACACGTACTGTGTAACACTCGAAGTAAAGGGTCCAATAGCCATGGGAGGATACAAATGAAGACATGGCCGTAATAAGGAGGGACTAACAAGCCTATAAACGAATCAGAAGGCAGCATTTACGAAGGACAAAGACACAAGCCAATGAAAAATATAGGTGGGGGAGTGAGCGGGGCTTCCCTCACATACTGAACTACAGCAGATCATCACCAGAGCAGCGCTTGCGCGCGGACTCTAGGCTCGACCTAAAAAAGAGGACTCCTGGATAACAGAGAAACAGATAACCTGTAAGTTATAAATTACATTATTTAAATAGCAACAATTAAGAGATTTGCACTTTTAGGATCAGGTGGTTGAGATATTTTCTGGATGGGGCATGCCGCAAAAGCAGGCGAGCCCTCGGGAACCTGTAAGTCTGTGGGAAGTCACAGAACCTTTGCATGTAGCGTCCCTCCCACACACATATGTGCCCCCGTTATAGGCAGGAGTAGATGCATTTCCACAGTGGGAAAGGGAAGTGAACACTTTGATGAGTGTAGGCAAAGGTGGCTTCTCCTCAGCGAAAAATAGATCGTTCATGAGGAAAAAATCATAAAATCATGCCGAATGTCCAAAAGCACAGCATTAACTGTTACAACAAGTTGGAAAATTAAAACAGGGCTATTTATGGAAAGATTAATCAGTGACACAAACCCATACAAACTGAAACACACTTCAGTCAGAATGGCTCAAACATTGCTTTTAATCAAGCGGAGAGAAACAGATACAGCTCAAGCAACTTGCTAAATATCTGGATCCCTTCGCAGTTGCAAACTGAGATGAAAGTTAAGACAAACATAAGCATGTACATTACCACTCCTTAATATCAGATTAACAACACAAAAGGCAAACCACTGATCTAGGGACCAAGATATGCACAGGATTTCAACTTCAGAAGAAGTATAATATAACTCGCACAAGGCCAGAATAATATCTGCAATAATCCAGTTCAGACTAAGGGTAGTATTGGATCATTGAAGGCATTACCATAAAAACATCGACTTGCTGGATGAGGGCTCATACCAGCAGACACTACCATCCTCTACCTGGCTGAACTATAGGCCTTTTACTATTCAGGCTTTGGATTTACACTTTTCTTACCTAATCACTAACTATTGCACTCTGAAGTGAGTGCCTGGTGGCATTCAGCACTTTACAACAGCCCCGCCGCCCACATTACATAAATAAATAAACAGATAAATGGCAAATCACCAATAGCTAGGTGGGCGGCTTTTCTTACAGGGCTAATATATTCAGATAAACATTGGTGCCTCGTGGCACCCTTTGTCTGAGGTCGAACAATATTTCCCAGTTAACTGGACCTTTTCAAATCGAACACATTAATTTCGTATTGCATCACAATGGGAATTTTGAAATATTGTCCAGCCATAATAGTGTTCATTTTATTGACAGCCACAATATTGTGAAGGTGTATGTATATATAAAACGCAACCAATATACTATCCTTGATTCCACATGCTGTGTGTGTGTGTGTGTGTGTGTGTGTGTGTGTGTGTGTATATAGCTTATTAATATCAATATACTGAGGAGGTAGCCATAAAAAGTTGAGCATAAATGTACTATTCTTAACTTCACATCTTGGCCAGCCGACATTGTGACATACTACCATTCATTCATTTATTTACCCTCGCAGAAAATACTCACGAGTTGGGGATGTGACATAGGCAATGACAATCATCACTGAGCTCAAGAGGAGTGAAGCCAGAAACTATAGGTAGAGCAGTGAGTGCTGCGAGAGTGAGAAGGGATCCATAAACTGATCACAGAATCCTCTCCTGCCAGTGCCCTTCATACTGTTAGCAGATAGGGAGCTGAGGCAAAGGGACATGGCGTGATTACTGGGATCACACAACATGATCAAGTGGGCTAGAATTACAAAGCAACTCACAATAATTAACTCAAAGTTAGCGGGACAATAACTTATGAGATAATGGTCATTATAACAGTGATATGTTTACTGTCATTTTCGGACTGTTTCTCAAAATACTATTATTATTACCGTACTATAGCCCCATGAGCCGGAGCCACGGCGAGGCAGTACACTGGAGCGAGTGAGCAGCCTTGATGATTGTATGACTACAGGCAGGCGCTCCTGCCCTCCAGTGAAAATAGCTCAAGGGGCTATAGTACGGTATTAATAATAGTATTTAGAGAAACAGTACCAAAAGGAGTATTTTGAGAAACGGTACCAAAAGGGTATAGTATTAAATGCATGTTATTATACGCATGATTCCTGCTAGATTACTATAGCAGACCATATTGTTGTTCCGGCATATGAGTGGTAAAGGGATCACTTTTTGGTCCTGATGAAAAGCCATGGGGATGGCTTTGAAACATGTCGACTAGCGAGGTGGTAGCCCATTACCTCTATTCCCCGTTTTTAATGTAACCGGCTATGGTAGTTTTCCACATAGCCAGTTATCTTTTATACTCCACACTTTACTTATTTGCATGTCCGACCCTTCCACTCTCACACTAGCATCACACATAGTTAGGCTGTCCGGTTTTCGGTTTAAACTTATAATAACCAATAAAACCCCACCAGAACGGAAATAGCCCTCACCAGTGTAAACATATAAACACAAAAAAAACCTGCAGAACCACAAACTAAATGGCATTCAAAGAAAGGAAAAGGAGAGTGAAAGTCATTTTTTATTTCTTCCTGAAGGGGCCAATACAATGTAACTTTGTTATATAAGGTAGCAGTAAGAAAGACTGGGAAACATTATTCTGCTTGAGTTTGTTGTTTAGGGATGTCACTAAAATATTGTTTCTTCTTCCTTTTTCAGTTTTGTTGTCTTTGGTCTAAAGATACAGGACTTGGAAGCATGTCTTAGATGTTGTTTATTTATTTTATAAACTGTAGAGAATCAGGAATATCAAAATCATATTTGATTTTCTGGCTACTTTTCAGTCTTTCACTGATAGGAAAAATGTAGGTTTCATAAGAATCTTTCCCAATATGTACTATCACATTTACCCAAAGAGAATGGGTAAAAACCCTTGATACATCAGACCCCTTTTCTAGTGTGTCAATATTGATAGTAGGTGAATTGCCAAACGCCCCAGGATTTAAACATTCAGTACAAGGTATAGTGACAGGTATATGTGACAAGAGTGCAGTCACAAAGCATCTAGGATACTGGTGAAAACATGACACCAGACGTTTGTAAAACATGGAATGCAGTGTCACTTGGAATGCTGCTGCAAAAAGTTCTTACCAAGTTCGACAAAGATTTGAGTGACATTGTTTGTATTTGCAGTGATTCAGCTACGTATATGAAAAAGTTGTGGGATGACCTGTCGAAATCGATACCTGAGCTGAAGTGCTTCCCTTTAAGAGATCCATGCCACTTGTTAGATGGTATGCTGAAAGCATCTTTACAATCTTGAGAGTTAATGAAGAATGCTATTGACGCTTTAGGTGCACTGTTTTATTATGCGTGGAAACTAAAATGGTAGTATTTCTCATATTGTGCTTTGTGTGGCATCAAAGAAAGTCATCCCAACAGTGCACTGTGCCATTTAGCCAGTGGTTCTCAGTCCGAGAGGCCGTGAATGCTAGATTTTCCATGTGGCAACCGTTTACAGAATGTTTGCTTAGTGATGCCAAAGGTGAGAAATGTGATGATCTCTGGTCACATATTCATAGTAGTTTGAAAAAAAAGTACACTCTACTGCATTCTTAGATTTTTACAGGAAAGCAGGACTGCTGTAGTGGACATAAAAAACTAAAGTCTGAAAACACCCTTGTCTACCAAGTGTTCAGCATAATTTGTGTAGATGTGAAACATCTCCTTGAGAGTAAGCTGGGTGACATTTTTAGTGACTTTGGCACTGCAACATGTTGCATGTTAGAGTGCTTGCCACTTGGTAAGCAAAGAAATGTTGAGGAGCGATTCAGGAACTTTTATTTAACAATTTATGAGAAATAGCCCTTCACCAACCTTGGCATTTGAAGTCAATGAAGCCTCACTGAGGTACTCTGCACAAGTTATAGATCCCTTCAATGAAGGGAAATTTTCTCCGGAGTTTCAAAAGTGCTACCTCATTTTTGACCGCTTCAATAACTCTGAGGGCATATGCGCCCAGTTGCAGAACTTGTCGCAGAGAATCACAATCTTCAGGTACACCAGTATTGGCATGGTAAGCTATGTCAGTGGCCAGAGTTAGCAAATTGTGTACTGGCTATTTTGGTGTTGCCTGTCTCAAGTGCCAATGTTGAGAGGGCTTTTTCACAGATAAAAGTTTACATGGGAAGGAAAGCACGAGCGTGCATGACAAAAGATTCACTGAAGAAGCATTGTATGGTTGTACTACGATAAGTTTGATTTGTAAACATTTATTTGGACCTCATATACACGGTACGTACTTTGTCTATATACTATGCGCTATCAGTGCAGAAAGCAAGCAATAATAAAAGCAAAACGTTTGTTTGTTGTTTTTAATGGCGTGAAAATGTGTAACCACTGAAAACCCCACCAGAATTTACCAAAAATAGAAACTGAAAACAGGAAAGCCTACACATAGTATATTCACCTTCAAGTGCTCCCACGTCTCCATTAGTTCTAGCACGCCCCGTACCAATGATTAAGCATGCCACCAAGGGACCTTTCGGTGGGTGAGGGTTATTTTAACACACTGTTTTCCCCTATACATTATTAGGGCACACACCCATCACGATTAGTGAGGAGAATATTTTGGAAGGATTTATCCATTGGCTAAGTCTAAGGTGGATTCTTTTTTGCAACACTTACAAAGCTATAACGACCAGTACTCCTATTCCCACTTATCTAACAGACAAGCTTACCATCTCTGGTAATTCTTGGCACACCTGCAGCCACGACACCACCAGACTGCAGTCTAAAAAGTGGAAAAAAGAAAAGACAAGCCAGCAGGCCTTTTTCCATCTATGCACCAAGGATATGGAACAACATCTCCGTATTTATTAGGACAACTCAAACGCTGCTCTACTTTAACAAAGAGGTGAAGACTCGCCTCTTTCAAGCAAATTACATCACAATGTATTAACCGTCCAGAACAGAGTTTCTTACCTGTCGTTGTAGTTTTTGCAGCTTGAAGAATTTTCTGGATGTGATTGGTCAGCGGAGTGGGAAAGTTTTGACGTTCTCTTAATTAGTGGCCACTGATGGGGATTAGTAATAAAATTTAACGCTGAAGTTATAAAGATACAAGATAACATTATCGTTTTGCTGACGAGACCATATTTGAATATGCCCGATTTGATCGGCCACTTTGATGCGGATCGGGCAGGAAGTACTCGTAATGTGAATAAATCTAAGACTTAGTGGATTACGAATATGTGAATAGTTAGCGTGGGGAAAGCCTCTACGTTTTTCTAATTACATGCCGCCGAAGGGTTTTTAGCAACAGAGGTATACATTGGTGTTAATAAAAAGAGTATACAGGATTACTGTTTCCAGGAACAGCAAGCATTGCAACACGCTAGATTTGATTGGCCAACGGCATGCGGACTGAATAGGAAGCACTCGTGTTTTATGCAAATAGAAGGCTTAGTGATCAGGGAATATTATTGGTCAATGATGTATTAGGGAAACGTTTTCGATTGGGCAGGACGTACCAGTACTGGCGTTAGCAGGAGCAGGCTAAAATAATGATTTTGATTGGTTGGTAGCTCACGGACCGGAGAGGAAACAGTTTAAGATAATTAGGAGGTAATAGGCGGGAAACGTGATTGGTGGAATGAAAATATAAAAAGGAAACGCAAAAGATACTAGGTTAAGCGGTGATATGCGATTGGAAGTGGAGGCCACGAGGAAGCTATTGCTAGAATAAAAGGTATGTGGATACATATGAGTATTCGGCTATAAACAAGATGATATTTTGTTTAAACAGGTTTAGAAAGGAATACTGATTTGGTTCTTTTATGTTATATTGTTATAGAGTTCATTGCGTGGAGGAGACCATCTAATTGACTAGAACGGATGTAGAATGAGGTGAGGACTAGGGATTGTTGAACAGGAATACTGAAGTAAATAGTAGTATGAGAATAATTGATTATCAGGTTTCATTCTTTTAGAAAGCTTTTATTTTGATGGGAAAACTAAAGACCTGGATGATACTAGTACCCATTCATGACTGATATTTCATACCACTACGTCAATTATAAGAGGTATGTGATAGGATATTATATGGAATTAACAATTAGCGATAATAAGAAAAAATGGGACAGCCAATTTTAATAAAGGCTAGGAATAATGACTAATACTAATAGCAAATAGGAAATAATTGATTATCATGTCTTATTTTAACCAGATAAAATTTAACTTGATGAGAAAATAACACACCCTGATGATACTGGTACCCTTCCATGACTGATACTATACACCATCACGTTATTATTTAGGAGGTATGTGATATTTCACTATGTAGATACTACAATGAGCTATAATCAAAATCAGGTAATGACTTATAATGAAGTTTAGTAGGAAGGAATGATAGGCTGGGTTCTGAGAGGATTAATGGTTTAATCAGTGGCAAAAACCATGACATGATAAATTATGATGTTGTTCTTTTAAAACAGAGTGATTATGTATTTGGGTAAATTCATCAAATTTAAGATTGTTATATAGGCAGGTCGTAGAGGGTATAGATGCATTAAACAATATTAATTTGACTGTCAGTTGGACTTGGGATATAGAGATGTATGATTTATTTTTCAGTGATATTTTCTTTTCTATTCTTGCAGCCCTGATGAGGTCCCAAGCGGGACGAAACGCGTTGGCTGTGTTTATGTATAATTAAGATTATGTTTGGACTTCTAAGAATGTGTTGGAGCACCAAATTGAAAATAATTTGAAAGAATAAAAGAATCTATTTGGAAGAAATCTCTTGGACTACGGAAAATAATTTTTCTTGGAATAAAATAATTTATTGTTTACGGATCACTTGCCCACTCCTTCCATTTTCTAATATATTGTTTGTCGTTGAGTGGTTTTTTACGGTGGGCCACTGGAGGTGGAGTGGAACTTATACGTCTAGTACTATTAGCATTAATTGTATATTCATCAGTGCACACATATTTGACCCTCATCGTTTTGGATAGTAGACCATTTTAAAACGGGCTGATGTAAATACAGTGAAGCGGATGCTGGGTCCCTCGATTTCAGCCATATGTGCCATCAGCATATTTTGTTTGCACGGTCCCAGTTTCCCCCGTTTGTTTATAGGGAAGGCTTTCTACATTTTTTAGTCCCTTTCACGTGAAAACCTGTCTCCCCTGCGCACACGTGTTCGTGCCTTTGACCCGACCTCCTTTGTCACCCTTGCAAAGCCTATCCTTAGGAGTGCTGCAGTGGGCGGGTGTTTGATGCGTTGTTCGCCAACTTGTGGCCAAGCTTGGTGAACAGGAGCACAAACCGTCCAAAGAATACATATGCACGTTGTACAACACATACGTGCTCCTTACCAGGTTAATTCTTTAGTAACAAGGCTGTGTTTGTGTACCTTATTGAAGGCCACATATTGTAAAGCCCATTAGAACGTTTGGTAGCTATTGGCAATTGAAAATGACAATGCCTTTTATTTAAGTTTTTTTTTTTTTTAACATTATGATTTACAATGTCAATAGCTCAAACTAATGTAAATGTAAGACCTATTGCATTGCTTCCTTAAATATCCAGGAAAATACTTCATTTTAGTTGTCGGTAAGTATAGCATTTACATGAGTTTATGCTATTAACATTGAAAATGCATTATATTTATGTTGTTTAAAAAAAAGTCACATTAATATAAGCCATTAGCATTTACAATGCCAATAGCCCACACTCATGTAAATGCAATGCAATGCAATAGGTTTTGCATTTACAAAACTTTTGACTATTTGCATTTTTAATTTCAATGCCTTTTATTTATTTTTTACAAAAGAAAAACAATATAAAAAAACAATGTCAATAGCTCAAAATAATGTCACTGCGAGACCTATTGCATTGTAAATGCTTGTTTTTGTCTTTTGTTGTTGGTGGACATCTAAGTACTTCCCTTTGGTGCACGTTGTGACTTCGTCGTGCTTTTTTAAAAAATGTTCTCCTTGCTGTTTTTCTCCCCTCATCTTCTTGGCAGAGGAGGGTGGGTTTGCTTGTGAATCCAGAAAATTCTTCAAGCTGTAAAATTACACCAACAGGTAAGAAACTATACGTTTTGCAACATGAATCTTTTCTGGATTCACAAGCTGTGCATAGATTTGGTAGCAGTGTGTGACTACAGTGGTGGTTGGGTTGAAGATGAGCATTGATTTGAAAATAGATGTTGTAAGATCGTTTGTCCTGCTTGCACTACCCTGTTCATTTGAATATCCACACTATAGTGTCTTGAGAACCTGTGTACTAATGACCATATTGCTGCCGCCATACAAATATCTTGTAGTGGTGTATTTGCTAGGAAAGCGATGGTTGCTCCCTTTTTTCTTGATGAATGTTTACCAAGAGTGTTTTGTAATGCTTCTTGTGCATTCTTGTGGCACAACTGAATAGTCAGTGCTATCCATCTTGCAATTGTGTTCTTGGTACCCGGACTTTCTAGAAAACTATTTTCAAATGATACAAACAGTTGCTTTGTATTCCTTTTAGTCTTCGTCCTTTCGATGCAATACATTACTGCATGTCTTGCATCCATTTCGGTTTTTGAAAGAACCTTGGTATCTGAATGCTTTGGTTCATGTGGAACTGTAAGATAACGTTTGGCATGAATTATAGGTCGGTTCTCATGACACTTCCCTCTCTTTGTGAACTTGAAAGTAAAGTTCCTGTAATGTGAGAGCTTGTAACTCACTCACTCTTCGTAGTGATGTAATGGCCACTAAAAAGCAGTCTTTAGTGTGAGCATTTGTAATGTAGCCTTGTGTAATGGTTCAAAGGGTGCCTTCTTCAATTGTGTGAGCACAATATTTAAATTTCTTGTGGGAGTCGGCATCCTCTTTGAAGGTGCACTTCTTTTTGCTCCTTCTAAGAACCGCTTGATGACTGATAATGTGAAGAAACGTTTCTCTATGTGACCTCTTGTGTATGCCACTACTGCAGCTAAATGAACCTTTAAAGAAGTATAGCACAGCTTACAATCTAGAAGGTGTGTTCAGTACTTCAGCACTGTTCTTTCTATAGAGATCATTTTTAATAATACTTTTATCAAACACCCGAGTGACTTTCTTTTCCATCTAGCTATACAACACTTTCTAGTTGTTGGTCTTCTTGCCTCTCTTAAGACCTCCATTGTCTTTTCTGGTAACCTAAGGTGTCAACATTCTAAGTCTTCAGGAGCCATGCTGCCAGGCTTAAAGACTCTGCTTCTGGGTGGAGCACCCTTCCTTCTTGCATTGACAACAGGTGTTGCCTGATTGGCAGTTTGTGAAACCTCCCCTGTGATAGTACTATTAGTTCTGAGAAACATTTGTGTCTTGCCCACTGGATGCAACTAGTATTGGGGTAATGCTACTGATCTTGCATTTGCTGATCACCCTGTGAAGTAGTGGTGGTAGGGGGAGGGGGGGGGGGTGAAGGGAGGGGAGCGTTTGCAAATTTCCCAAACCAATCTATCAATAGTGCATTCCCCATGGACTGTTGGCACTGTTGTTTGGAGGCAAAGCATTGGCATTTCATGCTCTGAGGTGTTGCAGACAGATCTATTTCTGGTGTTGCACATCTTTCAAATTCTTTCGTGAGTACTGTTTGGTTCTGTCCCCACACGTGAGACCATGATGCTTGTCTGCTCAGTATGTCTGCTTCGACATTGCCCTTCTCTGTCAGGTGAACCGCTAAAATCTCCATCTTCCTTTGAATAGCCCGGATCCACATCTCTTGTGCTAGTCTTGATAGTGGTAGAGACTGTGTCCCCCCTGTTTGTTTATATAAATTATGGTGGTTGTATTGTCCGTCTGGATCGATATTGATTTTTCCAATACCTCTTTGAGAAAGGCTAGGAATACTGCCTTTAGCTATAGGATGTTGATGCGTTGTACTGGATCCTAGTCCTTTCAGACTCCCCTGACTTGTTCATGTGCGCCCCCCATCTCATCTGTGAGGCTTCTGTTGTTATGGTGACAGTTTGAGTTGGTTGTGTTAATGTTGTTCTTTGTGTTATCTGTGCGCTGTTCCACCACGCTATCTCATCCTCTATCATTTGAGTGACAACCACTAGGTCTTTCTTCCAAAATCCCTGCTGTTTGCGAACATTGATTTAGTAGCCATTCCTGAAATGGTCTCATGTGGAGTCTCGTGTTTGGTATTAATGGGATGCAAGAAGCAATCATTCCTAGCAACTCCCCCACTGTCCTCACTGTTGGAGCTTGCCCCTTCCGATACAGCTGTATCTCGTTTAATAGTGCTACTGTTCTCTTCTCCCTAGGGAATACCTTCACTTGTATCTAATTTATTCTGACCCCCAAGAACATCATCTTCTGTTCTGGTGATGACTTCTCCATGTATAATGAGTATCCCAGCTGATATAGCATTATTACTTGCTGCATGTGCTCTTTGCATTTCTTGTAGGAGTTTGCCCTTACAAGCCAGTCGTCCAGGTAGGGATAAGCATGTGTTCCCTGACTTTGCAGGTGTGCCGCTACTGTTGCTAGACACTTTGTGACTACTCTTGGTGCTGATTTTATTCCAAAAGCCAGTACTTTGAACTGGTAGTGTCTGAGGAATTTATTTTGGCTTGCGTTCACTGGAATGTGTAAATACGCATCCTTTAAATCTATTGTTGCCATGTAATTCCCAACTTGTATTTGCGATATTACCTGTGGCAGGGTACTGAACTTGATTTTTTGAGTACTTATGAACTTGTTTAAAAACCTCCAGACCAAAAGTGATCTGAGTGACCCATTTACTTTTGGAATTAGGAAGTGTGTTGTGTAGTTCCACTTGTTGCTTTCCAGTCTTGGCACTAACTATATAGCATCTTTTGACAGCATTTCCTCTACCTCCTTGAGTAGATGGGCTGTTTCTTCCTTTAAATGTGGCCTTTTCCCTGGACCTTTGCATGGAGGTGTCTTGGTTAATTCTATGCAATATTTGAATTGTATTAGTTTTAAAACCCATTTGTCTGTGGTGATCTTTCTCCATTCCTGGAATAAATATTTTATTCTGCCCCTTACTGGTGTTGAGTGTTCTTGATTACCTATTCTTGTCCCCTTGTGTATTTGTACTCTTACTGCTGCACTCTTAGATGATTGGCGAGTTTCCCTAGTGAACTCTGACAAGTCATTTACTTGCTGGGAGACCCCCCTTTTGTGGGTGTCCCCTTCTGCATGGTCGTCTGTGAAAGGACTGCCTTCCCTGCTGGTACTGCCATCTTTGGGCTTGCTGTTCACTTGTCCGACTACCTCCCTGGAATAACTGTTGATACATCTGATGGGATGTACCTGTATGGAAGGAGTCCCTTCCTGTAGGTCTTAGTGAAGGAACTGTTCCCCTGCGCATATTGCCCATGAACTGTAGAGCCCCCATTGACTTTGCACTTTCATTTCTTTTTTCAACTGATTCAGAGTCTTGTCAACCGCACCCCCAAATAGTAGTTCCCTACTGAATGGTGCATTTAGTAGGTTAGCTTGCACTTCTGGTTTAAAACCTTCAATTCTTAACCAGGCAGGACGTCATTTTGTTGCACCTATAATCATCTATCTGTCTGCTTGACGTTTCTGCTGCATCCAATGCAGATTTTGAACAGGTATTGGCGATGTTTTTGCCATCCTCCACCAGGTGGGCTGTCCTATTTTGGTACTGCTCTGGGGGATGTTTCATTAATTCTCCTACTTTCACCCAATGTTGGTAGGCGTGACTATTAAGCAGCGCGTTGGAATTTGCAATATGCTACTGGTTTCCACCTTTCTTCCCATGAGGTCCATTCTCTTACTCAACACATCCTGAGGAGGCCCCATTGTATTTGGTATGTTGGCTCTCTTCCTACCAGTAGATGTTTATAATTGAATTTGCAGGAACTGTTCCCTTTATGTAACTTAGATCCTTAGAAGAATGTTTATTCTTCTATTCTGCCCTAGGAGTGACTGCTTTACATGTTGCTCGTTCTTTAAAAGCCTCCTTTCTTTGGTCCAACGCACTAGGGAACATAGATAAAAATTGGTTCCTTGATTGTGTAAGCAGAAGGGTTGTATAGTAGAAAACATGATTGTTGGCACTACTCTTCCAACTGTACCAAATATGTCTCTGCTGCCTTCCTTATTACCTAGTTATAAATTCCAATATCAGGTGGTGAGGGTCTTGAAGGATAAGTGTCTACCCCTTCTTCTGGTGAGTGTTTCCAGATTCTGCCATTGTGTGACTTGGTATTCTGAAGCCTCAGAACCCTGGTAGATAAGCTCTTCCTCCTCCTCATAGAAGATTTCTTGTTCTTAATCTTCTTGGGGTTCACGAGTTCTAGGCAGCTCTATTTTCTCGAGTCCTTCGAGCCCATGATTCTTTGTTGTCTAAGACTTACTTGGGAGTCAAAATTTCTTGAGGCTTTCTTTGAAGTCTTTTGCATGATACTGGCCATTTTGGCTTCAAGCCGTCTCGTCTCTCTCCTTTTTCGACGTTGATGCGTCTTTTCCTCAACCATCCTTCCACGTCTTGGTTTTTTAAGGGTCTTTACCACCGCGGTGTCCTTTCTGTAGGATCCGAGGATACGCTAGTCTCTGGTTATGCTTGCAGTCGTCGAGTACTTCGATACCTCTGCTCTAGAAGTCTTCTTGCCCCCTTGGTCAAGTCCACGATCTGTATTTCGGCCTCGGCATCCCCTTCTGGACCTTCATCGATGTTCTCCTTTTGTCGCTGGAGCGACCCAAATCTCAGAGATGGAGTAGGATGTTGGCCCTGCATTGCATGTTGGGCTGTTCTCTGTCGCTGTTTTACCCTCAGACTCTTTGGGTGAACACTAAATAGGCGTTGCAATCTTCGCTACGATGATCTATCGGCAGGCAGAGATTGCAGACCGGGTGCTGGTCCTTTTTCGCAAACGTATGGTGGCAGTTTTTGAAAAACTGGAATGGTGTCTTCTCCCTCACCAAGTACAGGGGACCCTCTGAATGTGCATTCTCCAGAACTGTCACTGAAGATACCTTGTCCTGCTCCCAGAACTTTTCCGGTACGTTCTTGTAATGCCTTCTTCGCTCTGGTGGACCCTTGGTGCTTTTTTTTTTCCAGCAACTTTTTCCTTATATTATTGGAGAGTCTTCTGCACGCATCCAGATACAATGGTGGAAAAAAATAATCTAAAGATGGTGACCAAAGGTGCGACAAAGTCACAAGGGGCGCCAAATAGGGGTATGTCAACGCCCACCAACAATTAAAGACAAAAATAGTAGAAGGTCAAGTTTTTTTAGAATAATTCCAGACACAACCACTAGATGGCGGAATAATGCACAGCATGTGAATCTAGAAAAAGATTCATGCTGCAAAACCCAGCTACCTCTCCTATTGCTTGTTGACTTTATGCTGGTCTTTATCCTTGTACAGAACTTCAGTCTTTAGAAATGCCATTTACGTACATGGGCATGGGTCTCTCAGCGGAGGGCATGGAATTCTGAGTTGACTTGCTATATACTTATAATAAATCCAATATGTTATTGCATATAATTCACCGAACTTCTACTCCTTTTGTTAACTGGATCACCATGGCATGTGAAGCTGTAACTGTCCCCACATAGACTTCGGCTACCTAGAAGGCCTCAGCTGTCCAGTCTGGTCTTCTTGTGCGGCGTCTACTGTACCCACTTTGTCATCTGCCGCCTCCTTCGTGAGAGGCTACAGACTTGCCTGCATAAAGTATCTCCCCGTTTACATACATTTCATCCTCCTGGAAGCGAGGCCAGGGGGGATATAGGGGTAGAAGTAGGACTTCTATATGTGACTACACCCATGTAACACTACTGCAAGTGAGTAGTAATGTGCTTTTCCTTTTAGAGGCTTGTTCTGATGTGAGAATGGGCCTCTAATAAGAAAATCATCTATACAAGAGATCACTCCTCAAAAATTGGAATACTATACGTATATGACTGTACTTTCTAGATGTTTAGAACAGGCCATTGACAGGGACGATATTGTGCTCAGAAGACAAAATTTACTTCCTGCAGCTCAGAAACTTCGTTTTCATAAAATAAAAAAAGAACCATGTACATTTCTGAAATCCATCACCACAGTTCTTAGTCACTGTGAGTGAATTAGCATTGATATAAAACAGCCATCAGTTTCCCTTTCCAAAATGTAAACGCAAGTCTTATCTCATCACCTTACGTCGGGGTTATATGCATACCTATCAGGCCATCGTCACTCGTTGTTCAAGTATACCGTACAATGTGTCCCAGGCAAGGGTCAGTGGCAAGATTCAAGTTATTACTGGCTATTGCTGCAAAAGGACTGATGAAAGCAAGTATTGAACAATAAAGGCAATGGGGTGTATCATGCATGTAGCTTAGTTAACTCTTTACCATACCAGTTCTCACTTTGGCATTCTCACACAAAACAATAAGTTGTCAACACTGCAAACATGAGAGTGCTATAGAAGGATGTCTGTGTGCGAGATGGAAAAACAAAAACAACAAGTGAAAGGACTGGGAGTTAGCTAATCCTTCACAATGACAGAAAAGAACAGCATAGGCTGGTTGCAGTAGTGCAACAAATGTCGAGCAGTACCATATTCTGCTGCCTGACAGGAAACTGATATTTTACACTTGCCTCAGCTCTATACATTGACAAAGATCCTGACTTTTTCTTGGAACAATGTATTGCCAATCCATGGGTAAACCAGGTTTCATTGACACGAGGAAGTCTCTGGTCTGCCTGCTGGCATGTGTGCTCTGCATTCCTCATTTTCCTGGTTACAACCAAAGAAAGAAAGGAAGCCGCCAGAGTTTTAAATTGGCCCTTGTCATGCTCAATAGATAGAGACAATATATACCTTACTAAAATCAATGATGGCGCGCTACCTCACCTGAGGAACCCAGGCACTCAGCTGGAGATGAATGGATGTGTTATGGGGAATATGCTGGGCACCACCAGATAATTCTCCGCCTGCATTTCAACACAGTATAAACCAGAGCTACTGATGCAGCTGGGGAATTAATAATTAAACACAAAAGGCAAACTTGAATAAAAACACCAGCATCCTGGGAACAAGAAAAAAGTTTATCCTACACAAAAATAGTTTCCACAAAACTCAAAGCATGATCCAGCAGAATTTGGTTGATAACCTGAAGAAAGATTATAACCATAAAAGGATACAGGGTATCAGAGTAACTTAAACAGGGTCTTGTCCACTTACCCTGCAAAAAGTGAAACCATGGAGCAGAGTAGAGGACATGTATGTATTGCTGCATGAGACAAATACAACAGCAGACATCGCTGCTATTGGAAGTTGTAGGAAGCTTGCTAGTTAAAAAAATTACCTATTTGCGGTCGGCGATCAAACCGGCATTGGCTACGAACAGGAGATTCTTCACCTTTCCTTTTTTTAATAACATGTCAGAGCGCCATTTATTGGTACTGTTTAGACATTCATTGCAATATCTGACCATTTACATTACACCGTGGCTCTATTTTACAATAACAACTTTTTTTCCACCATCATATCTGACAGACAGATTTGTCTCATCCTGTTGAGACACTTGTATCTTTATGAGTCAGGACGTCAACATTGACATACTGAGACGGCGTGACGATACAAACATTGCAATGTCAATAGGTCTGGCTTTAAAGGAATGTTGTATGGTAATTTGAAACATTACAAGTACGTCACATGTGAATAGATATGTATTTGTGTGGAAGCATAGAACTGTAGGATAATATTGGTCTAAGTTAAAAGGTCAAGTGACAGTTGCATGTACTTTAACTGCTCTCCTCCCAACTGTGCGGCTGCCATAAGCATCAGCCACTCAGCATCCCACACCACCCATTATTCCCCCTCGCAGGCAAGAAGGAACAAGGGGTGCCCCAACTGTCCTGGTCAAGACATCAGGCACTACAATCACAACCACCACCAAGTGTGACCTGCAAAATTCCAACACAGAGCACCAGGGTGACTACAACCCATGTCCTGTCTCTAGGAAGTAGCCTTACGGCTAGAGCGGTCGAACTTGAAGCTGGGGAACCGGGTTCGAGTCTTGGCAACGACGCTCAACACCCTGTGATTCCGGGCAAATCACAATCTCCCCGTGTGTAACAAAAATGAATGTGTCCATCCGTAACGGAACTGGTGCTCATGTAAAAGTGCTCTGATACCCGATGTCTCGGGTCTAGTTTGCGCTATATAAAACTCTATAAAAAAAACAAAAAAGAAAAAAAAGAAAGAAGGGAATCAATCTGATCCCAGTGTGAAAAAGGTAAGGAGATCCAAGAGGCCTTGCAAAGGAGTAGCAGCAGCATGAAAAGTGAGAGGGGGATGCAACAGGGACAATGTGAGAAATGCATCATCCAGTAGTGAATCTAGATGCTGTGCAAGGGGCAGGGAGGGGAGCCTGCTAGGTATAAAACTATCATTTAGTGTCTGATTATACTGGTCTGTCATGTGGGGGTGGGGAAGAAGTGATACAGGAAGGTCCACTAGGATGAAGTAATGAATGATGTATTTTAGTAAGGTCAACAAAAGCACAGAGGTTTGGATGGTAAGAGAAAGGGTAGATATAGCTAGATTTGTTTGCTGTGAAAAGAACTCTGAGAGGACAGCTTTGTTGGCAGCTATCTTGATCACACTTTTACAAGAGCATGGAGGCCCACAATATGTAAAGGAGTGTCACTATGATGGGAGGGGCATCATCAACCCAGAAGTCGGCCATAATGTCGTGGATACCATTGCATGTCAAACATTACCACCATCATGCCAGATACCACATTAACTGGAAGTTGGTACCAGTATGTCATGGATGCTCACAGTATGCCAAGAATTACTAGCCTAATAGAACAGCATACACTGTGCGGGTACCATCGTGCCATGGATGCCCACATTACACCAAAAAGTAATATTATCATGCCAAAAATGACCACCACTGTGCCAGGGCCAGCATTAGTATAAAAGTGGGTGACATAAATGCCAGGTCAAGCTAATGCTAGAAGTGGAAACTACTGAACTGTGGAAGTCTACAATGGGCAAAGACTTACCATCAATATGCCTTGACTTGTAAGATCGGCATTGCTCTGCACAAATGCATGTGCTACCACCATTAAGCAAAAAATCATAACCTTTTGGGACAGCTGTGCCATATCACAGACAGACTAGTATGCAGGAAGGAGGAATTGATTGCTAGGTGCCCTACTATGAGGATTTGATCAGTGACCTCTTGAGAGAATAATGCCACAGAGGGAAAGACCCACACACACATCAACCCAAAGACACACACTCATACGACTCACCCACCCATGACCGTCAAAAACGGACACAGCTACAGTTGATTCAGCAGATCAAAAAATAAAGTATATAGGAACAGAACACTGACTACCTGGTTAAAGATTGAGGCTCTAACACTGAATGGATGATGTGATCCAAACCTTTTATTTGTAGGCACTTTAAAATGAGTAAAATGCGAATACTAATTTACACGTTTGTTTTATTTGTTCAATGCAACTGTCTGCCAAAGTATGTAGAAGTATAAGGGGCTACTTGCCTAGGATCTTTCTGTATGCTGTCTATGGACGGAGACCTTGTTGTTCCATCATCAGCAGGCATTGAATGTTGAAGCCGGTTATAACCACTTTCTGAGATTCTATACTGCATTGATCTGTAGGGTTCCGCATAGTTCGCAGTTGTGTTGAGTGCATAATTGTTTCTTTGGTAAGTAAGCGAACTTCGCTGGCTGGATGTTCTCTGTAAATTTCCTACACCTACAAAAGTAAATATTAATACAATTTCAAAACACACTGGATAGCCCAAACAAGCATTCTTTTAACAACATATTTTGTAATTATTCTTTGAAAGGAAAGTTTTATTAAGCAACTATATGCAGACTAAAACATTATTTCCTTAAAAGATGGCAATTAATTGTTCTTCATGAAATCGATACTTGAAGTGATTCAAACCTCTAGTAAAAATGCACTTAAGCTTCAATTACCATTTGCACTGGAGATGCATGTTACGAATCAATTCACTAGAAGAAAAAGGAAAACCATATGTTCAGCTTGGCCTAAGCCATATTTTAGTAAGTTGCTTAGGGAATAAAACAATGTATTAAAAAATGAAGTGCAGGCTACAATGAAAAAAGGCATTCCACTTAATGTAGTTCAACTAATTTCTGTATGCGACACACAAATTCCTAAACCACACTTTCAACAGTGCTGCTACTGTGTTTAAAACTCATACAGGGAAAGTCTTTTCCACGAATGGTAGGCTAGGCTGCCAACCCGACACTGAGCACAGCCTTTGCCATGTGCAGTGTAGGGTGGGCCTTTGGGGCCCGGGGACCCAATACCCTGGGAACTATAACTCATGCCCTAAAGTAACTATAACTTGCGCCCCTGCCATGCACAGTTTTCTCATCAAAAATTTCACATAAGTGTTGCACTGATATTATCAATGAGGTCATAGAAGATGTTATCAGTGATTGTAATATGTGAGGGTAATTAGCAGCCCCCTTCCTTGGGCCAAAATTAGCCCCGGGGAGCCCATCCCCTGGGGACTGGCCATTAAAGGGTGGGTGCCCTGGACTTCGTGTTTGCTCTTGCTTCGTGGGAGCATTAAAATTTGCTCCCACCAAGCGAGAGCAAATATGCTATGTCTCAGAGGAAGGCACGCTGGAACACAGCATGAGCTCGGCCCTGGAGCATGAGGTCCTTTAATGGGTCTGGGAGTGGGGTCCTCACGGCCCCCTCCCTTTTTTGTATGCACGGCTGGGCCACAGTGGATGGGTTCCCTGGGGCCAAACACGGCCTGGGAAGGGGGTCCACACGCCACGCCCGATCCACTTTCTCAAATGTGCAAATCCCCAGGGGAAGGGGTGCCTGGGGCCAAAGTCGGGTTGGGAGGCGGGGGACAGCGCGACTACCATCCCCCTTAACATAGACGGTATTCCCCCCCCCATAGCCCCCCACGACATGGCCCACTCAGGGGGCAAAGGAAAGCAAGCACGGGCAACTGCGTCTCTAGATGGCTGTCAACACTTCCTGGTCGAAGTGTTGGCAGCCAATTAGATCTAATTTTGAGATCTGTCGAATCCCCTGACCCACTGCGTCCCTAGATATATATATTTATTTTTCTTTCATAATGTAAAAACTACTGAACGGATTAACACCAAATTACAAAAAGCGCTCTTTCTGGACAAAGATTGAGCTTTCCAATTCCGTTCAGCGGTTCAGGCTGTAGTCTTACTCAAAATCCTTATGGGAAATTGCATGGGGAAAACACATTTTGGGATCCCTCCTTTTTTTTGGCCCCCACCTGACGAATCACCTCGAAACTTTCCAAACAGCAGCTGAAGTGAGAAGCAAACTAGTTTTGAACATTTCGTGAGGATTCATCACACAGCACCAAAGTTATCGGAAAAACAAAAAAAGCTTTGACTACCAACTGGTGAACCCCTGTAGGTAATATAATGTTTATATATATATATATATATATATATATATATTCACTGAAAAAACCATAGGTTTCACACACGTTATAGTTAGGAATTAGCATTTAAAAAACCTTGCAAATTCAGTGAAAAAACCATAGGTTTCACACACGTTATAGTTAGCTGGACATTTTACTCGTAAAAAACCATTGAAATTCCCCCGTTATAGTTAGTGCAGGCAACTATAACTCACGCGACCGCAATCCTCTGCTGATGCTAATACTGTATTTAGACACTTATTTGCCCATGTCTTCTTCCATTAAATTTTAGCTATACATATATTACAAATATTTTTTTTTCATAAAGACACATATGTCATCAGCAGAGGATTGCGGTCGCGTGAGTTATAGTTGCCTGCACTAACTATAACGGGGGAATTTCAATGGTTTTTTACGAGTAAAATGTCCAGCTAACTATAACGTGTGTGAAACCTATGGTTTTTTCACTGAATTTGCAAGGTTTTTTAAATGCTAATTCCTAACTATAACGTGTGTGAAACCTATGGTTTTTTCAGTGAATTTGTACGGTTTTTTAAATGCTAAGTTACTTTACGCCGTTCGTGGCGTGCGCGCCCACTTAACGCAGTTCGTTCCGTGCGCGCACGGTGCGCTTCGCGCACCGTGAGCACGCGGTGCGCTTTGCGCACCGCGCGCCCACTTTACGCAGTTAGTGCCGTGCACGCACGGTGGGCACACGGTGCGCTACGCGCACCGCGTGCCCACGTTACGCTGGATGGGCCATGTACGCACGATGCGCTTCGCGCACCGTCCGCACACGGAGGACATATTATGCGCTTCGTTGTGAAATGTTATCTATTAATTGTTCTTTTTGAGTACATGCCGTGCACAAAAGGGGCCCAGCGGGCACCTTTTGCACACGGGGGGGGGGGGGGACAATGTGGATAATTTTTTTTTTAATTAATTTTTAACGTACGCGTACGGTAAACGTAATCGGCTATTTTTCAAAAAAAAAAAAATTGAATTTTTTGTCTTGGGGGGTCTTGTGGGACACCTTAATCAATCAAGGCTAGTTGGTTAGGAGCTGTCTTACATGCCCCTTTACATGTTTTCAACCTTTGTTTTTCCTCCCCCCCCCTCAGAGTCCGAGAGAGAAAATGGCGGCCGCCACTTCCTGGTTTCGACCGATTCGAATGTTTACTAAGATCTAACAGCCAATCAGAATCGCGCTCGCGCACGGCACCGTACGCGTACGGTAAGCTTACCGTAAGCGCACGGTAAGCGCACCGTAAGCTGCCACAGATATATATATTGATTTAAATGCTATTTTCTCAGGAACTACTGAACAGATTTACACCAGACCTACAAAAGGCACTTCCTTGACCTGTAGACTACCTCTCTGCCAAATTTCAAGTAACTCTGTTCAGCCGTTCGGGCTGTAGCTGTGTCTAAAGGTCCTATGGAAAAATGCATGGGAAAAACGCGTTTTGGGACCCCCCTTTTTTCTCAGCCCCCACTTGACGAATCCCCCCGAGACTTTCAGGGTAGGAGCGGAGCGTAGCGCCCCATTAGTTTTGAAAATTTCACGAGGATTCGTCGACCGGCGCCAAAGTTATTCCAAATAGAATGTTGCGGATTTCCTATGGAAACAGGGTCCTAACTATAACTACCTACTGGCGACCGCCAGTAGGTAATATATATATATATATATATATATATATATATATGTATGTATGTATGTATGTATGTATATATATACACGTACACAATAACCTTTCAGGCTAAGTGTCACATAAATTATGCAAAAAAGAAGCAAAGAACTCTCGGTAGTTACCAGGTTTAGGTGGAGTGCAGCTCCTAAACAGATCACCATACAACACTAGAGACACTTTGAACACAAGTTGGTCGCACACTGCTCGTCACACCAGCAAGTTGCCCCAAAGGACTGTGGTGAATGTAGTGGCGACGGCGGGTATGCCTGTGCCACGATGTGTAAAAAGAAAAAAGTATGTGTTGCATTTAGCCATCCCTGGACACGTGTTTCGAGGTAGTTGCCTCTCTTCAGCAGGGAGCAGGACAATGTAAAGGGGTGCCGAGTGGACTGCCAAAATGTAATTAAAACAGGTCAAATACCTCTCATGGCGCACAGGTGCAGAACCAGGGCTCGTCAGCCCGATAGCTCACGGGAGCCGTAATAATTTGAACACAAGTTGGTCGCACACTGCTCGTCACACCAGCAAGTTGCCCCAAAGGACTGTGGTGAATGTAGTGGCGACGGCGGGTACGCCTGTGCCACGATGTGTTAAAAGAAAAAAGTATGTGTTGCATTTAGCCATCCCTGGACACGTGTTTCGAGGTAGTTGCCTCTCGTCAGCAGGGAGCAGGACAATGTAAAGGGGTGCCGAGTGGACTGCCAAAATGTAATTAAAACAGGTCAAATACCTCTCATGGCGCGCAGGTGCAGAACCAGGGCTCGTCAGCCCGATACCTCACGGCTGACGAGAGGCAACTACCTCGAAACACGTGTCCAGGGATGGCTAACGCAACACATACTGTTCTTTATACATCGTGGCATAGGCGTACCCGCCGTCGCCACTACATTTACCACAGTCCTTTGGGGCAACTTGCTGGTGTGACGAGCAGTGTGCGACCAACCTTTGCACAACACTAGAGACACTCTAAATCAGCTCAGCTCAAATGTAGGTTTTTCCAGCACAGTATTTAATTATAGGATTAGTGCAATGCCATCCCTGCTGAGTTCATCTATTTCCAACACAGCTAAAAAACATGGAGCATTATTCCAATAACTTGGAAAACTATTAGGGTAACACTCCAAATTCTGCTTAATTAAGCTTTGTTTACTACCTAGTATATTTTTTTGGGGGTGATTGATTTCTTCAACATGCATCACAATACAACTTTCAATGTAACCTTGTATTCTAACATTTTCTTTTCATGGCAATCTTTGGAAAAACTGAACTAAGAATGTGCCAATCAAGTTAATTTGATACCTTTAGTCACATCTCATTAGGATGGTGGGAATAGGCTAAAATGACAAAACAAAACTAAGCAGCAGAGTTTTTTAAATGACTGTTCGATAGGATGGAACCATGGGACTAATGATGCAGCAGGGATAAAGTTAGAGGCAAGAGAGAACAATGTGAAATGTTATGTGTTAATGGCTTTACAGAAAGCCAGATGATTATCAGCGTACTAATGGTCTGGGAGGAAGAAAGCAAAGACAGAGAGCACATAGCTCTGATTCAAATATTGGGGTGCAGAGCAGCAAGGGTGTGTGTAGGATGATATAGCAGACAATACTCAGCAGAGTTCATATTTCCAAATGAGGAGTGAAGAGCTATTATGATGGCTTTGAGACACATGTCAAAAAAATATGGAGGCCAGAGCAAGTGTGATATGATGTGCTTACAGTGCTGTAGAAGGAGATTTGTATTATTTTTTATCTTTGCAGCATGCACTAAGAAGTAGTGGAAACCAATGTAGATATTGTTGTGGCTATTGTCAGAGGAGGAGCTTGAAAGGAATCAAGTCGTGATCACAATTTGTTATAACAGTGCAGCATCTATTTCGGGAGGTGAATACAAATGATAAAGGAGCCAACCATGTGGTTGACACTGAGAACAAGAGAAAGGTTAACATCATAACAAAAGCCAATGTTCTTGACCTCTGCGGCGAAAACAGCAAAAGTGTTTCTGTACTTCAGTTCTTTCCACATACATCTTATGATAGCTATTTATGTATTAGATTTACAAATTACATTTATTGAATAGATTGCAGTTCATTTTTATCCACAAGTGGAAAGCTTTCATGCAACACATGAAAGAAGGAACAGGTGGGAGGGATCTGTCATTAACGCAGTATAGAATGTGGGCGTCTGCCTAGGAGTAGACATGGACTCATGCCATCAGATTCTTGGAGTTTCAGGTAGATCTTGAAAAGGAAAAGACAGGATATCTAGGAGATATTGGAAGCAAAGGTTTGAGAAGGTGATGTGAAAACAAAATGGGAGTCCCGGTTGAATCTACCAAACAGGAAGGAAGAGCCCAAAATCACTGCACTGTTGCGAGACAGAAGCCCAAAATTGACTGAAGAGAGGGTTAAGAAAAAGCATATTCCAACCACCACTGATGTCAGACACCATTGTGTGCAAGATCATTTTGGGTACAGTGAAAAGGTCAGTTTGATGCTCGGTCATGATCTAGCAGGCTATGATTTCCAAACAATATTTGTAATTTGTTGATGACCTTGCTTTCAATCAATTTGCTAGGAGAGGGCAAGTCTGTGTGCGGGAGATAGTTGAGCGGGTCGAATGAGCCTAGTGAGAACTGTTTTTCATTAAAGCACCAAAGACACTGTATTCAAACATCAACATCCTCTTTAAACATTTTATACAGTAAACACAAAGGAGCATCAAAATAAAGCAAAGAGTAATGGAAACTGAATACAAGAAGATTTTCTCTGCCAAGCTAAAGCAGGTGTATGGAAGTTTTACAGAACAAACTAAGTGCCTGTGGGAAGAGGTGATACAGATATCTTCTTGCCAGTAAAACAAATTGCTTATTCCATTTATTACCATGAATGTAGTTGTCCCATAATATTAGAGCACTAAATTGGCAGGCTTTGATACAAACAGGGTTTCCCATTTTACCACACTAAGCAATTTTGGGTAGTAACTTAAACTCACTCAGTTACTTTGTTTGTCAGAATTGTGAGCACTCACACCACAAAAAGGCATTTATATTTTACATCTATAGGAACTCTGCAAGTATCTGTCACAGTCAACAATATTCTACATTTTTGTCGGTGGTGGGGGGGAACAGATTGGCCGTACACCACCTTTGGTGATGTTAGTCCTGGGGAGATGTGACTGTGCCTAAATATGACCTGCTTTTCTGTAATGTGGCACTGATGGTGGCCAGACGTGATGAGATACAACTATTGAGTGGTGACGCTACAGAGTGAGACAGAATGGTCTAAGACCATGGACTATTGTTTGCAAGCCTAGGCCACCATCTCGCGGTTCAAAGGATGCGCTTGTAAGTTAAAAAATATCTGGGCTAAATGGCAGGACTTGAAAGGAGAGGGGTGAAATGGAAGCATCGGATAAGGTTATGCCAAGATTCTTGGACAATTTCAATAATGGACATTGAGAAAGGATCAGTGTTGAGCCCATGGACCTTCGGGAGAAGGTCTTATAGGGCCTGTTGTTGATATGTGGATTCTAAATGCACATAGTGATGGTACCTTTTAGGATCTTTCTGACAATAATATGTTTTCAAGTTATGCTTTATATGTTCGAGAAAATACTTGCTGAAAGGGTCATAAAAACATTTATTAAAAAAGATTTTAAAAATTGTACATGGTTTTGCATCCAATTTTCATTATTGAATCTTTTAAGAATTATCATCCATCAAAAATATAATGTAATAATCAATGTACTAGAGATATTAGATCAAAAATTAAATTATTTTTCTAGTTGCCAATATTTTTTTCTTAGCTGCACTTTATTCCTAAACCAAATGTCCATCTACTAATTATTGTTTTGATGATTTTATTTGTAGACTAGATGTGTTCTCTATAATGTTACATATTTGATTTTTTTTTTTTAAAAGAGCTGGACTCCCTTGGATGCCATACATCAGTACAGCTGGATGCAAAAATGTTAAGAATTGCTGCCGAGACTGGCAAAACTAGTGTAGTTTTAACACAAAACTAAGTCACTGAATGGACAGTGTTTACCAGCTGCAACAATTTGCTAATTATATGCTCTGGAAAAAGCAGGCCTCGGTTTTAATCTCTGTACACGTGAAAATATAGCCCTGTCGACTGATTTTATTTTCTGCATTCCCTCTGTTTGCCTTCAATGTTTTCAATAAGGCAGAGAAGTAGATTCAACTGGATTAAAAGGCAGGAATATTAAGACAGGAGATTACTCTTGTATTGTTGGACAGACTGCAAACAATCAAGGAGCATTATGGTTGCATTAGCAAAAGCCGCAAATTATTACATTTTAAACATATGTTTACATACTTATCTTTGGAATCACTGTATCAGTGATGCAAGTGGAGACAGGTGCTCGATTTAGTGTTTTCCAGGACCTGCCCTAAAAGTAAAACCTTCGTAAAAATTAATCATATATATGATATTGAACAGCTTGTAAATCCAGATGCTATGCATCTTGCCTTTGCATTAGAGGGTGCCTCCTTGACATAACCATCCCATGATCCTGTAAACTGGTAGCCAAGTGGTTTATGCTACAGAAGGGTATATGGGCCAAAAAGGTAGCTTGTCGAGGGGACAGAACAGATCTGAAGACTTGTCTCCAACCACAAACTGAGTTTGTGGCGTACGGCGACAGAAATTCGACATCCCTGACTACCATTAACAACAGATATTGTAGGCCTTGCACAGAGAATACACCCTACCTGATCCAGTACGATACATGGCTGACTGAGACCCCTGGCGCAGTTCCACTGCTCCATGATTCGGACTGCGGTAAACAGGACTATAGTATGTCCTCCCTTCATAGATGGGGGTGATGTGCAAATCGGGTGATGCAGCTGACCGCAGTTCTTGCCCAAGCTGGCTGTGCTGGCTAGCATAGGAGCTTCTCAAGCCTGAAAACAAAAATGTACATACAGTAAGGTAAACAAATGTAAAGAGATATTTGCCACCATTCTGAATTAAATTATTCAGACACTGTATGAGCTTTTTTTTCAAATAGTGATTAAGATAATCCAGTGCATTACTGATGCAGTTTGTGTAGAATTGCAGGATTTGCAGAGAGCCCAGTCTACTCTGCACCAGCAAAACATGGCCATCCTAGGTTGTAAAATTTAGGTAAAGTCTCACTTCTTGGCTCCTTTTCAAGTAAGGACCGTTTTAGAAACAGTATAATGTATACCACTTTAAGTGCAACATTCTACTTGGAATGGGGTTCTTGGTGCTATTATGTGACAAGAGAAGAAAAGTACTGACAGAATAGGTTGAGTTAAGTTTGAGGAGAAAGCCTTGTCATTAGTTTGCTGAAGACAAGGTGATGGGTGTTTTAGAAGGCAAAAGCACAAAGAGAGTAGGTTATGCCAAAATGCCCACCACAATGTCAAAGACAATATTGTAAGGAAGACTATGATGATAGCGCAAAAAGAGAATAGTCGGAAGAATTGGGAAACCCACTAAGATAAAAGTGACTGAGTCAAGCATGGAGACCAAAAGGCTGTCAAGATCAAATTTCTTTCACATGAAGATTAGGTTAAAGGCAATCTTAGGGTCACTCTGCAGTCTTGCATTAGACCTCTGGGATGTATGGACTTTTGATATTACCAAAATGAATATCAAATGAGGCAAAGGTCCTTACCAAGTTGGAGAGGTGAAAGAATGGGAGGTTAAGATTGTCGCGAAAGTTTGAGCAGAAGAACGTTTGAGCTGCTGACCAAGCTCATTACATCAATGACAATGCCTAGGTTCCTACAGATTAGTACTATTAAGGACAAGCTCATATCCTTGGCAAGGATCGAGAATTACATATATTGCTTGAGTTCCGTGTGATCAGGATCACAAATTTGTTAATATTTATTCTTTATTCCAAGGGTTGCCTGACGGTACTTGAAATGAAAACCTGATTCACTCAGATTTAAGTACTTAGCATACAGGAACTGCTGTCCATGCAAAAACGTGGCAAAGTAATACAAGTATGTGTTGAATGAATTGGCTTGTGAGAATATTTATGGAGTGCCCGCAAAGGCAACATCCAGGAAGCTTATTCATACAGAGTCAAATTGACATCTCTGGAGTAGAAACAATGAAATTGATAAGTTACAATACTATAGCCATTATTTTCAAATAAAAGAGCTTGGACCACTATCAATAATTTACTGTTTTCAGGCAGGGCTCAGATCAGGCAAACAAAAGGTAATTTGAGTCAATAAAGACATGCAGTGGTATGTGCTCCTTACATTTGACTGGAAGGGGTAACTGTGAGATGGACTTCTAAATAGAAGGTATAAAGAATAGGAAATTTTAAATAATGAATTACATGTGGAATCTTACTGGCTTTTAAAAAAGACAAGAGGAAAGTGCCATTAGGCAGGTTTCTGAGGTCCAGGCCCACCAGGGTGCTCAATTCCAGAAATAAACAGGGAGGTTAAAGAAAAAAAAAGGGGGCAGAACTACTAAATATAGGATGCTAACTGATAATACAAAAAGAGATGAAAGATTCTGTGAATAACTGGTGGGTTATGAAGAACCAGTACAGGATTAAGTGTTGTATGGTGTCAGAACTCACAATCTTGATATCTGTACTAATAGCGTCAGATGTTGTGGCAAACTGTCGATGGTCCAGGTTGGTTCCTTGTATTCTCTGCTACTGAGCCCTATATTAAGTTGGATCCGCAGTCAATGGTTTCTATGCTTACATACGTACAGAATATGGCTTGGTCACATTACTGCCTACTTGAATGTATGAGATCACTTCAGAATGCACTGGCATTTGTGTCAGTTGCTACTTAGTTACTCCACAAAGAAGGATCATTTGATGGTGCAAATGGTTGCGTAGAATAAATAGCTTTCAATCTATTCATGCGCCAGTGTTATGAATTAAAACAGCAAGTGTAACACACAGCGTGGCAAGCTGTGCAGGGGGCAGCGGTGTCCCATCAACCTGTGCAGCACTCTACCATCCTGCCAATTAAAGTTAAATATGGACAACCACTTTCCACAAGAGAGACAGATTGGATCAAAGACTGGTGGTGTAGGAAAAACTGAGTCAGTGAGTGCATGCTTAGAAAGGGACCAACACGCTCCACTGTATGCTCGCTCTCCTGCAGTGGTTTCATCTAAGGAAAGAAGTCATACATATTAGCTTGGGGATCTGAGACTTTCCTGACCTTGCACCCAGCAGGGGATAGAAGATAATGATCGCAAGGAGTGTGAATTAAATATATTTAGATAAATACAGGCACAATGACTACTCCTTGGAGGACACGAGACTAGGAGCATGAAATAAGTAGGCTATATTGGATTGGGCCAATGTGTGAAAGCATGCATATGAAGTATCGTCTGCTGTAACTGCGTGCTTCTGAAATGAAGGCCAGTTGTAGATTTGGCAGGAAGACAAGGTATCAGCACAATCACAGGAGGCAGTAGTAAAATTCCTGTGAGCCATTAGTGTAGCATGCTTGAAAGGCGGAAAGTGGATATTGTGCCAGCCTAGGGCTTTCAAGCCACTCTTCATCTACAGAAGGGGAACACTGTTGTGGCAGTTAGTATAGCATGTAGTGGTCACAGGTGCTGACGGAGACTTACGTGATTTTACAATGCCACAAGTATTGGGAGAATTGATGTATTTCCAAATTAGTGGGCAGCTGGTGAGGTGCACAAATAGGTCCAAAATGCAGGAAACAAAATTGGCGAGGAATCCGTGGCGGAAAGAACCTATCACCACATTTGAGAGCAAGGAGCGTGCTGGGTCATGTGGAAGAGCTCACAGAATTCAAGAGTGTGAATCTTGTGCTTAGAAGGAAAACAATGAAGTTGCTAAGGGTGGTATGAGCAGTCCAGCACAAATGAGTTCATTAAAAGTTTCAGGAGGCAAAAATATTTTGTATGTTGCAAATTGGGACACAATTTGAACAGCATAGCACGCTTTGCTAGGCATTCAGTGTGCCTTTAAAGTCGAAAACATGGACACTATGCGAGGGTGTGTGAAATGGTAAGAGTGCATCCACTGGAGAGTAGCATGGGACAGGAAAAGAAGCTTGTGTGATCTAGTCACAAGACCATGCTGAGACGCCAGCAAGTGATCGGAGGTTGGACTGGGAAGAAATGATGATACTGCCAGACTTACGTTTGCCTTATACATTGATGAGTGACAATGACTAGGTGAGCTTATGGAAAAACTGAGAGAAGTGGATATTAACCTGAAGTTGTTATGCATGGCAACTGAAGTTAAGGGGTGAGGTGCAAGTGGCAAAAAGAAGTGATAACTTGTTAGGCTGGAAGCATTAGAAGGATTTAGCAATTGCACTTAATCATATTGCTAAGGAACAAGTCTTAGTATATCCACTGGAAGAAAATATATGCTTAGTAAATTTCCTGACGTGTTAGCTGAGGAGTGGGAACTGCAGAAAGGGTCTGAGCACCATCATATAAAGGAGAATAATTAAGCCTCTGGTACACAAGGCGAGCACTGTACTACTGATCTGAAGGAGCCTTTAAGGGAAGAGTAGAAGAGGTTGGTGAAAGCAGGTGTGACAGAGGCCTCAGAATGGCTAGTGCACATTGTCCTCAACCCTAAGGGAAGCTGCAAAGATCTTCATATGGGCGTTGACCTTAGAAACCTGAACAAGAACATATGGGTTAACCAACATCCCCTCCCAAATACTCATCAAGCATTGATCACCTAGATGATGTAGAGGCATATAGTGCCTGATTAAGCCGCAATCAGCTTACCCTCAAATGAAGGTGGAAGAGGGTTCTTCTAAAAACCTCACATAATTTGTTACACCACTGGGTGCATTCAGGCTTGTTTGGGTGTCCATTGATCTGTTGTCAGTTGCTGATAGCTTTCAGAGAGATGAAAGGAGTTTTGACAGCGATAGGAAACGCTATGTTCTTCCATGATGACATTCTGATTTACAGAAGAATTTTGAGTGGGTCGTTATCTACACTGGAAGGATGTGGTTTGAAGATCACGGCAGGAAAATATCAGTTTAGAGTGAGCACTAGAGAGTCTGGCCTACCTCATATATCCAGAGAGTAAACAAAGCCCAAACAGACTTGGGTAGGGTTGCTAGCTAATGTGTGTGCCAGAAACCAAAGATGAGAGGAAGACTTGTTAGGGCTAATGGAGTATTACTCCAAGTTTGTTCAGAATGTTGCAGTGTTTTTCAGTCCCTTGACTGGTTTAATGAAAAAAGGAATTGTGTTTGTGTGAATTGAGCACTGTCAGCATAGCTTAGATTATGTTAAGAAGGGCATCACCAATGCTACATTGCAGAGTTGGTTTGATTAATAGGAGAAGAGAGTGCTGGCCAAATATCGGCGTTCTGAAGGGGGCTGCAAATTGACAATAGACTGGAGGTGGTCATGAGGATTCTTTAGTGTTTATTATTACTCCCTTTGTACCTTTCTGCTTTACTTTCGGAGTCCTTTTATGCTCAGTCCTCATGTAGACTTCTGAGATGTGACATTATGTGGTTTATATTAACCATGTTTAACTTTTTTTCATAAATCTTTTTTTTGATGAAGCAGTTAAGAACAAAAAACAATACACTGCTGTCCACCGGCATGATCATACATAGTAGTGCCCCACAAAAATTATTCCCTGTGCCCCCTACCCTCCCGCCTGTAGCATCATGAACATCAACATCCAATGCAAATTGATTAGGGAAGGATACATCGGAGCCAATAAGAGAAGTGCAAGGATTGTGCCTGTATTCGTTCAGTTTTCCCCAGAAGTTTACCCATTTTGTGGGGACAGCCACAGCAATCACCCAGCACCTTCTCAGCCAACATGCACCAATCCATGTCCCGCTTCCAGTTCCCAGACTGTGGTGCCTGCTCCACTCCCCACAGTCTCACAATATTTTGTTTGGCTATTGTCAGTCCCAGGGTCATCCATGTAAGCTCCATGAGGTTTAGATTGGTCTCATCCGAGATGTTCTATGGGCACCATTTTGGGTAAGCGCTCATATTGCTCCAACACATCTCATTCATACAAACAACCACTGACTCCCAAAGCTGGGTAGTTCTATATAATGTGAAAGAATGTACCAACCTGGTCGCATAACCTACGACAACCCATCTCACTTGACCTACCCATTTTTACCATGGTGGTCTGTGCATAGCAGGATTGGGGGAGAATTTCTAGCTGCACTAAGAGGAACTCCGTCCGTGCCATCTCCTTCATTGACGCCAGGGCTGCCGGCTATTCATTGCCCTCCAGGCCCTCGAGATCTTGTGCCCGCTGTTCCCACAGAGATTACAAGCCATCCTGTGAGTTGCTAATTAGTTTTTAGTACGTGAAGGATGTCGACCTACAGGAACGCAGGCTCTTCTGCAGGGAGGAAAACCTAGTGGTTAATGGCAGTTATCTGCGCAGCCCAGTAGTATTTCTGGATGTCAGGCGGAGCAATCTCTCCATCATATCATCCCCTTTCAAGTTTATTTCTTGCTATTCGCGCCCTCATCCCAGAGCAAAGTCCTAATTTTGCCCTGAATTGCTTTTAAGTACGATAAGGGGTTCTGAAAATAGATGTTTATTTTAGCGTGGTTATCCTCTAACTTAGTTAAGTTCTTTTCTCTGGATGATGCTGGTCCACTTTTATGCAGAGAGTTTATTTTATTGTGACTCGTGAATCAGGTTTCATAAAGTGCGCTAGTCAAAGGGGAAAAAAAACAAAAAAAACTTGTGGACAATTCCATGGCCTTTCTCAAACATTAATAAAATGAAAACACAAAAACTAAAACCTTAAGATTAAATCACCCATATATCCAACTTCGATACAGCTTCACATATACGGTGCCAAAACAATATGGCACTGAAAAATGTTGAATATTTCTAACAGAAGATAAAAAAAGCTCTTTTTAGAATTTTAGGAAGAGCAGCAACCACTCAAATCCCTAGGAGAAAATGACGAACAACAAAAACGGGTGAATATGGCATAAGTAATCGATACTATGGACACGTGCTTCAACAACCAGGAAGACAAACCGTATCAATAATTGGGTTACTAATAGAACCTCTCTCAGATTGCAGACTTCGTTCTAAAAAATCTGCCGAGAAATAAGAATCACATGTAAGGGATACAAAATGATAAAATCATAATAGGCAGCCTTGATTTATTAAAACAAATTAGCTGATAGTAACTTTAGATTCAGGATCATTGTACATGTGGATGCAACAAGCGACTATATGGAAGGTAGAAACAAGAGGGTTTAAAAAAACTAGTAGATTAATGTAGAAGTACCAATAGAGTTCATATGTAAGGTAGTGTTAACCACAAATAAGTTTGCCTTTGACAACAAATGTCAGGGCCCGAGAGTAGCCATGTAGCAACATCTGCGCTCAATTGAACAAACCTGGAGGTCTCTGAATTGGGAAAAAAGCCCTTAATAATGAAGTCTCAAATTCAAACACACAAACCTGAAACTTTAAACACTTTATACAAGAAATTCTCATAATTTGGCAGCGATACCTTAAGGAACTAAATTATTTCCTTTAGGCTGACTCAGTTACTTCCTGGCTCTTTGTCATTATCATGAGTGAAATAGCCACCTAGTGGTGGGTCTAAAAACAGCTTCTAGAGCTATTCAATGAACTGGTGCAAACCTTGTACTAAGCACATTTGTGGCATATCTCATCCCTTTTGCCTTCGAGGAAGGGGTGTTTGGTTGTAGTTTTAACAGAGAAAATGCAACTTTTTAGAGATTTTAACACGAGAATGTACACCTCCGATATGGAAGCGAGGGGCAATAAGGACAGTTTTCTAAACAAACAGATTCTACACAAAGAGTAGCACTCTCTTCTCAGTTTATAGAAGTTGAGATACTAATGGCTAAGAGTAGTTTAAAATCATTCAAAGCATTTCTTGAAGAATTTTATTAAATGTTTGCATGGCAACTCACTTTCACACTTACAAAACTATTCCAATTCTTGGCCAACAGGAGAGTGATTACTAACTCAATGTTGCAGGGCAGGTTTGAGTGGTAGTGATTCAGAAACCAGGCAGGGATCCTAGCTAGGGAAAAAACTATTACAGAGATGTCCACTTCTGAATTTTAATTCTGAATTGGTAATAAAAATGGATCAGAGGCCTGGAAATTGAAAGGAATTAACAGATACTTTCAGAAGCTGCTGACTGGCAAAATGGTAAGACCAAAATACTGGAAGTAGGTCCCCAGTGAAACATATTTGGTACTTCAAGCTCTGGAAACAAATGCAATGGAGAGACTCTCAAACCAGCTAACAAAAGAGAAATATATTTATAGTAATCTGAAAGCCAGCATTGGAATACATGGCAAGGGTCTGTACAGAGCACTGAAACTTTTCGAACAAGTATTTTGACTGAATCACAGCTGAAGACCGCAAACCTGGACACCCGAATGCCTGGACGAGAGTGACTGATTGACGTTACATGACCAAATGATGTTTCTCAAGTTGCGTCTACAACGGCAGTGGGTGGGAATTGACAGGATGGAATCTAGGGTTTCCATTTTGTAATTGTTCTGTTCAATGAGAACTCATCCGGTATTAGGGAAGCTATTTTGTGTCGGGAGAGCTGCAGTATCGATGTACTAGCATTTTAATGGTGCTCTATATGAACAAAACAAGTGAATTTGCAAAAGTAAAAAATAATTCAGTATTTCTTTGATAAAATGGAATCCAGAGGCAAATACAAGTCCCACAAAAGCAGCATAAGACTAAACGAAAAAGTTCATGCAACACAATGAACTTTCTAGTCATGAAAAATGTTATCACTGGAAGCCCGTCACGTTTTCTGGTTACATCCCGATGGAGAGAGGTTATCCATTTTAATACAAGTTTTAGAGGGGTCGGCAATCAACTGAAAAGGCGGCAAAACAATAGACCATGGTATGACTCATTAAACAGCACTCAGAGAAATGTTGACAGGATTATCATTAATTTATTACTGAGCTCCATCTAGTACCTGTGACTAATGAGGGTAATAAAAAGAAATATAGCTACATAAATTACAATGAGCTTCAGAAACAAAGATGAGGAAAGGCAACCGCACTCTTGGGGATGGTGCATGCAGTAAGACCAAACGAGGCCCTTCAAGCCATTCTTAAAAGAAATGTAAAAATATGCACTAACCCTACCTCGTATCTATAAAATTTGGTTAACAAGTGTGCTCTGTTCGAGGTCTTCGAGTAGTAATAGGTCAGTAAAAAAAAAAGCAAGTTACTGCCACTAACTTGAATTTTATTTCAGGTTCAAAAAACACACGTCCATTTTGGTGCCATGCAGTGAGGTGCCAAATTATGGCAGCATTTTCATTATAGCACAGATTTGATAATAGCCTCTCGGATTTTGCTAAGGTCAATATTATATTAGAGTTTGGATTCTAGCAAGGCTGAGTGTTTGCCACCTTTAACACATCCAAGTACAAGGCATTGAAGGAGGAAAGAAAAAGTTGTACCGGGGTTAGAATGCTTTGCGAGTCTGCACACCCACAAATTACTTTATTCACCAACTCCTCAAATTTTGGAAAAGGTTGGAAATGTACTCTCGATAATGGCAGAAGAAAAACTTTTCACATAGCAGGGCAAGAAAAAGAGTGTAAGGAGAGTATATGTGTACATTTAGACAAGCGGAAAAAATCACAAAGTTGACCAGGAGTACAGGTTCCTGGCCTACTACTGTAAAGTCTAGGGAATTCCTTACAATAGTAAATCTGCAACAGTGTAAGGACGTATACCTGGCACTTGTGACTTCCTTCAATTGGCCACCTAAATTATTTTCATTTCTACACAGATTTGCCACATTAACCTTGCTTTTTAAATTTAAATAATGATATGCATTAAACATTTTACTAAATGATGCCTCAAAGAAACGGCATTTGAATTTGCACAATTGTTTTGCAAAACCTTTTTTTTTTTTTTAAAGTTGTAGTTTTCTGTGTACATTTTGTTTTGAATGCAAACAATCATCAATCTTACTTTCCATCAGTCTTTATACTGGTACTACTGTCACCCATGACAAGTTAAATGACAATTTATGACGTCATTGATGACATCCGTTATAACACCGTAGTCACATACTTGCTAGAGTTGCTAGGTGTACATATGTGGACTGATAGCATGGAAACGGCGTAAGCCATTGGCATAAATGTAACTGTGCATTTTATGGTTTAAATCGTTTTATTAAGTTTTGTCGTAAATGATAATACGCCCACCTACAACCACAGGCCGGCGGGGAACTTGCAGTAGTTTTATTAAAGCGAACACAGAGATAAACAAAAGAAAGAGACAAGGAGGGAGTCGAAAGAGAATAGAGTTTAGCAAAGAATAGAAAGAAATCAGTTGGGGAACAAAGAGACCGAGAACCACCCACTGCTCAAAGTAAGGTCTGGTAGGAAGTCAAGGCCGAGGTCTCTTCTGTGAGGGTAGGGCCGCAGGAGGGGTCGTGGGGATTCGCAGAACCCTGAGATATCGAGGGCATGCAAGATCAACAAACTCAGAGGAGAGGTACGCCACTGTAGACCCCCTGGTTTTGTGTGATGAAGCCCTGCAGTGATCCGTTCCATCCCGACCACCTCCCACAGTCTGTGTAGCCAATCTAGCTTGGTTGGGATGATCTCCGTGCCTGACCTCGCCAGGAGGACCTGATTAGCCGCTCCCAATGCCAAAGTAATTGCCCTACCTCTGCAGGAACGAAGAGGGTATGTAAGAGGGTTGGGAAGTCCTAACAAAATGTATCTGGGGAATCTAGGGAGTTCTGTTCGGTATATATGGTCAACTAGAGGCAAGACTGAATCCCAGAACGACTGTATCTTAGGGCAATACCAAAGAATATGGGATAAAGTGCCCACCTGACTGCATTTGCGCCAACAAAGATCGCTGCAGCGAACCCTCTCCTTAGGAACCCGTGCCGGGGTATAATACCAGTAATGCGCAATTTTTAAGAGCATCTCCCCTGAAGTGCTGCATCATGATGCACGAGCCCTGTGTATTATGTCAGACCATTCTTTCGGGGAGAATTCCCTATCTAGCTCAGATTCCCACCTTCGCTGCGGATTTAGAAGGGTTCTTAGCCTTGTTGAGAAAGTTATAAATGTCCGACAGGAGGCGTTTATTTGAAGTGCTGGTGATAAACCAAATCTCAAATTGCGTAAGGAGACGGCTTACATGCGGACGCACCTGAGGCTGTAAAACCCAATGGCGTAGCGCCAAGTACTGCCAGTACGCTTCCTTGGGGATCCCGTAGTGAGACACAAGTTGGGGGACGTCCAGAATGCCCAGTAAATCAAAAAGATCACTGATACGTTTACAGTTGGCCTCCTGCCATTTCAAGTAGGTGTTCCCAGTGAGAGCTGGAGGGAAGTCCGGGTTCCCAATAAAGGGGGTCAAGGGTGAGATGGGCGTAGAGAGCTGGCATCTTTCTTGTACTCTATCCCAGACTGTCATGGTAGAGCGCAAGACCGGAGAGAGATAGGTACCCGGTGGGCGGTGTCGCCGCGGGAGCCAAGGAACTTTCCAAATATGAATCCCACTCCACGATCCATAAAGCACCAATGCTTTACAGACTCCAGTTGGTACCATTCCACCATACAGCGCAACTGCGCCGCTTCATAGTACCGGCCCAGGTGGGGCACCCCAAGACCTCCGTCCTCCTGTTACAAATACGTGTGGTGTTGAGCCATGCGCGGCTTCTTCCTGCCCCAAATGAAGCCATTTATTAGTTGTTGCATTTGGGTCAGTGTTGTGGGCGGTGGACATAGGGGAAGCGTTTGCAATATGTACAACAGGCGGGGTAAAATTGTCATTTTAACCGCAGCTATCTTGCCCAACCATGAAAGAGCATGCTTCTTCCAGGTGGTGAGGTCGTTATGGATCTTAGCCAGCATGTCCGAGTAGTTCACCTGGGCCGTCTTCGCAGTGGTCGAAAAGACCCGAAGTCCCAAATACGTGCTATCACTGACCGCCCAGGAAAATGGAAAGAGTTGCGACAGTTGGAGGCGAGTCGCCGCCGGGATCATGAGGCTCAATGCCTGCGACTTCAAGTTAATTTTGAACCCCGACATGGCGCTAAAGGCGTCCACCTCAGCCAGAAGGGGTGGAAGAGAGGACAGCGGATTGGAGAGGAAAAGGAGCACATCGTCCACGTATAGCGAGATTCTGTGCTCCCTGTCTCCCATCCGGATCTCGGTGACTGTAGTAAGGTGGCAGACTCGTTCAGTAAACGGCTCTATGTAGAGCGCGAACAGGAGAGGGGAGAGCGGACACCCCAGACGCGTGCCACGCCGGACCGGGAAAGGCTGGGAGACCAACCCGTTGACCCTAATCAGGGCTTGCGGCCCTTCATACGCACAGTTCACCCATTTCCGGAACCGTTCCCCCAAGACCAAATCGGCACAGAACCTGATGTAAATAGGGCCAGTGGACCCGATCAAATGCCTTTGCGGCATCCACTGACAAAAGTATTGCCGGAATCTGGGTGCGATTCGTTTTATCCAAGAGATGGCACAAGCGCCGAGTCCCATCTCCACGATTGGTCTGGGTCCACCAGACCTTGCATATGTGGAGCGCGTCGCGCTGCCAGAATGCTAATAAAGATCTTCAGTTCGATGTTAAGCAGGGAGATGGGACGGCATGAAGCACACTCATGAGAGTCCTTCCCTGGTTTCAGTATGACCACAACTTCAGCCATGGTCATCGAGGGGGTGAGTTTCCCGGTGAAGCTAAAAGAGTTGAAGAGGCGCGCCAAAAAAGGAGCCAGGTCAGACGCAAACACCTTATACAAATCTACTGAGAAGCCATTTTCGCCAGGGGCTATACCAGCCGGAAGACCCTGGATAGCCCATATAACTTCCTCCGGGCGGATGTCCGCCTCCAACATGGTCGCAATGGAGTCTAATAGCGGCGTCACCGGTGCCGCTTGCGTATATGCTGCAGCTGCAATGGGGTCCAGACTTTCAGCGGAATATAACGACTTATAGAAGGCCTCGAATTCAGATGCAATGTCCCGATCCGCTCGCAAGACTCCCCCCGGGTATTCATAAGTTCCGCAACCCGACGTGACGCCGTTTTAGCCCGAAGAGCATGCGCCAATAATTTAACGTCTTTGTTCCCCCCTTCGTAATAGCGTTGTTTGGTGCGGAGCAAGGCATATTCGGCGCAGTCCAAATCTAAAGCCCGTAGTTGTTTCCTCGCCTGAGTAAGCAATCGCCTTGTCTGAACCACCCCAGTACGGCGGTGGACCCCCTCCAACTCGCGAATTTGAGCCTCCAGCTCCCTCCTCTTCTCTCTCCGGTCCTTGTTACAATTTGCCGCGATATTCCAAACCACTGTGCCCTGAAAATGCGTGGCCAGAAGAATCGCCATCCCAGCCTTCTTCCCGAGTCCAGAGGAGGAATATTGTCGATCGAACCATCTAGAGCGGAGTCGCCCCCAGTCTGCCCGCATGAGGAGAGTCTCCTGTAATAGACAAATATCGCACTTAGATTCTCTCAACAAGGCAAGAAGCGCTCGCCGCTTCGCCGGGGAATGGAGGCACCGCACATTGAAGCTCAAGATAACTACTTTAAGACGGGTCATGTTCGATAAAAACCATAACTGCCAAGCATCCACCCCCTTCTTGTATGCCCCACCACCTGGTCCCAGCGGCAGCCGTCCCCCCATCCGCAGCAGCTCCACCAGGCGAAGTCCCAAAGCAACAAGGCGACCCCCTCAAACGTAAAGGGAAGTTGGGCAGGGCCGCAAAGCAGAGAACCAGCACAGCCCAGCTAAGGGGAAGCCAACAGAGCACCCCGACCACCTCACCCCCTGCGTACAACAGGACCACCCACCCACCTAAGGGACCACAGTACAGCCAGTCTCCTCCAGCCACCTCCATCCTCCAGAGACGAAGATTCACCCTACCTGTCCGCTGAATATCAGTATGTCCCACCGACTGCAGGAGATCTGTAGCCCACTCGTGGATGGAAAAGAGAGGGAAAAGGAGAGTGAGAAAAAGAGAGAAAAAAACAAAGGGAGAGTAAACAGAGAGATATGGCAAAGTCATCTTCCAACGGTAACAAAATGCACCACTGTGCAAGGGTCAATGAGTCCGACGATCAGTCATCACCTCTCCAAGGACGGGGCTCCCCCCCCAGGACTGACCTCCCACGATACTAGGCTCAGATCACTCTTCCCGACTCTTGGCCTCAGGGCAGTAACTGGGCAGGTCGGACCCCTGCCTGTGTGGTAGAGTCCTACTGGTCCATCACCTGCTGCAGTAGGGCTTCCCTCTCCGCACGGCGTTCCTCCTCGGTGGACTTCACCTGGGTCACCCTCCTGTGGCCCTGTCTCCTGCCTGACCGCCGCAGTCTCCCCTTCAATGGATCACCGTCCGCCCTGTCTGAATCCTCAGCTGATGCCAGGGCGAGTCCGAGGACCGCCTTCGCCTCCTGCAGGTTGCGTACTCCATGTGTTTCCTTGTTCCAGACAAAGGAAAGTCTGAACAGGTGACCCCACCGGTATCGTATTCCCTGCTCACGAAGGAAGGTCGTAGCCGGTCGCAGCTCCTTGCGCCTCTGGAGAGTAATGCGTGAGAGGTCCTGGTATACCCCCACCTGGAGGCCCTCGAACTCCACAGTTGGACGGTCACGTGTGGCAGCCATGATGATCTCTTTCGGCCTGTAGGAATGGAGGCAGATCAGAATGTCCTGCGGCTGACCGGGGCCCGAGGCAGGGCGCCCAGCGCGGTGTGTGCGATCAAGCGTGATCTCCTGATCCGTCAGGGTGGGAGCCATGTGCCTGAAGAGGCAGAGAACCCAATCTTCAAGCTTGCCACCATCCGCCTGAAGTGGCACGCCCTTAATGTGAATGTTGGAGCGCCTTGAGCGGTTCTGCAGGTCCTCCATCTTAAGGTAGAGATCCTCCTGCTGTTCCCGGAGGGCGATGAGTTCACGGGCCTGTTCAGCAAGCTCTTCGTCCCGCCTATCCCCATTACGTTCCAGTGTGTCCACTCTATCCCTGACCTCGCCAAGATCTGCTCGGAGCTGCTTAATGTCGGCTGCCAGGTTTTGTTGCAGCCCAGCGAAGTCGTCGCGTAACGTGCCAAAGAGCTGCTCCATAAATTCCTTTGCGACGGGCTCGGCCACGGGCCCATCCGCCGAGTCCATCATGGCGTCGCTGAGATGTGACCCTCGGGGATCATTGCTAAGGCCCCCCGCCTTCTTCCCTCCCGGCTTTTGAAGCAAGTCTTTGATAGAGGCTTCCTTACTTGTGAGATTTTTTTTGCCCTTGTGGGTAGCCATGTCCGACTATCACCGAGCGTCCGTGGTAGTTGGCGCACTTCTAAGTCCGCCATCAGAGAAGTGTCCTGAGCGTAACCCCCAGGCAGTCCAAACAGGCGCGTGAGCCTTGCGGGGTCCGCCCGAAGGTGCAGGGTACCCGTTCACCCTTATTCACTCGTATCAGTCAGCGCAGAGGCGCAACGTGGCCTGAACTCCAATGTGTGTCACTTCCAGCAGAGTCGGTTCCCCGCTTCCCACTCCTGCAGCTTGGGGCACCGCAATACAAGTCGCGCTGCGTGGAAACCCACTTGGGGTGTCAGTTCCTCCCCCTTCAGGAACCACTCCCACGGGGGCCCCACCTCCAAGCCTGGGGGTCCTTGCCGTCACCGGAACCCACGGGGGTTTGGGTGGGGAGCAGTGGGGAAACCGGGTCACCTCAATGACGAAAGCTGGTCCGGCCATCCAGCCGATTCCCCCGTCGATGGTCCAGACTCTTAAGAGGCCTCCCAGGGCAGCACGCCTTGCCTTCCAGCTCCGCGCCCGCTCGGCTTGGCCGCCACACAACCAGTGCTCCACTCGATTCGACTGTCCCCAGGGCGTCCACGTTCCCTCAGCCCTTAACTGATGTCCGGGAATCAGATGAAGCACCCCAGGGGAGAGGGCCGCCCAGATCCTCTGGGCTCCGCCACGCGGCCAGACTCACCATCCTGCCTCTGCAGCAACTACCCAGGCCTCGGTGACCCTCCGGGGGTTATCGTCGTCCACACCCCCACACCTCTGCAGGGGCCGGGCTCAACACTTACGCCAGGCCCTGCGCTGCACTCCCCCAGGCCTCTTTCTCACTGTTGGGGGCTGCCGTCGCTCGGGCTGCCGCACCACAGTCGGGCTCACCACACCTGCCTCAGCCGCTGCCGTAGACCCCTAGGCCGCGAGCACCCCTCCGGGGGATACCGCCGTCCTCACCTCCGGGTCACATCCAATGCCTGGGGGCCTTCCCGTCAGGACCAGCACTGTCAGGGCGATCGGGGGACCCCGGGTCCACAAAGCGGTACTGTCATCTGGGGCACGGGCTCTGCGCCACTCCCCCACCAACGGTCAACGTGGCGCGGCCCAGACGATCACGCTACCTCCGGGCTCTCTAGATTGCTGCGGCCGCCGAACACCGAAGTCAGCTCTTCACCACCGGTGCACCGGCGCCACTTGTGTTTTGCGAAGGACCTGAGACCACGATTGTGCAAGCTTGCTGGTCTCAAAACCGCCTTTGGACGCCTATTCCTCGGTCTCAGAGAGCGGAGCCCCCTGAAGAATGGTGCTACACCGCCGCTATCTTAGCCACGCCCCTAATTGTGTATTTTAAAAGTTATATGATTAATCGTTTACAAATCACTAAAGTTCTGGGTGGAAAATCTTACTGACGTTAAACAAGGTAAAGGCTGCAAGCACTTGATGTGGGTTGCAGAGGTATGCTTGACAGTAGGTTGTAGCTTAAAGCCAAAGCCTGTTCTAAAAAACCTGTGATAAAGGCTAAAGCTGCTGTTGACAACACATTAAACATCAGTGGCTACCTAGGCACATGGTCAGGGGTGTTGTTAACCCCCTCCCACCCTCCAGTTATGCACTGACGTTTAGAGAGATATGCTTGGAAACACTTGAGCAGAGGCTTAATTAGTAAAATAATAGGTGCCGGTGCCCATAATTTTGCTCATTGGACAATACGAACGATATTGAGTGTAAGGGCTGTCAAATTTCAAAAATACATAGCCTTGATTCCACCTCATGGCTCTTTTATCAACCACCAGATACTCTATGCCCCAGGGGCACCTTCAACCTCTGCAGCGGGGGTGTTCTTGATGGGTCTCTTCTGTCTGCATCTCGGCAGACAAAGATGAAAGAGTTGAGTGAGTGAAAGGGTGGGTGTGTGAGTCAAAGGGTGCATGGGTGAGCAAAAGGGTAAAAAGATTGATGTTAGGATGGATGAGTGAAACAATGGTAGGATGAATGAAAGGGAAGGTGGATGGATAGTTGAAAGGGTGGATGGATAGTTGAAAGGGTGGCTGGGTAAGTGAAAGGGGGGATGGATAATGAGAAAAAATGGATGGAGGAGTGAAAGGTTGAATGGGTGGGTGAAGTGAAAGGCTGGATAGATGAAGAGAATGGGAGGGTGGGTAGATAGTTGAGTGAAAGGATGGAGCTGGGTGGTCGTGAACCACCTAATTTAGCATCTACAGTGGGGGTGGAATTCTTGATGGGACTCTTCTGTCTGCAGCTCGGCACACAATGGTGAATGAGTGAGTGAAAGGATGGATGGACGAATGAATGAGTAAAAGGGTTGGTGTAGGGATGGATGAATGAAAGAATGGATGGATGAGTGAAAGGTATGGTAGATGGATGAGTGGAAAGGGTGGTCGGATGATGAGAGAAAGGGTGGATGGATGAGTGAGTGAAAGGTAGGGTGAATGGATGATTAGAGGGTGGATGGGTGAATGGATGGAGGAGTCAGTGAGTGAAAGAATGAGTGGCTGAGGGAAAGGGAGGGAGGATGGATGAGATGAGTGAAAGGGAGGATGGATGAGCAAAAGGATTGGTGGAGGAGTGGAAGGATTGATGGATGGATGGATGGAGTGAAAGGATGGATGAGCAAAAGGATAGATGGATGACTGAAAGGATGAAGGGATGAGTGAAAGGATAAATGAGTGAATAAAAGGAAGGATGAGTGAAAGAGGGTGGATGGATGGGAGGGTGGATGGATGAAAGGGTTGATAGATGAGTAAAAGAATGGCTGGATGAGTGAAAGGGAGGATAATGGCTGGATGAGTGACAGCCTGAATGGGTGAGTGAAAGAGTAAATGGGTGGGTGGATAAGTGGAAGGAACAGTGAAAGGGTGGATGGATGTGTGAGGGAGGATGGATGGAGTGACAGGGTGGATGAATGGATGGATGGATGAGAAACGGAAAGCATGGATAAATGGAAGAGTGAACGGGTGGATGGAGAGATGGATGAATGAAAGGGTGGGTGGATAGATAGGTAGATAGATAGACAGACAGATTTGATGAATAGGTTTGAAGTTGGATATATAGGCATGGATATGGATGGGGACGAACAGAATGGCGAAAGACTGATTGATAAGTGAAAGAATGAATGTAAAGGTGAAATTGTGGATATCAGCTGGTGGATGGAAGGATGACTAGATAAAAACTTGGATTTAAGAGACGAGCGCTCTTCTGAGGTGTGTCATGCTGACTTGCTTCGTTTGCTTGGAGCCAAAAGAGATATGGTTCGAAGTGGGAGGTATTTTAATTTTCTGGCTACTCTCTTGCACATGGTCATGTTAAATAGTTGCATTATAGTGGAATAGAGAAATGGTATAAACTGTAAATGTTTATTTCTAGAACTTCACAAAGATTTTGAGGCACTGCTGGTTAATGAATAACTTATAAGGTAGGGGTGTCCCACTTCGAGGTGGTTTATCATATACTGGTGTTGTGAGCAGGGCTCTGACATTGTATGCCATTATGTTCATCTAAGAAATGTATGTGGCATATTTTACTAAACTACGGAGTGCTGACCACAGGGCCTAACAGGAGGTGTCTTAACAGTGGCAAATATATACTTGTCAAAATTGTGACTTAAAACTTCAGGTCATATGAAGTCTGTAAGAGGGTAATCTCATTAAGGTGAGTAGAAATACACCCACAGGTGTAGAGTGTTAAATGGTCTAAAGTCCACAAACCCTATAGGATGGTGTGACAATGATCACTAAGTCATCAGTGATGTCATCAACGATGTTATTTAACATGACATGAGTGATGTAATATAGGAGGTCATAAGCAGTGCATGGCAGGGCACAAGTTATAGTTCTTTCTGAAAATTAGAACTAGTGAATTACAAAGGTTTTTGATTTCAAAACATTAGTTTTCACCTCATTTGAACACCTAACTATAACCTCGCTGAAACCTTTGATTTTTTCAGCGAATTTCTAGTTTAAAATAAGCATTGGCATAGCCAATAGGTCTCGCCTTTGGGACCTTATAAGTGTTTAGCCATGCAACACTTGATATTGTTGCACCAAGGATATTGTGCTGGATAACTAAACACTTATAAGGTCCCAAAGGCGAGACATATTGGCTATACCAATGCTTGTTAAATAATATTGCAACACAAAATGAAATCATTATGATAAGGATGATCTTTTCACAGTATTATAAATTGGACCTATCTCTTGGTCATCGATTTAACTATAGGAACAAGGACTGAATTTGCCATCTGGTCACAGAGCCTACTTAAGCCCATTTAGCAGTTCCTTCTTACCCTTAAATCACTCTGAGGTAATTTGTCCCATCAACTAGTATGGTACTTCTATTTTTAAACTTCCACCACATCACACTATTACACCACACCAGCTCCGCTGTAGTCAGGCGTCGCAGCACAACCGGGAGGCGCTCGGCCACCCGGTTGGGGCCCCTATGATGAAGCATGACACCAACTAGGTTGGTGTGTGAGGGGCCTTTTACTCACCTGGTGGGTGCCCAAGCACTGCTTGTCAGTGATCGTACCAACACCTTTGGGTTCGTCCAGTTTTGATAAAACTTATACATACTACAGGGGATATGGACGCACCCCTGCCTCCCTAGCTCTCTCATTGTTCTCTTCATAAATATTTTCTTTGCAAATATCTGAATTACCGCGTTTCTGGTTAATTGTTTGAGACACCACACAAAGATGGCGAGTCTATGGAGTGCCATTTTGTTGGTTCTCTTTCTATGTTTCACTGAAAAAAACACACGTCACCTTTGTGTACTGCCATGATTGTGAGAAAGACCGATTTTAGGGGTGAACCGACTCATCAGCTGTTTGAAATAAATATTGCATTATTCAGAACAGCCTGAGAGCCGCCTTTAATCCTCCGGGAGGATTAATTCTTAATAAATGGCAGCTCCACAAATCTGCTGTGACATTCCGTCCCCCTCCCGGCCATCTGAAGTTTGGAGCGGTTATTCAAAGATATATATTTTTCCTCCAGAAATACCTATAATCCATTCAGATAATTCAGGCATACAAATATGTGAATGAGTGGAATACAAAGTCTGTATGGATTATAAAAGGATGGGGTAAAAAACAAAAACAAGTGCTGGATGTACAACATCCATGAACAACAGTAAAATAAAGCAAGAAAACTGGTCAAATAAACATTTTAACAAAAATAACTTCAAAATGTAGAAATAAATCCGTTTCATTACTTAAATGTATAGTGATTAAGAGTGTAATAGATGTCAATATAATAATTATTAACAAAGGTAAGCAAGTTAAAAAACAAATACAAAAGGAATGAGTAGAATGGTATTACATACTTCAGAACAGTAGATTTCTGTAGAACTGCACACTGGACTGATGATTTTCAAAGAATTCACAAACGGTATTGCAGACCCCTTGTTAAGCAAGGTATGTGAATTTGTAAATGATACAGAAGACCTGTTATAGGATTTATAATTCATATGAAAAGGAAATAACAGTGACATAACTGTTAGATCAAGTCCACACGAACACACAACATCACACACACACACACACACCATCTCTCTCTCTCTCTCTCTCTCTCTCTCTCTCTCCCTCCCTCTCTCTCTCCACCCCCCCATCCACGAGGGAAAGGGAAATCGTTAATTTGGCCAATAAACTGTTTGTCCTTTAGAAACATGTCTCACAAGATGAGGAAGACCTACAACTACAAATGGGAGTAGAATTGAGTGTTAAACAGCAAGTCAAACACAAATGCAAAGCTGTAAAAAAAAAAATAAATCAGGCTAAATCAGGAGATGGGTGCGGGGACAAGTTGCACATTACACACAACATACGTGTCACACGAAATAAACAAAATCACCAATGGAACAATTCATTGCATTCAATAACCAAAATAAAACAGAGAACTATTGAATGGGCCTAGTTTAAGTATGACTGCTTACCTGTCACTGCATGCAAGCTTTTCTAGGATCCCACGAAAGGCTGCAATCTGAAAGACTTAAAGCCCTTCCCAAGCAGACCTAAACATTTAATAATCTGGAAAAGCTGGGAGTGCAGTTTATGAAGCAACCGCTTAGTTTGTAACAAGAAAAACCTGAATGTATTACGCATAACTCTTGAGTGGAATGGGATAAAAGAGATCTTCAAGAGAGAATTAACAACCAAACAAATGAGGCGATACTCTAATAAATATTGGTGGGACGGCTTCATATTTAGCTTTGTGTCACTTTATGAAGGCCAAATCTCTGCAATAAAGAAAAACTGGAGACATTTGGAGCAAAATGTAAAAGGTATAAATATATTTCAAGATGGAAGAATTTTCAGCAGAAAACCGGCACAAGAACTAAAGGCAGTGACATAAAACTAAAGGGACTGTGAATTCACAGAAAGGGTACACAATTTATGGAATAACCTCTCAGGAAAAGTGGTAGAAACTAAAATGCTGAAATAGGTTTTTTTTTTTTTAAAAAGCCAGGAAAAGGTCAAAAATAGAACTGAATACTAATGTTATTTATTTTGTTAGCCCCTTTCACTAATCTAAAGATAAACCACATACTCTCCTTAACCGTTTCCACTATTACTAGGAACATATTTGCCCTGCTCCTCTCCTTAGAATCCATTGGACGCACTGAAAACTACTTTTGGGGTTGTACTAACTAGTTGTATGGCAAAAAAGAAACAAAAATGCAAACCAGAGTTTATCCTAAATGCGGAGTGAAATAAACCAATGGAATTGCAATTTATGCACTCCAAGGTGGTGCCAGCATGAAGTCCTTAAATAAACGAAATATGAATACAGAAGATTTCTTACCTCTAGGGCAGAGACCATATTTATGATATCTGTGTTTGTATAATAAAAAACACAGTATGCTGGAAAAATATCTTAAATTATAGAAAAACAGATCTAATTAATATCCAATCCATAATGATGATGCAGATAAGATCCACACGAAAGCTCAGAATATTGAGGATATCTTTAAATAGTACGCCTTGAAATCATAACCCCACCCAACTCGGCCAAAAACTCTGCCATGAGTACAAATTATCTTCAGGATATTACCCATGTGTTCATTTCAGAAAAAAACATTCAACTTTAGGAAGATCCATTAGAGCACAGAGAAGTACTCAAAGTATTGCAAAATTTAAAATGTGACAAATCACCTGAATCTGATGGGTTAATGTCACAATTTTCTAAGAGCTGCTGGGACCAGACGAAGGTCCCACTTTTTGAATTATTTTGCTTTTTCTGGAGGAGTTCGAGGTCTGCAGCTAAGGCTATGATTGTGGTGGTAAATAAAGATAGTATAGAGCTATGTATATATCTGTCTAAGGAATATAAACTAAGATCTCTTAATAATCTTGAACTCAAAATGTATACCTAAGTCTTAGAGTATAGATTGGAAAAAATATTACCAGGAGTCATACATCCAAATCAGACAAGATTCATGGAGAATAGATATTTTAGGGATAACACAAGGCTTTTCTGTCATGTTTTAGAAAGAGCTAAAAATATCACATCATTTGTGGTGGTGATATATTAAAATCAGAAAAAGACTTTGCTAAGGTCTCTTAGCCAATTCCACAAGCAAGTCTAAGCAAATTCAAATTTGGTGATGACATTATTTGAATGGTGTTGGTACTATATGATACACCACCATTTCTGGGCATAAGCTGAAAGAGATCAATCAGAAGTTAGAAGTCCTTTTTGTACTTCAGACCTGACAAGAAATATTGGCCTACCTTGGCACCCTGGATTCTAAAGTATTTTGGCATATGGTTTAACGACAATCTGCCTAAAAACGATCAGACATAACAAATACCATCGAACAGGGCAGAATTTCAGACCTACTTGGTCGCCAAAACTAAATTTTTGGTTGCTGTGAGTGGAAACAATAAAAATGAAGGTTACTCCAATGATTAATTAAATCATCAATACCCACTTTTTTTTTTAAAAGACGAAGTAATTCGGTTCTTTCTATGGAAAGGGATTAAGCAAAGTATCTCAATGCAGAAATTAAGCTGGATAAAACAGAGGCAGAGGTAAACCTGGCAAACTTTGTGACTTTCCGAACTGTCTTTCTTGTTAAACAGGGTGCTCATTGGTTCATTCCTGAAGACTCTTCTGAACCGCAATGGTTGAAAGTGAAACCCTCTCTATTAAAAAAGATCTCGCACTGATCTCATCTCCATAATCGTTGAAGCCCAACACTCAAAATCGACTTTATAGGACACATCTAAATCCCTAATAGAACAGAATGGTAAATTAGATAACAGAAATGGTCAAATCTAGCCTCGCCTCCCTATGGCTTAATAAAAGTACAAATAAATGCTTCCATGATTCATTGATAAAGCTAAGCCTCATTTTTGATTTGTTATTTATAAAGCGCAAGAGCATCAAGGCGCTATAGATCATTGTCCAGAAGAGGTCCACTAGTACACCAGCTTCAGAAGGAATATTACACGGAAAATAGCCATGTCTTAAGAGCCTTCCTAAAGGGCAGGAGCTGAGGAATGGCCTTTACATTTAATGGAAGGGAGTTCCAAAGTTTGCTCGCGGCCGTCGAAAATGCTCTATCGCTCCATGTAATGTCTAAATTGCGAGATGGGCTACAGGTCGGTGGTTCAGACAAATCTGTAGCCAGAAATATGTTCGATATGCCAACTCTCTGTGTGGTCTGCAACTTGTGATGAATATGGTCGTAGCTTGAAACTACATCGATGTCAGCATGGCCCAAAAAATAAGGACGATAGATTTGCAGCGGTGGTATCTTTACGATAGAGAGGTATCCGTATTAATAGGAAAAGAAGCCTCAGTATTTTGAACCGGGATTAAAGTAGCCCGTCGCAATGTTATTTCAAATGGTGTTTGAAGAAGTTAGCCCACCAAAGATTCCGGTGTCTTTCCTCCCTCGAACTCGTCCCGATTGTGTACCGCGTAGCGTTCTACTCAAACCAAATACAAGAAGGTATTGCATTTGGTTCGAGTTTCAAGCTACGACCATATTCATCACAAGTTGCAGACCACACAGAGAGTTGGCATATCGAACATATTTCTGGCTACAGATTTCTCTGAACCACCGACCTGTAGCCCATCTCGCAATTTAGACACAGGCTTTGATGAACCACTTTCATGGCCCCCTGATGAAGGCACATAGCCGAAACGCGCGTAGGATTTTGATAAAATTCTAAGGCCGTGCCATTGTCATATTTGGGGGATTCCAAAAAATATTCCAAACCATATTATCATTGTGTTATTATTATTTTTTGTACTTTGTGATTATTTATGCAATTCATGATTTAAGATTATTTCAGTCATAGCAATGAAACAATGCCAATTATTCACATCTCTATATGTATGATTTATAGTTGATTTTTTTCCTTATATAAAAATTAAAGATTTGTTATATAAACAACCATTTTTGAATACTTTGAACTTTATTGCTGTTCTCTAGATCCATGTATTTATGTTGTCTAGGTCCATTCATGATAAATACTGTTTTCTAAATCTATGTTTTTTCACAAATGTAATGGAGTATGTTAACATAAGATTTCTCTCATAGGTACATCTTTTAATATATATTATAATTTTACTATGCTTTTGTGCTTGACTATGGCTTTCTTCAATCCTATAGTCATGCACAGAAGCATAGTAAAATTATAATATACTAAAAGATGTAAAAGATATATACACACATTCATTGTTTAGCTAATTCCTTTATACTCTGTTTGCAGATATGTGATTCTAATACTCTGCTATCTTTACAATTCAGCGACTATTGTGTACTTTATATACCGTAAGTAGACCTCAACCTTACATTTTCTGAGTACTTATTTTTTGCATTTTGTTCCACCTCTGGTAATAATGGTTTTATTTGTTGCATACGCTGATAAAATATAATGAGAGATTTAGGAGAATATCACTATTTGCGAATAAAGAGCTGACTGGAAACTTACTGACTGAATGGTCCAGGATGTACAACTCTACCATTCATTTTTGTCTATTTTGTCATCAAGAATGTTGTCAAACATTGGTGTCATGAGCTTGAGGTGCTGATTGGGAACTAACTATGCTAGACTGGGCATGCTCTAAATTTAATTTAACAAAAGAATGATCTTTGTCTTTCATCGAAAAGTCATCTTTGAGTCCAGTCCACACTTGAGAAAGTAGACTGCACATGGACAGGGCCACGTCAATATTTTCTACCAAGGTTAACACATTGTGTTTTCGTTGGACACCCAACTACGGCCAAGTATGCAAATTAAACCAGCAAGAAGAAAAAGTAATCGAACCCAGACACAAGAGGCTAGGTGATGCTGATATGATGCAATGCTTGCTCATGCTTGGGTATGGTAACAAGGATAACTCCCAGTGCTTAATTTGTAAAAGAATAAGACCCAGAGCCCAAAGTTTTGCCAGACGCCTGTGGCTAGCCCTGTCAAAGGCTGAGGTGCCAACACCAAGGCTGCATAGTCTCGATTCCCCTTCATGCCTCTTTAATCGAGCATCAAATACAATGCAACTTTATCTCACTCTTTCATGTTCTTTTTCATCCCTGCTTTCTCAGTGTCACTGTTTTTCTGTTTCTTCCGTCTTTTTAGTTCGAGCCTAGAGTCAGCTCGCTTGCGCTGCTCTGCAAGACTTGTTGTAGTGGAGTATGGAATAGAAGCCCCGCCCTCTCTCCACCCACATTGGTCATTGGCTTGCGTCATTGCCCTTTCATAAATGCTGGCTTCTGATTCCTTAGTAGGGTTGTTAGTCCCTCCTTAATACCACCGTGTCTTCATTTGTAACCTCCCATGGTGACTGGCCCTTTTTACTTGGGTGTTACACGGTACGCCTTCATTAGTCTGTGAGCACTATTTTTATTAATGAGTTTCTTTTACTGCAGGCAGCACATGGGTGCCCGCTTAAATAACACTTTAACCCGGGCGCCAAGCATGATCTCAATCCCCACCCAACCCGTCTCTGCTTAATCTCGCTTTGCCGCCTTCGTGTATGTTACCCCCCCACCACCAACCAGACCTAAAGCCTGCCTCCTTCATGACACCATCTACGTTGCGGTTATCCTTGCTTGTTTAATTGGGGAACCGCAAAGACAGGAAGCCTCCACCCACCCTGTAATGACAAACAGCACAGCAGTTGCTCAACATTCTGTGCTCTGAGAAGGAGAGGCCTGACATGGAGCCGCCCAGATGGAGACGCGACCTGCTCTCACTGCTACTTGGTTTCTTCTTTCGTGCCTCGGTGAGTTGTTTCTTCAACATTATTGTTTCCGTAATTAATATCAATCAATCAATCAGTGACACTTATAAAGCGCGCTACATACCCGTAGGGTCTCAAGGCGCTGGGGGGGGGGGGGGGGGGGGAGGGGTGCCGCTACTGCTCGAACAGCCAGGTCTTCAGCTTCTTCCTGAAGGAGAGGTGGTCTTGGGTCAGGCGCAGGTCGGGAGGGAGGGAGTTCCAGGTCTTGGCGGCCAGGTAGGAGAAGGACCTTCCTCCTGTAGTCGCTCTTCGGATGCGGGGGACGGCGGCGAGGGCGTGGTTGGCTGAACGGAGGTGGCGTTTGGGAGCGTAGAAGTTGACTCGGCTGTTGAGGTAGCTCGGGCCTTGGTCGTGTAGGGCTTTGTGTGCGTGGGTGAGGAGGCGGCAGGTGATTCTTTTGTTGACGGGGAGCCAGTGAAGGTCTCTCAGATGTCCGGAGATGTGGCTGGTTCGTGGGATGTCGAGGATGAGTCTGGCTGAGGCGTTCTGGATCCGCTGGAGTCTCTTCTGGAGCTTTGCGGTGGTACCGGCGTAGAGGGCGTTGCCGTAGTCCAGTCGGCTGGTGACAAGGGCCTGGGTGACGGTCTTCCTGGTCTCGGTGGGGATCCACCAGAAGATCTTCCGTAGCATGCGTAGGATGTTGAAGCACGCCGAGGAGACGTTGTTGACTTGCCTGGTCATGGAGAGGGAGGAGTCCAGGATGAAGCCCAGGTTGCGTGCATGGTCTGTCGGTTTGGGTGCGGTGCCCAGGGCGGGAGGCCACCAGGAGTCGTCCCAGGCGGAGGGTGAGGAGCCCAGGATGAGGACCTCCGTCTTGTCCGAGTTCAGTTTCAGGCGGCTGGTCGTCATCCACTCGGCTACCTCTTTCATCCCTTCGTGCAGGTTGGCTCTGGCGGCGGCGGGGTCGTTGGTCAGGGAGAGGATCAGTTGGGTGTCGTCGGCGTAGGAGATTATGCTGAGGTTGTGTTTGCGTACGATGGCCGCGAGGGGGCTCATGTAGACGTTGAAGAGGGTGGGGCTCAGAGATGATCCTTGGGGGACGCCGCAGATGACTTCGGAGGCCTCTGACTTGTACGGTGGTAGGCGGACTCTCTGTGTTCTTCCGTCGAGGAAGGAGATGATCCATTCCAGCGCCTTGTCCTGGATTCCGATGTTGCTGAGGCGCCGTACTAGGGTGCGGTGGCAGACCGTGTCGAATGCCGCGGAGAGGTCTAGGAGGATGAGGGCCGCTGTTTCTCCATTGTCCATCAGGGCTCGGATGTCATCGGTGGCGGCGATGAGGGCGGTCTCGGTGCTGTGATTGGCTCGGAAGCCGGACTGTGAGGGGTCGAGGGATCCGTTCGTCTCGAGGAAGGCGGCCATCTGCTTGTTGACGGTCTTCTCGATGACTTTGGCTGGAAACGGGAGGAGCGAGATGGGGCGGTAATTCTTGAGGTCGGTGGGGTCCGCTGTTGGTTTCTTGAGTAGAGCGCTGAGTTCGGCGTGTTTCCAGCTCTCAGGGAAGATGGTGGTGTTGAAGGATGTGTTGATGATGTCTCGCAGGTGGGGTGCGATGACAGCGTCGGCCTTGTTGAAGACGTGGTGAGGGCAGGGGTCGGTCGGTGATCCGGAGTGGATGGAGTTCATCGTGCGGATGGTGTCTTCGGTGCTGATCGGGGACCAGGCGTGGAGGGTGGTGGTGGGGGGTGGTTGTTCGGTCATGGTGTGCGTTGGTTGGTTGTTGAAGCTGTTGTGTATGTCCGTGATCTTGTTGTGGAAGTATGAAGCGAGGGAGTTGCAGAGGTCTTGCGATGGGGTGATGTCGTTGTTTCCTGCGCTGGGGTTGGAAAGCTCTTTCACGATGTTGAAGAGTTCCTTGCAGTTGTGTGCGTTGTTGTCCAACCGGTCCTTGAATGCTGTTTTCTTGGCGGCGCGGATCAGCTGGTGGTGTTTCCGGGTGGCAAGCTTGAAGGAGGTCCTGTTGTCCGGTGTCGGTTCCCTTCTCCAGACTTTCTCGAGGGCTCGGCAGTTCTTCTTGGAGCTCTTGAGTTCGTCGGTGAACCATGGGGCCTTCTTGCTGCCGGGTCTGCTAGGCGGGGTCCTCAGTGGGGCGAGTTCGTCCGCGCAGTTGCTGATCCACTTCGTGAGGTTGTCGGCGGCCTGGCTGGGGTTCGCTGAGCTGGCAGGAGGGTGCTGGCTCAGGGAGGTGGCGAGCTGGTCTGCTGTGATCTTGTTCCAGCTTCTGCGGGCGGCCTGTTGCTGGTGTTGGTGGGTCGTCGTTCTCTTGAAGGTGAAGTGGACGCAGCTGTGGTCCGTCCATTGAAGCTCTGTGGCGTGGCTGAAGTCGATGTCTGTGCTGGAAGAGAAGACTGCGTCGAGTTTGTGTCCGGCGAGGTGGGTGGGGGTGGACACCAGTTGCTTGAGTCCCAGGTTGGCGAGGTTGTCGAGCAGGGTGCTGGTGTTGCGGTCGTTGTTGTTCTCCAGATGGAAGTTGAGGTCTCCCAGGAGGATGTAGTCGGCGGAGGGGAGGGCATGCGGGCTGACGAAGTCGGCGATGTCCTCGCTGAATTGTGTGCGTGGTCCAGGGGGTCGGTAGATCAGGGTGCCTCTGAGGGTGGTGTTCGGGTTGGTGTGGATCTGGAAATGCAGGTGTTCGGCGCTGGTCAGGGTGTTGTCGGTGCTGGTCGTGAGACGGATGGTGTTCCTGTGGATGATGGCGATGCCTCCTCCCATCTGGTTGGCGTTTCGGTCCCTCCGGACGATCTTGTAGCCCTCTGGGATAGCGATGGCGATGTCGGGGGCTGAAGAGGCGTTCAACCAGGTCTCCGTGAGGAAGGCAACGTCAGGGGCTGTGGCGTCTAGAAGGTTCCAGAGTTCGATGGCGTGTCTGTGGACGGAGCGGGTGTTGAGCAGGATGCACTTGAGGTGGGTGCTGCTGGTGTTCGACTTGGCGGGTGCTGGTGTGAGGCTGGTCCGGATGCAGGTGAACTTGCAGGCGTGGCAGCTGAAGGGTCCGTGGGTACGTCGTGGAGTGGCTTGATGGCATTCTGGGAGTCGGCCGGTGTTGAGTGCGGTGAGGGTGGCGGCGGAGTACGTCAGGCGGGTCGGTCGGGGTCCTCGTGGGCCAGGGGTCCTGGCACTGGGCGCGGTCCAGGCGCGGACGGGCGCAGACGGGCTTACCTTTGGCGCGCCCGCTGCGCGTGACCGCTGCGCGTTCGCACGGTCGCCATTTAAGGCGAAGTGCGCGGGTGGGCGGAGCAGCTGGGAGGCGGGAGCGGGGAGGGTACAGAGTAGAAAAAGGGGCGGGGAAAAGCGGCGGTGGCGGGAAGGGAGGGCGGAGGGCGGCGAGGTAGGCGGACAACAAGGAAGGAAAACCAACACAGGCACAATGAAATAAAATTACAAGCAGGCACAAATTACTGACAAAACAAGGCAAAAACAACAGCAGCAGAGGCAGCCGGCAACCGGCAAACGAGGCAGCAGCGAGGCAGAGGGCAGGCAAGGGGCACACGCAGCAGCTGGTGGCCGTGCGGCGCGGGGGTGTCCCACAGGTGGGTCACACTCACCTGCGTCGCACGGTCGCCATTTAAGGCCAATTGCGCGGGTGGGCGGAGCAGCTGGGAGGCGGGAGCGGGGAGGGTACAGAATAGAAAAAGGGGAGGGGAAAAGCGGCGGTGGCGGGAAGGGAGGGCTCTATAAATAGCATAATTAAGTTAGCGGCGTAGCAAGTCTGCCGACCACAATACGAACAAGGAAAATGGTTGCATCTTAAGTAGTAAAATCCAGCCATACTGGAGGGGCAGTGGGTCCGTGGGACCTACAGTGGTGTGGGAACATTCTTTGTTGTTGTTTGGTAACGTCACTTAATCCTGATTGATGTCACATGGCTACTACACGCACGGAACCCTACGCTCCATTTACACGCTCATGTTCGATTTGCCAGCTATTATGAGCAGGGCCACTAAAATTATGCAGCAGGGGAGGAACAAATGATGTGGCAGGGATGCCTAATTTGTGTGACAAGTAAAGGCAAATGATGTGGCTTAGTGCAGCACATTTTGTAATAGTACTATTTGATTATTTTAACATTTTTATATATGTTAACTATGTCTGGGCAAAGGTGCTGTCTCATTAGTGCTAGTTTAACACACAAAAACAACAGTAAGCAACTGAAAGGTGACCAGTCAACCTTAGTGCACACCCTTACACTGTGTCGCAACATGAATTCCTGAGTTTTTAGCAACTTTTGATCCGTTTGAGCTAGAAACATTTATTTGTTCAAAGCGTCAGATTATGCAGCAGATGATGGATGATGTGGCAAATGATGTACATCCATAAATGCGCAAAAGTGCAGCAGCAGCAAAAATCGCAAAATTCCACTGCCGATTATTATACATGTAATGTACGGCATCATAGTGTACCACATTCTCACCTGTACTTACAAAAAGACATCTGACACAGGATTTCTTACCGTACTTCTATGACACGCAAGGGATGCAGACATGAAGGCAGGGTGAGTACAGCTGAAAGTGGGATCTGGTCTGAGCAGAAGGGACGTCAAACGTCTCAGGACTGCTCCCGACTGTAAAATGCCTGCGCAGCTTTAGGCCATGTTCGTAACTATCAGTGGATAGAGTTTAAATGTCTGGGAACATTTTGAAATTAAAATGTGTGAGAAACTATCTGCAAAAGTTTTGTGAATGCACACAAACCTGCAGGTTTGTGGGAGTTCAGCCATTTTTGTAGGTATATATACATTGGAACACCCATAACCCACCCATGTGTGGTGACGTAATTTTATGTGTGAGTAAATACATTTACAAGTGCAGATGCACATTTTGCGAGTAACGAAGTTGAAGAGGCATCATAAATGCTACTGTTTGCATATTGAACCAGTATGTAGGCGTGCAGAAAGGTTTGTGAAACTGGCCCCTAAGGTTTGGCAGTCACCCTAACATAAGTCATCTTCGTGAGGGAAACACTGTGCGACACCTAACCTCCGATGTGTACTCCTAATGTGTACCATTTGGCGGAAGTGAAAATCTGATGCAAATGGATACAATGCCAGGACTGCATGCTTTCCTGAAAGAATTCTGGACCATTTAAAATCAAGATTAAGGTGCCCTGCGGATGGTATGCAAATCCTGTAGCATAAATCTATCTAAAGCGCTTCTTCATGTCTACAAAAACAAGGACTCATCTAAAATAGATTAGTATACCATATTAAACATACTCCAAGTATTTCAACAGTTAGAAAGCTCGTACTGGGAAAACATCATCATGGACGTCAATTTGCCAAAATGCATGGGGTAGCGGAAGTGACTTCACATGCCCTTTGACCTTCACTTTAACTCACACATACACACACTTACACACACACACTGCCTACATATACACACACACATACACAAACTCTGACATAAACAAACTAAAAACTGCAAGCATGCACACAACATAATTACATTTAAAAGCATTTTTAGGTAGAGCCTGGGCAGCGCATGCGCTGCGAGGCATGCTGTATTATAGTATGGACTTGAAGCACCGCCCATATTTTTCATTGGCTTGTGTCATTTGTAAATGCTGGCTTCTGATTTATTAATAGGCTTGTTAGTCCCTCCTTAGTACCGCCATGTCTTCATTTGTAACTTCTCATGAGAACTGGCCCTTTTACTTCTGTTACATGGTAAGTCTCATTTAGTCTGTAAACACTATTTTCTTTAATTAGTTTCTCCTACTGCGGGCACGACATGCTTTCTTGCACCACTCAACGCGCCATGCATGCTATCACTTTCCAAGCAGCCCGGGACAATGGCGGCTGCTTCTTTGAAATGAAATAGGTCTTGCATTTACAAGAGTTTGAGCTATTGGCATTGTAAATGACAATGCCTTTTATTTATGTGTAAATTATCAAAACAGATAAATAAAAGGCATTGTCATTTATAATGCCAAGACCTTAAACTCTTGCAAATGTGAGACCTATTGCATTGCAACTGCTTGTTTGCTTTTCTCTCTCTCTGGATCAAAGTTTGTTGATGAAAAATAAGTGGTGGTCCACAAAAAGGAAGGTTGGTAGGTCCCACATGCAACCACCTTCTTAAATTAAGCACAGACCACTACTCAAATCAATCTCCTTCAAAAAGGACAACCTTGCTGTGCCAGGTGTCCATTAAATATTTTTGTTATCTAAAATACCTTTTCCAAATCACTTAACCAAAATCCCACTCACCACATCTCATGAATAATGGATGTGTACATTTGAAAAGTGTTGCCATAAAGATCACTCCAAGTGTTATGCCTCATTTGCACCTGGCAAACTAGTTTGAAAGTGCTAATATTAGATTTGTCAAGGCCCGACATATTCATGCAAAAATTTGATAAGCATATAATAACTTTTTCATGTTTTCTAGAGAAGGTGCAAGTGTGGGTTGTTTTGGGCCATATGTTTAAGCATGGCTACCACTGTATGTGTTAGTGCAAATGTCACATTGAATTTGAACAGTCTGCACCCTTGGAAAGTTGATATGGCACATGTATTGGGCTTGAGTATGGACCCGGATGTTGGCACAGATGTAAAATTTCTGTTCCATAATATATATCATGTACGATATTGATATTTATTCGTTTGTCCAGAGCATAAATTGTATTTTATTGATTTACTGTGGCGTAACCAGACATTCTAAAGAAGTGTAGTACATTTTGCGAATTGCAAACATTATAAACAGGAATAATTCAGAGTCTTGTCTAGACTTAAGAGGCTTGTAAGTCTTGATCTCACCTTTGTAAACCTGCCCCTATGTGTTCACAAACCTAGCATTAATTAATTTGCCTCGCCAAACCTTTAAGGGTTCCTCAAGGAAGGTCTGCGCAAACCTACATTTTGAAGCTCTGGCTACATTCATAAGGGATTCATCAGTGAATTTGAACTTTTCCACCTGTCAAAACTCAAATGTCATGCTTTTCGAAAAATTCCACAAGTCAAACAGGTTTAAGAGCTAAAAAGGTACAAGATACATGTGTTTAGATTAGAACTAAATAGATACAGAGGAAGCTGTGTCTATTACAGGACATGGCTGCCAGCAAACGAACATGGGGCATTGTTTACTTCCTGACTACTTGCAGAATGTGTGATTTCAGGAACGCAGAGGAGTACTGCCCAGGAAAATGTCCTATATCTCAAGAAATCGGAGCATGTAACAGGAGTCATAATCTGACATTTTGTTTTGGCTTTTGAATAAGGACACATAAGAATACACAACTCACATAACTCAAGTAAGCTATTAAAGCTAAGTAACAGAAATTAAGCACCAGCACTATATAATGAGTAAAAAACATAGAATGAAATAAACAGCTATAGGATACAAAAATGGCCATAATGACAGAGCAAGACTAGATAACACGTACAAAAATTGATAAATAAAAAATAAAAATCTATTAAAAAAATACAAACCTTTAAAAACATTTCTAAATCACATCAAATTTATCAATATAATTGCTATTTTAAAAAACATAAGGTATTCCTTAGACACATGCACAGTCATCCCCTGTAGCCAGTCTTTTATAAATAGGAAAGAGCATGCAGTAAAAACACATCAGCAGATTACTGCATAATTACTATGACCGCACAGTGAGCATTCAGATTCAGTAAATCATATTACTATCTCATTTTAAACATGTCCATGCATAAATCATTCCTATTAGGTCCTAAGGCAATCATTCTTACCTGGGGCAAGTGTTTCAAGAAAAAAGATTAACTAAGTAATATGATCAGGAAAACTAAACACCGAACATGCTCTAATAAAACGCCTGTAACCCCTGCGTAATTCTTTCACCACAGCGACACTAAGTTAAGGAAAATCAAGTCCAACAATGCTCTCACACTGATATGTCAAAAATGCTGCTGAACAAAAAAAACTTGCACTGCATATGATGGGTAATATTTGAAAGTATAGTCTCCAAACTTTCTTGCTGTGTAGTTAAAATTCTATTGTGAGAAGAGATTAATAATTAGAGCAACAAGATGTACTTTTACCTTACTGAAGTGTCAACACATTAAGTGTAATTTCCAAAGAAGTAATGTTTTCACCTGATGTTATCCAACAGCTGGATCTGCACAGTTGAGAATGTCATGAAACTCTACCAGGAGCCAGTTTAGACCGGGGGGGGGGGGGGGGGGGTCCTTACTACTTAGTACCTTTAAGAATTTCTAAATTCATTATCCACTCAAGCACCATCCCACTGGTTTCGAGCAATTTTGATTAAGAAGGGGCAATGCATAAACCATTCACAATAGAAAACTAGTATAATCCTACATTGATAACTTTTAAAATAAAAAATCATAAAATCAAGACATGCACCAACCAAAACACCACTAAAAAGCCGTTACCCATAATCACAATACTGTCCTTTAGTTCGAGATCAGGCAAACTTTGCTTACTCTGCAGTAAGAGGTATATACATATATATATACATCAACGATGACAAATTCTATGAACCTGTCACTATGGACAGATACAACATCAGTATCACAACTATTTGGGACCTTTTGACTATGTGGAAGGACAAAGGCATTCTCACATGGGATGAATATTGTTACCTTAAGAGAGATTGTCCTGTCTTCCCAGTGCTTTACCTTCTCCCGAAGGTACACAAAGACCCCATCAGACCTCCAGGACACCCCATAGTGTCATCCAGAGGCAGTGCAGCTGAACACATCTCTAAATACATTCATCATTTCTTGAGGGAGTGTATGGCTAACCTTCCCAGCTACATCAGAGATACCTAAGATTTCCTCAAGAAGATCAAAGATCTTACTTGGAATGACGACTTATAACTCATCACTCTAGACGTCCACAGCCTCTATACCATCATCAGTCACCAACAGGGGCTTGAGGCTTGTAGTCATTACTTGAGTGCCAGACCGGTCAGATTTCGTGAACACACATGCATGCTGTTAGACATGACAGAGTACTGTTTGACCAACAACATCTTCATGTTCAACGGTAGTTTGTTCCATCAGGTGACCGGTACGGCCATGGGATCTTGTTTTGCTCCCAGCTTCGCTAACCTCTTCATGGGACGCTGGGAGGAGGACATAAGATCCCATCCTGAACTCCAATATGACTTTGACCATGTGATGATGTGGCTTCGCTACATCGATGATCTGTTCATCGTTTGGGGAGGGTCCGAAGATGAGGCATTGAATTTCATCCAGAAACTCAACGTGAATGATCACAATATCACTTTGCGTGGCAATATCAGCAGTACTGAGGCAGAATATCTGGATGTCAAACTCGAAGTCTTAAACAAGAGAGTGCACACATCCCTTTTCAGAAAATCCACTGCGGGCAACAGTGTCCTACATGCCCTCGACAGTCATCCTGAAACCCTCAAATGGAGCATTCCATATGGGGGAACTGCTGAGGGCAAGGGGGAACTGCTGAGGGCAAAGAGGAACTGCAACACAGACGAAGCCTACCACTTTGAAACCACCAACATTATAGAGCGCTTCAAAGAACGTGGTTACCCCAAATGGGTATTGAAGAGGGCCCACGACAGAACAAGGTTGGTAGATAGATCAGTGACCATTACAGACAAACCTGACAATGACACTGACATATAAGACAACAAATCCAGAACGATCATGACATTCAGCTCCAATGCTGATAACATCAAAAGGATAGTGACCAAGAACTGGGAAATCCTTAAAAGTGACAATGTCATAGGAGGTATCATCCCCGACAGACCGAGTATTACATACAGAAGAGGCAGGAACATCAGGGACATGTTGGTACATAGCGATATCACCACTACCCACTTAGAAACCAACACGGCCTCAAAGGTTTTTATCCGTGTGGCCATTGTAAGGCCTGCAACAACAACAAATCTCGGAAACAGGTGACATACAATGGTGTCAGTAAGGAGTTGACTCAATTCCTCACATGTAGCTCCACCTTTGTCGTATGTGCTATAGAGTACACTTGCAACCTGTGGTATAGTGGCAGCACCATTTGCATGGCAAAAAAGTGCATTTTAACTTTGATCCCAAATACCCTGTGGCACGACACTTGAGGGACAAACATTTCTCTAACACCAAGGAGATGAGTTTTCTTATTTTGGAACAAATTGACAAACATCCCAGAGGGGACAACAGGGTTCTAACTCTACGACAGAGGGAGTCTAGGTACATTATAAACTTCCAAACCAAGAACCCAGGAGGTCTGAATCAGGAAGAAGAACTGTCAATACATCTCAAAGAATAACTTGTCTTTAGAAGATGTTTTACCTCTTTTTGCTTGGCCTTCCACCAATGAACGTCTGTGGATGTTCTCTTTTCTCTTGTTTTCTCTTTTTATTTCATCTCCACCTCATTTCTGAGCCTCGTATACTCATTTGATCTCTCTTCCATAGTGACTTTCATCTTTACAACTGTGCTAATTTTAACAATTCAGATTGTTATTCACAGTAGTATGTGTACATATACGGGGTCAGGTGATCCTGTTTTTAATCACATTTTCTCTTCCTTCTTTCACAGGAGGAAAGGAAGGGGCCCACTCACCAGTATTTACCAGCACGGGCCACCTACCCTTTTTTCTCCATGTTTGCAAGAGCACTTCATGTCGGTAACTTGTTTTGTGCATTTGGTTTTGTTTTGTACTACTTGGACTCTTTGGACCTGCTGGACTATCATTAGGCACTTGCCGATCATGCACTTTGCTTTTAACCTGGACTGTGAACTTTCTGTGCAACATGATTCTACTCAAACGCATTATGCTGTGATTGCGCTACCACATACATTGCTTTCCGTATGCGTTTTCCACCTCATTAGCAGCCACACTTGAGTGATACATGCATTCACGCACCCTGTATCAGTCCCCATTTTTAGGTCTCGCCTGACCCAGCGCATGCGCTGGTCTGGCGAGACTTATTGAGAGGGCTCCAAAAAGTGCTACCAGGCCGGCCTAGAGCCACAGTGCATGTGCGCGGGTGCGTGCGCCGCGCTTTACCGTGATTACTTTCACTTTCACGGAAGCTTTGATGTTTGATCGTGATCACGGTCACGATCACTTTTCCGGCCGCACGGCTGCTTGGCATAGCCAATAGGTCTCGCTTTTGGGACCTTATAAGTATTTAGTTATGAAACTGTTGCATGGCTAAACACTTATAAGGTCCCAAAGGCGAGACCTATTGGCTATGCCAATGCTTGTTCTTGTTGCCAGGGTGATCATTATTGGTCATGTTCAATACATCTTGATTGACATACACCAACAACTTGCACTAGCAGGTACACGCACGCGCTCAGGGCAGCGCAACTTTATTGACACACATGCCGCGCATAGCTCCACTTCTCCCACCAGGGGAATTACCGGCACAGATTATGTTCTGTTCAGCTCAGGTTTGTGTAAACTGTCTTCCTGCAGGTTCATTATGATTTGGCATCAGAGCATTTTTTGCAATATTATACCGGCGCATTTTCGCCACATGTGTTTGCCATATCCTGCCAGCACGTCAATTCATTGTACCTACTGACTTATTTGTCTCTTTGTTGGACAGAGTGATATTAACTCCATCCATTCATGTTCAAGCACCGTACTGTTTTATGTATATACATCTTTCACCATTCCAACATGTCTGCCACTCATGACCTGCATGTCCTATGTTCATGTCAATTTGCCTTGATAGGTTTCCTTCACTGGTTGCTATGTTCACGTGATCAAGCTTTCAGGAAAAGCGAAACGCGTTGTGAATAAACACGGCTGTGGACATCCACAGGTACAGAGTCTTCCTTTCCTGAGAGCGTGCGGATTTTGTGCATCAAAAAGGACTGAAATAGCCGGTGTGCTCCGCCGGCGTGCACGCCACTCCTCACGGGTCCAAAGCAATCCAGAAGGAGTGCGTCTTTGTTGGATATATCTATATAGATATATATATATATATATATATGAATAAATAAAACCAACAACACAGTCCTCCAAGTGCACGGAGCCCCCAACTCTTCAGGGCGGCCTCTGTTCAAACAATGGGCATGGAGCAGCCCATCTGTTACCAGCAGCAAACAAACAATCAGAGGCCCATTTCTGAGACAAAGTGTTTTAATCCACAGGTGACAACACAGCTTCCATATTCCCTACGCGTTTCGGCGTGAGCCTTGTTCACGGGAGGAAACAGCTTAATCATGCGTGTCAATTTCAAGTAAAAGTCACATGACCAAAAGTAAAAACTGCATTTCCCATAATGCTAGGTAATGTCCAATTTGTTGTTTTGATTTAATTTTCACAATGGAACTTTTACTCTGCTTTGTGCTTATATTCAAGTTTTGTCCCATTCCTCACGGGTCCAAAGCAGTCCAGAAGGAGTGCGTCTTTGTTGGATACACACATATACACACACATATATACATACACACATATATATACACACACACATATACACACACATATATATACATACACACATATATATATATTAGTTATAGTTAGAACCTATTTTCCATAGGAAATCCGCAACATTCTATTGGGAATATCTTTGGCGCCGATTGACGAATCTTCGCAAAATTTTCCAAACTTTTGAACAGCTCTGCTCTGCTCCTACCCTGAAAGTTTTTCGGTGATTTGTCAAGCGGGGGCCGAGAAAAAAGGGGGGTCCCAAAACGTGTTTTCCCCATGCAATTTCCCATAGGATCTGTTGTCGCAGCTACAGCCCGAACCATTGAACGGAATGACACCAAATTTGGCAAAGAGGTAGTCCTCAGTTCAGACTCGTACCTTTTGCTTAAATGGTGTAAATCCGTTCAGTAGTTCCTGAGAAAATTAGAGTTAAAAGTACATAAATATCTATGGCCGCGAAGGATCCGCGGATCCTCCACGCACCCTCCCCGAACCCTCCCGAGCACGAGCTGAATGCTAATTGGCTGCCAACACTCTGAATCAGGAAGTGTTGGCAGCCATCTTGTGCCTCGGTAGAACCGAGGCACAAAAACAAAGACGCAAAGACGATGTGCATCCCGCTAACTAAAAAAAAAAACGAAGCACGGCCTCTCGCGCTTCGTTTAGATTTAGCCCCCGGGGGGGCCAAGTCCCTGGGGCAATATGGTTTTATAATGGGGGGGCCCAGAGGGGCTCCTCAGCCCCGGGGACCACCACCCCCTGGGGCTTTTTTTTTTTAAAACCCTGCGTGGGGGGGCTCGCGCCCCCCCACACGCCCCGGGGACCGCCACCTCCACGGGGCACTGAATATGTAAACTAGGGGGTCCGTCACGGACCCCCAAGCCCCGGGGACCACCACCCCCCGGGGCTTTAACTTAAGTGGGGGGGGGGGCGCACGGCCCCCCCCCTGGAGCCAATGATGGCCCTGGGGACCGCCACCCCCGATGGCCGGCTCCTGCAGTGTCCCGGGGTTCCCCCCCCCTCCCCGAGACACTGCTGTTTGCTATGGCAGGGTGGGAGCCTCGCGGCTCCCGCCCTGCCATAGCAAACTGCTTTGGTATTTGGAAGAGAGAGCAGGAAACCTGCTCTCTCTTCCAAATACCAAAGACGATTGCTTTTCCACACGGGGAGCAGCATGTTAGCTGCTCCCCATGTGGAAAAGCAATGCCGGCTCCCGCAGGTAGCCGGCGGGGCCGTGGGGGGATTGGGGACACCCCCACGGCCCCCAACGGAGGCCAGGCCCCGGGGGATGGGGTCCCCGGGGCCATAAGTGGCCCGGGAGGGGGGCCACGCAGACCCTCCCCAAACATGTTTTTAAACATTTTTTTAAAAATGGCCCCGGGGGATGGGGTCCACGGGGCCATAGGTGGCACAGGAGGGGGGCTATGCAACCCTCCTCAATAAAATGTTTTTTTTTTTTTTTTAAAAAGGGCCATGCCCCGGGGGATGGGGTCCCCGGGGCAAATTATGGCCTGGGGAGGGGGGCCACGCGGTCCCCTTCCCGTTTAAAAAAAAAAATCAAAATTGGGGGCAGGCCCTGGGGGATGGGGTCCCCATGGCCAAAAAAAAGAAAAAGAAGGGGGGGCTACACAGCCCCCCTTCTAAAAAACAGAGGGGGAAAAAAAAAAAAAAAAAAAAAAGATCGGGCCGGAGGCCACGCCCCCTCCTTACACCACTCTGCAAACACGCCCCCTGGCGCGTTTGCAGAGGGGGAACGAATTCCCCTTCAATACTGGGGGTCCCTGGGGGCCAACTAGCCCACCAGGAACCTCCTGTATGCGCCAGGGGGCTGCGTTGCAGAGAGGTGTAATGAGGCCACGCCCCTTTTTACACATCACTGCAACGCAGCTCCCTGGCGCTTACTGGAGGTACCTGGTGGGCTAGTTGGCCGCCAGGGGACCTCAGGATTCAAGGGGACTTAATCCCCAACTTAAAACACCCCACGGGGCGCGTTTGCACAGTTGTTAAGGTAGGGGGCGGGGCCTGAGGTGAGATCTGTGCAAACACGCACTGTGGCGCTTTTTAAGTTGGGGAATTAATTCCTCTTCAATCCTGAGGGTCCCTGGGGACCAACTAGCCCACCAGGTACCTCCAGTAATGGCCACAGAGCTGTGTTGCAGAGTGTTGTATAAGGGTCGTGGCCTCTGAATACCTCTCTGCAATGCAGCTCCCTGGCGCATACTGGAGGTACCTGGTGGGCTAGTTGGCCCCCAGGGGACCTCAGGATTGAATCAGTGATGTCATCAGTGATGTCACTGACCATGTCATGAGTGATGTAATATGTGACGTCATCAGCAGTGCATTGTGGGGGCGCGAGTTATAGTTAGCTGAACTAACTATAACAGGGGAATTTCTAGGGTTTTGTACGAGGGAAATGTCCAGCTAACTATAACACCCCTGAAACCTATGTTTTTTTCAGTGAATATATACAACACCAAGGTTTGACCTTCCAGTTCTCAGGTCGCAAAGTTCCTTTATTTTTACACGATCATGCTGTCATTACGCGTTTCAGTAACAGCCGTTGCCTTGATCACATGACTCAAATGCATTTCCACCTAAAATAAATACCACCTCCCGACTGTGACATCACATCATAGACATAGTAAACAGCCTATTCGACCTTTGCTAATTCATAGGATTGTAAGCATAATCTCACATTACACTATTCAATCAAAAACAGTTCATTTAGTATACAGTGCGTCTGAGAAGAATATATATCAAAGCACCTTTTAAAAATATATAAATAAATATATATTTTAAATCATGTACCAAAACTTCAATATAATTAATTAAATTAGGATAAAGGCATTGTTGTTTACCTTTTATAAATCATGTCAATATTTCATGAATTCATAAATTATGTCTGCATGAATGCAAATACCAATGTATTTTGATGTAGTCATTATACATTGTAGTAAAACATTCTTATATGTGCAATGATACCATTTTAATATATTACACTTTTATTTTGAATTGGAGAAAAATCCTAATAAACATATTGTCTAAGTGCTAATGTGAATTCCATAAAAAAGTGCCTATTGTAAAATAACTGTGCAAAAAAATTGCAAAAAAATAGTGCAAATTGGTGTGTCACGTTCAGGTGGGATTTTGGTTTATAATCACTTTCTTTTTTTATGTTTCTAAAAAACCTCCGGAGTGTCTTAATATCCTAAAAACAATTGTAAATGTTTTTAAAAATCATTTTTATGCTAAAAAACTGGGCGGAGGAGTGATTAGAGATATATATATATATATATATATATATAGAGAGAGAGAGAGAGAGAGAGAGAGAGAGAGAGAGAGAGAGAGAGAGAGAGAGAGAGAGAGAGAGAGAGAGAGACCGAGAGAGACCGAGAGAGACCGAGAGAGACCGAGAGAGACCGAGAGAGACCGAGAGAGACCGAGAGAGACCGAGAGAGATTGAGAGAGACTGATATTGTCCTCTGCTTGTGCTCGAGCAGACTTATTTTCTAAAATTCATTTTTAGATTCTCCCAATGTTTAATTCATTCCTTAACCTTTTTTATTGAGTAACTCAAACAGATGTTTAACTAATAGTTCCTGCGTGTCACAAACAAGAGCAATACAAGAAAGAGAACCATTTTGTAGAACTGGCAAATTTCATTTTCTATCCTTCTCAGTGAAAAGCTGTACTCCTACAAGAATTATTCAGCCACCAAATCCTCAAAATGAGCGCCACTGTTTAAATACAGGGTAGCCTTCACCCAAACTCAGGAATGATCACAACTACTAAGAAATTATATTTTATTCATTAACATTACTAAGGAGGTTGTGTTTGTTCTACAGACCCTGCAGTTGTCGATCTGAGGTGTAACCTCTAGGACTGAATACTTGGGGCCTGTGAGTTCATGAGAGGGGACAGGAGGGACTGAACACATTTGAGACTTCGGGGTTGGGAGGGTGGGCGATAGACCTTGCCAATATGCTCACGACACAGTTGGTCCTGTTGTCCCTTGGGGTGGTCGGATCGATGTTGGGGGGCTATGGGAGGGGGGGGGTGGGGACGTGGGGAGTTGGGGGGTTTGTTACGATACTATGGCAAAAACTTACATCAGCAGATATTTACAGATTACAGGGATTGCAGCGGGGAGAGGCGGATGTGGACCAGACAGCAGGTTGAATACTACCCACCATACAGATGGTTATACCTGATCGAGGACACTATTCTGTCCTTTCCTGGAACGTGAATGGGTTGGGGAATAAGATTAAGAGAGGACTAGTGCCTGCATATTTTAAGAGGTTGAAACCGGATGTCATCCTCTTACAAGAGACCCACTTAAAGGGTACTCAATGTGGTTTCTTGGTTAGAGGTGCGTACAAAACACTGGCACACGCAGGGTTCTCCACTGGAGTGCGAGGCGTAGCAATACTAATTAGGAAAAGCCCTCCCTTCCGCCTAGAACGCACCTGGACAGACCCCAATGGACCCTACGTAGCGGTCAAGGGAGTATGGGACAGACGACACGTCACCTTTATTAGTATCTATGCAGCACCTAGGCTCCAACGCCAAACATTAGACAAACTCGCTACAATTTTGTTGGAGGCCGGCTCGCACGCACATTATTGGGGGGGACTTTAATGATGTGATGGACCCCATGGTTGATCGCACATCTGTCCCACTGAGAGATCCCAAAGAGACGCCGTGGAAGCGATTCACGGACACACTGGCACTCACGGATCTGTGGCGCAGACAACACCCGCAGATCAGGGCCTATCCTTTTACTCAGGGGCCCATACAGCCTTCTCAAGACTAGATTACATGTTTGCTCCGGCGGGAGATCTGGGGGAGGTGTATGAGGTGGAGTTCTTGGCGAGAGGACTTTCGGACCACTCACCTTTGCGCCTCACGGTGAGCACACTGTCCACATCGGGAATGGAAACTTAATGCTTGGGATCTGAAAGACGCACAGATTGCAAAAGAACTTAGAACAGATACCAAGTTTAATTTTAAAGAAAATGTGGGGACGGTGGACTCGGCGGTCACACTGTGGGAAGCATACAAACCAGTACTACGGGACCGGGCACAAAATATCATTGCTCATAAACGGCGGAAGGATGATGAAGAGATCACCGAGATTGAGTCCCGACTCCTGCAGCTTGAAACAAGGGCTAATACAGGAGGGGATCCCTCCCTGTTGCGTAGTTTACAACTTCTTAGACAGGAATATCTCACGCTGGCCAGGAAAGATGCACAACATGCCATACAGGCATTACACAGGAGACTGTATGACATGGTAGATAAGACGGGCAGGTTGCTTGCCTGGCTCAGCAATAAAGTATTAGATAGCGGGTGGGTGACACAGATACGGAAGGAGGACGGACAGATCCACGATACCCCAGTGGAAATAGCTAACGCTTTTGCAGATTATTACGAGGCCTTTATACACAGGGCGTCTTGGCTGACACTACGCACATACGGGATTATCTGCAGAAGATACAGCTCCCCAGACTAGAGGAAGAGGACCTACAATCCCTAGACAGTAAGATTACGAAAGAGGAAATCATGACGCCCATGGATCAGTTAATAACTGGGAAGGCTCCTGGACCGAACGGGCTCCCCCCGGAATTCTTAAAGCAACATGCGACTCTCTTTTGCTTGCACCTCCTCCAGCTCTACCTGGAGGCACACGAGGTGGGGAGCCTCCCCAGGGACTTGAGGGCTGCCACAATAGCGGTAATCCCTAAGAAAGACCGACCCCCAGACCGTTGTAGCTCTTATCGTCCTATCTCACTGATTAACTAAGAGACCAAAATACTTGCCAGGGTGTTAGCAAACAGGCTCACAGGGGTTGTCTCTGGTCTTATTCACAGAGACCAGTCAGGCTTCATGCCCCAAAGGTCGACAAGGCTTAATCTGAGACGGTTGCATAACTGGCTAGAAGTGGTGAGTAAGAGGGATGACCCACATGTAATTTTGTCCCTTGATGCCGAGAAGGCATTCGACACCGTACAATGGCCCTTTCTCATGTCTGTACTAGAGACGTTTGGCTTCGGACCAGAGCTCTTTGCCCTGGTACTGGCACTGGAACCACTCGCTTGTGTGATCCGTACGCACCCAGACGTAACAGGCTTTCAGATGGATGGGGTGACAGAGTCCGATGAGCGCATGTCCTTATATGCGGACGATATATTGTTGTATGTGACGCATCTGGATAACATGCTCCAAAGTATTATGAGGAGTTGTGAACTCTATGGCGCACAGGCGGGTTATAAGATTAACTGGGGAAAATCCTGCTTATATCAGACGGGTGGGGGTGACGGGTACACCATGGGTCCAAGTCAGCTTCAGATGACTCGAGAGGGCATTAAGTATTTAGGTATTTATGTAACAACAAACGCGAAGCTAGCACTGGATCACAATTTGTACAGGGTGCTGCAAGATTTTCGTGAGGACGTGGGAGGTCCCTGCCGCTGACCCCGCTAGGCAAGGCGGCCCTATACAAAATGATAGTGCTCCCCAAATTCCTTTACGTGCTACATAACACTTACCAGTTGATACAAGTGGAGGTGTTCAATAGAATTGACGAAGTACTATGGACGTTCCTCTGGGACAGACGGCCGCCGAGGGTAGCACTGGCGACGTTGCAGCGTAATCAATATAATGGCATTATGTCCTTGCCAGACCTTCAGGCGTATTATTTGGCATCCCATCTAATAGTAGTGAATGACTGGGAGCATATAGCGAGGGATCACCCCACATACGCTTTAGAGCTAGCACAATTCATTAACCACCCATACACACATTCCATATATGGGGGGGGGGGGGCTACACAGCTCCTCACGGCAACGCGGATCGTCCTAGTAGCATGGAAACAGGCGGAAAGACAGATGAAATGGGGTGGAAGGATTACTAGGGAAACCACGTTATGAGTGGGAAGTCGCCTGCCAGAAATTAGGAAGCTGCAAGGCTTTAGGAAATGGGACCTGTTAGGCATTTCACAACTTAAAGACATACTACACCATAAAGAGTTAGTCACTTTTGCACGTCTATAGACGGAATATGACATGAACTCGACTCAATACTACAAATATTTACAATTGAAACATGCCTGGCAGGCGCAGGGCTTAGACACGGATGATATCCCTGAATACGCACCCTTAGAGAGACGACTCTTGATGGGAGAGATAGCAGAAAAAGCAGTCTCCTGGACGTATAGAACAATCAAACAACAAACCAGATACATTACAGAAGCTGCGAAGGAGATAGGAATCGGAAATGGGGGAGATGGATGATTTGGATTGGGAGATGGCATTGATGCACCCCCGCGAAGTTGCCATCGGACCCGCCTCAGGCTAATTCAATACAAATATTTACACAGGGCATACTACGATAGAGCGCGGTTGCACCACATTGGAAGGGCTGAAACACCCACATGCTTGCGTTGTCTAGGGTCGGAAAGTACATTTTATCATACGGTTTGGGAGTGCTCCGAGATTCAAAGGTATTGAATTACTCTGATGGGGGAGATGCAGAGTGTCCTGGGGGCGGAGATCTCACTCACCCCCTCGTTTGTCATATTGGTAATATCCTCAGATCTTGACCTCCCAAAGCCTGGGTTGGTCCTGCTGCAGCTGGGGTTGGTGGCCGCAAAACGGGACATAGCCAGGAAATGGGGGGCCGCTGAGGGACCATCTCTTGTTGAGTGGAGAAAGAGCATGGACATGTGTATGCTAGGTGAGAAGACAACATACAAGGCACAGGCTGTCCCAAAAAGTTATGGAAAATATGGAAGCCTTGGCTTGCACACTATGGACTCTCGCTCTCTGACTCACAATGATTACACAAGGCCGGATATGTGGTTTGAGGGGTGGGACGGGATACGCAATAATGCTCCGACACATGATAGCATTGTTTGATTCCTCTTTACTGCTGATTGGACACGCTGCTGCTGCTTATTGGAAAATGCTTATGTAGCTAATTGGTATTCATTGTTGTTGTTTTGCAATGAGAGAAAATGTCAATAAAAATATTTATTAAAAAAAACATTATTAAGGAGGAGTAAAGCAAAAAACATTTATCCTGGAGACTGTCACAAAGACAAGACAGAAGGGTTACTGTGTTTCTCACCAGGATGTTTGGTTTTACAAATTCAGTTATCTCTTCATTTTTAATATACAGTCATCACAATATAGCTTGCCAAATGACCTATGCAGGAAGGCTTTTAATACCATATTTCCCACTAGAAAATACAGTCATACAGTAATCTTGGCATAACTTGATATAGACTGACAACCTGTTTTGAGTTTAAAAAAAATCGCCCCTGCATACATTTTCAATTCACATATTTAAAGATGAACAATGTAGCTCCAAATGATTTGTGACAATAAAAAGGTTAATAGATGAGACATGACTGTAAACAACAAATACAATCTCTCATACAAAGCCAATTGTATGTGTTTTGGATACTGTTCTTTCGGATCCCATTATTTCTGGAGGTGTATAGTATACTTTCTGCGACTGTGTGTTGATTGCGAGAAGAAAACGGGCATCTCCACAGATTGATTAAGGTGAAAGGGGGAAATGACTTTAGGGAGGAATTTAGGATTAGTGCGGAGAACCACCTTATTGTGATGCATTTGTAAGAATGGTTCCTGAATAGTTCGGGCTTGTAGCTCACTAACTCTTCTTAGAGAAGTTATGGCAACTAGGAAAGCAACCTTCCATGTTAAGAATTGTAGCTCACATTTATGTAGAGGTTCAAAAGGAGGTCCCATTAGTCGTGTGAGAACAATATTTAAATTCCACACAGGTGAGGGTGGAACTCTGGGAGGAATTATCCTTTTGAGTCCTTCCATAAAGGCTTTGATGGCGGGTACTCTAAATAGTGATAAATGTTGTCTATTTTGTAGATATGCTGCTATAGCAGCAAGGTGTAGCCGAATAGACATATAGGCTAAGTTGCACCTTTGTAGGTGTAGTAGGTAGGTTATGATGTGTTGGATAGACACATCTAAGGGATTGATGGTATTGTTATGGCAATATATCTCAAATCGTTTCCACCTGGCTGCATAGCAGGCTCTAGTGGTAGGGTGTCTAGCCTCCTTAATGACGTTCATACAGTCAGGAGGAAGGTTAAGGTAACCGAATTCTAAGATTTCAGGAGCCAGATCGCAGGGTTGAGTTGAGCTGAGCTGGGTCCGGGTGTCTGATTTCTCCACGGTTCTGGGTTAAGAGGCGTGGTGAGAGGTGTAATCTTTGGTGCGGGATTACTGACAGTTCCAGCAGTGTGGTGTACCACGGTTGTCTGGCCCAAGTTGGAGCAACTAGAATAAGAGTCAGTGAGTGTTGCTGTAGTTTGCGCACCACTAGTGGTATGAGTGGGAGAGGCGGAAAGGCGTACGCAAATCTGCCTGACCAGTTCATCCATATTGCATTGCCTTTGGACAATGGGTGTGGGTATCTGGTGGCGAAGCTTGGGCATTTGGCGTTTTCGTGGGTGGCGAAGAGGTCTATCTGTGGTTGCCCCCACATTTGAAAGTATGGTTGAAGAACTTGTGGATGGAGTTCCCACTCGTGGATCTGTTGTGTTTGACGACTTAACAGATCTGCTATGGTGTTTTGGACTCCTGGAACGTGTTGGGCTAGGAGAAATATGTTCTGAGGTATAGCCCACCTCCATATGTTTTGTGCTAGCTGGGAGAGCTGAAGAGAGTGTGTCCCTCCTTGTTTTTGGATGTAGTACATGGCTGTCATGTTGTCCATGCGGACTAAGACAGCCTTGCCCGATATTTGTTTTTGAAATGCTTTTAAGGCTAGGAATATGGCTAGTAATTCCAGGTAATTGATGTGGAATAACTTCTGTTGAGGTGTCCACCTGCCTTGCATGGTGTGATGTAATAGGTGAGCTCCCCAGCCGGAGAGCGATGCGTCCGCTGTCATGACAATCTGAGGAACTGGCTCTTGGAACGGTCGCCCTTTGGAAAGGTTTTTGGTGTTCCACCACTGCAGAGAGCGACGAGTGCGGCCGTCTACCAACACCAGATCTGTTAGCTGACCTTGAGCCTGGTTCCATTGGCGTGCTAAGCACTCTTGTATGGGACGCATCTGGAGTCTTGCGTGAGGCACTATGAATATGCAAGAGGCCATCATCCCTATGAGCTGCATGAACACTCGAGCTGGGAGAGAGTGATGTGGCTGAAACTTGGGTAGGAGAGTGAGAATGCTTGCTATCCTTGCTGGACTGGGATAGACTAGCGCTTTTGAGGCGTTTATTGTGGCGCCAAGGTACTGTTGTGTGTGATAGGGTTGCAGATGAGACTTGGTGTGGTTTACTGAGAACCCCAGGTCGTGGAGTAATTGGATAGTCGCGTGAGTGTGGTGAACACACTGGTTGTACGAGCTGGCTTTTATGAGCCAGTCGTTGAGGTATGGGAAGACGTGAATGTGTTGTCTTCTTAGATGGGCTGCGACTACTGCTAGGCACTTTGTGAATACCCGTGGTGCTGTTGTGACTCCGGAAGGGAGTACTTTGAATTGATAGTGCTGCCAGTCCACTACAAACCTGAGATATTTTCTGTGAGCAGCGTGTACGGGAATATGGAAATAGGCGTCCTTGAGATCTAAGGTGGCCAGGAAGTCGCCCTGTGAAAGTAGAGGGAGGACTTGCTGAAGTGTGACCATGTGGAAGTGGTCTGATTGTATGTACAGGTTTAGTGGCCTGAGGTCTACAATAGGTCTCAGAGAGCCATCCTTCTTTAGTATGAGAAAATACAGGGAGTAAACTCCAGAGTTTTGTTGGTGCAGGGGAACTAGTTCTATTGCACTTTTTTGTAGTAAGGAAATTACCTCTTGTTTGAGGAGTGACAAATGTTCTGCTGACAGTGGAGGCCGTTTGGGTGGGATGTTTTGGGGGGGTAGAGGTAAGTTCGAGACAGTAACCTGATTGCACTATTTGTCGCACCCACCTGTCTGTGGTGATGTTGGTCCAGACAGGAAGGAACTGCTGTAGTCTTCCCCCGACAGGAGTGGAATGGCCCGGGGGATTCGGAGGGAAGTCATTGGGCAGGGCTGGAGGCAGAGGGGGTGTTATTAGTCTTGCCTCTGCCCTTGTTATTGTTGCCTTGGTATCCTCCTCTGTGGTAACCTCTGGTGAAGGTGGATTGGGTGGGAGACTTGTAGGAGGTGGATGGGGTATCAGACGAGTATCCCCTGGAGTTGCCCCTGTAGGATGAGCGACGAAAAAAACGTCTGGGAGCTTGCGATTGCAAGGCTCCCATTGATTTGGCTGTATCTGTGTCCTTTTTCATCTTCTCAAGGGACGCATCAACATTAGGGCCAATAAGGTGTTGTTGGTCGAATGGTTGATTGAGGATAGAGCTTTGCACCTCAGGTTTAAACCCGGAAATGCGTAGCCACGCGTACCTGCGAAGAAGGACGCTTGTGTTCACTGCTCTGGATGCTGTATCTTCTACATTAAGAGCACACCGGAGAGAAGTGTATTAGGGCGTTGGCCTTATGTTTGTATTTGTCCGGGAGGTGTTGGAGTAGGGACTCTAACTCATCATAATGAGCCCTATTGTATCTGGCTAACAGAGCTTGAGTATTTGCAATGCGCCAAATAATAGCTGCCTGGGACGCTGTTCTTTTGCCAGAGGCGTCCAGTAGTTTAGACTCCTTGTCGGGCGGAGCTGCATCACCTGTTGTCTGCGAATTAGCCCTTTTCCTAGCATTTGAGACCACCATGGAGTCTAATGGAACAGGGCCCCTAATGTAAACTGGGTCTGTAGGGGCAGCTTTGTATTTTTTCTCAATTCTAGGATTGATGATTCTAGTCCTGACAGGGTCTTTAAATACTTCGGTAGCGTGTTTAATCACCCCTTTGAGCATGGGTAAAGTGGATGTGGACCTTTGGGTGGTATCGAAAGTGTACATTAAAAAATTGTCTTTGACCGGTTCTGTATGTAGGTCGACCCCGTGGTACTGGGCAGCCCGGTGTATTAGCTGATTAAACCCCATGGTATCTTCTGGTGGGGAAGGCCTAGAGGGGTAGATGTCCTCTTGTGGGACATTAGGCGTATTATAGTCATCCCAGGGGTCAGGGGAGCCTGGTGGACTGGGGTCATCTAGTGGCATGTTGTTGTCACCGTCCCCTGTGTCATATGTGTCGTCGTCATCTACCGGTGTAGGGGATGGCGTAGGAGAACGAGGTTGGGGAGGTGGAGGAGGAGGTGGAGAAGGTACCCTAAGAGGTGATGTGGCTATATCCCTCTTTTTAGGTGGTGGAGCTGGTGCAGGCATGTCCAGTGGTCTTTTTCTGGAACTGAGAGTCAATTGACCAGTTTTAGGATCTTTAGTTAAAAAATGTTGTTGATGGTCTGGTTGAAAAAGCTCTTCTGAAGAAGGTTGGGTGTTCGGTGTCGACATCGAGGGCTTTTTCGGTGCTGGCTGCGGAGCGATTTTGGGCTTTGAGCCATGCGATTTGTCAGTCTCTGTGTGCTTCTTTGGTGTCAATGCTTTTTTCGGCTCCGAAGAGCGTGTGTCCGAACCTTTGGGGAGTGGCTTCTTCGTCGGCTCAGAGTATTTTTTCGGTGCCGGGGAGTCACTGGTTGGAGTCTTCGGTGCAGAGGGCTTCGGGGTGCAAGTGCCGGTCAGCCCAGAGGAGGGGTGCGGCTTCTTTTTCGGTGCCGATGATTGGGTTTGGGCACCGGTGGCAGGCAGACTCGAGCCAGTCACCGGAAGGCTTGGTAGGCTTCTTTGTCGGGCCGGAGGGCGGGGCATGGGAAGCAGTGTGTCGGTGTGCACCTGAGCTCAAAGGCGAAGGTGTGACCGAAGCCTTTGTTGTTGTAGGGAGTGGGTCAGGGTCAACGTCTTTACTTTACGACCCGTTGAGCTGGAGTCACTTCTTCGACGTCGGAGTCATCTGCTTCGGAGGCGCTGATGAGCTCTTCTTCGACCCGCTCCTCTGGCACATCGACGCCCTCCAGGAAGATGTCGTCGGGGATCGAATTCGACAAGCGAGCCATGGTCCTTCGAGCTCGTCGATCCCGGATGGTCCTCTTCAAGGGGAAGGAGGCACAAGCGGGACAGTCTCTGGCCTTGTGCTCGGGAGAGAGGCAGAAGTTACACACCTCATGCAGATCGGTGTGGGGAAACTTCGACCCACATCGAGGACACTTTTTGAAAGGCGTCCTTTCCATGAGCCAGATGCCAAGGCTCGGGTCGGCCCGAAGGCCTTCTTCGACGACCGGAATCGAAGACTGGTAGAGATGCGTGCTAATTAGGGTTCGCGTTCGAGACAATACCGTCGAAAGGGTGAAGGATTGCGCGTCGAGACAGGAATTGGTAACGGTTCCGAACTGGAGTGCGAGAGACACATCCGAACCCGATGGCGGAAAAAAACAATCTGAGGATGGAGCCGATGCCCATGCGCACTATGATCCTAAGGAGGAGTCACATACCTCATGACTTCCAAAGACTTTCCAGTACAAAAACAAGTGCAAACATTCAGACCCAACACCAGACGGCGATCTATGCATAGTGTGTAATCTGCAGCTCATATGCCTCGAACACTGACTTTCTTCCACCTCGTTTGTTCAGTTAGAAAATTATAGTTGAGCTGTCAATCAAAAGCTGACCATCCTGCTCTGCGTCTGAGGCTGAAGCTATTTCACAGACAGGCCTACTGACTGCAACATAATGATATTTTACTATTGGGATTGCTTCAGGCCATTGCCATTTCATTTCAAATATTCACTAAGCACCCATCACCCCACAGTGGTTGGGAAACATCTTTAATAATAGCCAATATGAGAGCTGTATCTGTGAAGACCCTGCTGACTAAGGAATAAGTGTCCATCAGTGTAGGTGGATGTCTCTTCTCTGCACCACAGTCACTAGAACCCTGAAGTGCCTGAATGCCTCTGACCACAGACTGTTAAGCCATTTCTGAAGGGGTCTCATATGAATGCATGATGACATAATTTCAAACTAATTCATCAGTTTTCTCCATCAGAGACTGTGAAGTTTATTAAAGAAGATTTGTGTTCTGAAATGCAAGACATTTTTCCAGATTTAGAGCTGCCATCCCCTTCACAGTAAAGATATCTTTCGCCAGAATGTATCTTTGTGAAAGAGGGATGGGCATAACCTTTGTAAAGTGACTGAAGCGCTAAATATAAACAAGGACATCCGATGGTCAGTCCAGATTGGTTCTTGCTCCTAAACCGTTCATAGATAAGATCCATTCTCTTTCTTGGGGTTTCTACAATGCTGTTTGAAACAGGACTGGGGCAATTTAAATGTTATACTACCATATATCTATACCATAGTACAGAAGAGTAAAGCAGAGTAAGTAGAGGATAATGCCTGCTAGAACCACTTTTACCAATGCTTCTTGGGAAATGCATAAAGGTCTAGAGATTCTTCAAAGCATACTACTGTGATCTTCAATTTCTAACTTTTATTAGTACTGAATATTTCTCAAGGTTGATATTCAATCTACGTCAATACATTTGCTTTATCAATCTTAATTCAATGAGCCATGTTTAGCACAGCAACGACTAGAGTCTGCTCAAAGATGCATATTTTGTGTCCTGGGGAAGCCAATTTGATTCAGCTTCAAGGATTTTGGCACTGAAATAGTGTGTGTGTTTATCTCTGTCACTTTAAAAAAAATACTTTATGTATCAATGCACTCAGAGTGGGTGCGCCAGACTTTTGGATGTACGGCAGGGCCAAAAGGACCTGTGGAACAAATTTGTAAGAATTTTAAGAATTCCTCATCCTACAACTCAACAACTTGGAGACTCCACAAGCTAGCTATATATGATTGCTAGCTGCAACCAGACCCAGAACCAATCCAAACAGACACTGTAGTCATTTTTTACAGGCTGTAACTGCCAGATTTGGAAGTTCAAGCGAACTGCTGAGGTGGAAACTCTGTTCACAAAAGAGTTGAGTTGCTACTTCTTCACTTCCATAAGCAAGAGTGGAAAAAAAACAATCTGCAAATAGTATCTCTGTAAGGGCCAACATACGTTTTGGGTGACATTATCCTAAGTCATCCTGCCACCGTATATGGTTGAAACCCAAAAAGCTTAATTCAGGTAAATAGGATGCTTTCCCTGTCCCAACCACTGTCTCTGTAATAAGTCTACCAAATTAATGTTCCTCTTGGGCCAACTAGAGTCAAGCTTTGGCTGTGAAAAGAGCCACAATCCGGAGATTTTAGTGCTACGTTATAAGATGACTCTTTGGCTACCGTTTAAATTCATTCAGTAAACTAGGAAGATGGATATGGCTTGACCGAGAATTCCATACCTTGGGGGCTTTTCCAGAGAAAAGGCGCTCTAAGGTGAAATGTTTTTCAAAGATCTGGATCTCTGAATGCAGAAGCACTTTGCTTCTGGAAGAACTGTTCCTTCCAGATAGGCTACTTTTGTATGCAGGTCTTCCAAAGGGCCTTGTTGCAATGCCTTGTATGTAATAGAGGCTTTCTTAAATGTACTGCAAAGTTTAACGGTAGGCCTTTTAGGATTACCATGGCTGGTGTAATACAAGCACATTTCTTGACACCAAAATTGCAAATTTTTATTTTCTTTGGGCCAGAAATTTTTCCTGTTTCTTAAAATAAAAAATAAAAATTAAGCACTGGGTGCAAACATGGGTTATTTTCAGAAGATCTATAAAAGAGCCTTTTCAAAGAATGCATTTATAATGTTAAGTCAGAGAAAAGATGAGGCATCTATCTAGGTAGGCCTTTGCAATATGACAACAAATTATTATTGTGACAGTGAGAAGAATATATCCATGGAATGTATTAATTTCACCACACTGGACCTAGATCAATACACTGAAAAGGCAAACTATCAAATTCAAAACAAGGTTGTTTGCAATTTAGATGCTTTCATTCCTTAATGAATGTTCTTAATTTTCAGACCCTTCTCCCCTTATCTCCGACCAATCCCTACAGGGGCCATCTGAGCGAGGTTTGGTCACAGGCCTGACCTGGCCCTGCAGCTAACCCCACATTGCACGGCCAAAATGCATGCGCAGTAGTGGAGCTGGCTGCAGGTTGCCTAAGGGGGTTGGGTGTATGCTCAAGTTTGAATACAAGCAAAAATCCCTGGCAATTCACTGGAAATAAATTGATGTTATAGTGAGGAGCTGAAATTAGATAAAAACTAACGTTTAGAACATCTCCCAAAAAAGCACACTGAAATTCACAAGTTATAGTTTACTGAGCTAACTATAACTTGTGTGTCTCCTATTCAGTACGACTTAAGACCTTGCATATTACATCACTCATGACATGTTAAATGACATCACTGATGACACCTCAAATGACATAATTGAGGACGTCACTGATTACATCATCCAGCCATTGTGACAGTGTTCTACAGACTTTGTGGACTTGAAGTAATTCAACACGCTACACCCGTGGTCAATATTCTATCACCAAACATGTTATAATGGGCAAATCCTTCGAACACATACTGAACACACAGCGTATCTGTTTAGTCACCCACATCTGGTGCATGTGACTCTTTTCCTGGTATTTACCCATCTAATAAAGAAAATACCTCATACACCTTATTAGAGTCGCCCTTTTTTTCACCTTTGTACACCATCCAAAAAAGACTTTGCACTCTTGTCAGCCTGACGAGATTACCTTCTTACAGACTTCACATGAACGTTAATTTTAAGTCGAGGTTGGCAGGTATGCATTTGTCACTAAAAAAATCTTCTGTCTGCCCCTACAGACAACCCTGAGTAATTCAGTAAAATACACTTTACACATTCCTGAGATAGGCTCCATGGTATAAACGCCAGAGTGAGATAAGCCACTACATTCTACATGTCATCAGTCTGCAATACTTTGAAATCTTCAGCAAAGCTCTGGAAATAAATGCACACACCTTATAAATGTCCTTGTTACATAGAATTTGTCTACAGCACTGTTTTACAAATATTTTATAGGGGCACATGCACAGAATTGCACTGGTAGTTCATCAACTAGAGCTTTGGCCTGTCTCACAGACGTTTTTGCAACAGGCTTTGGCTTTAAGCCACAACCTATTTTAAAACATACGTCTGCCATCCACATCAGGTGTGTTCAGCGTTCACCTCGTTTAACATGGACTACTACCTGCACCCCAAACTTTAATGACTTCTAAACGGTGCACCCTATAAGACTCAACATGCACAATCACACTTACCTCCAGGGTTTATGTTAATTCCATGTAATGCAATCACATGAGCACACACAGAAACTCTATGCTGTAAATGAGTGTGGTGTAATCAGTGGTGTTATCAGTAATGTCATCAACTATGCTATTTAACATGTCACGAGTGATGTAATATGAGAGGTCATAAGCAGGGCATCGCAGGGGAGCAAGTTACAGTTAGCTCAGTAAACTAACTTGTGAAATTCTGTCATGTTGTGGTTGTTAAACATTCGATTTTCATCTGATTTCAACACCTAAATAGAACATCACTAACTTTTTTTTTTCTTCAATTAACATATATTTGTTAATAGTCGAGTACACTGGCAACCCCAATCTTTACCCTCTTCCTCCAGCCTCCTTTCCGTCGCTACCCTCCCATGTTTTTGCTCCTTCTGTGCAACCATGTTCTTCCATGTTGCTTTTCAATGTTGTTGCACTCCCCCCCCATGCCTTCCTTGGCTATCCCAAGAAGTTAGTATAGAGAATGTTTCTTAAAGTTCCTCATTCTGGATGGTACCCGTCCCTGTATCTAAAACAGATCTGTTGCTCTTTCTATGATGACTTCGTTTTCAAAGTTTTGTTTTTGAATTGACTGAATAGATACTATAGGATGTGGCTTGTCGAGTAAGAGTCTATAGTATTATATGGGGAAATAATATTTATTCATTTTTATTTACCCTTTTTAATTAGCACTCGTGCACTACTGCAAGTGTCAGAACACTTTACACAGAACCTATTTGAGCTGAACACTAAGTACTAGAATCATGTGCGATAAGGAATTACATGCTAATAAAAAGAAATTCAGGCGCGGATTCTTAAGAAACCGAAAACATGCAATGTTAAATAGGAAGCAAAAAATAGAATTAGAGTGAAAGAGACCTGGTACAACAACAGACGTAGCTAATCTGCGCAGGTTTGTTATATCACTATTATTTTTCGCAGCACTAATCTATGCTTTCCTAGCGGTCTAGCCACTCTTGCTCCCCCTTGCTATCCAATTTGTGCCCTGAAAGAAGTTTGCATGCGAGGGGAAAAAAAGAGAGGTCTCCTACAGGGGTTATTTTAATAACACACCTGAATTAGCATTTGATAGACCTTTATTTACATGTGAATGTGCAATAAAGAATATATTACTGGTTTTATAAGGTGCAATTTCTGGATAGAAGTCATTATGCAGCATGTTTTATATCTAACATGTTTAGCATTTAATATTTATTTAATGGTTCCCAGATGAGATCCTGCTATAAGCGAGACCATCGAAGGCTTAGTACAGATTGTGCTCTCTGTTGAAATGGATGGCATAACCTTTCTGAGGCAAGTCATTTCATCTTTAAGCCCAGCCAGGCTTGGGATACTTGCATGCAAGCAGCAAACAGCAAATAGTTTCTCTAGAATATTGGTTTCTAATGAAAAAGTACAGTAATGTAATCTATCGGCATTCTTGCCTTTCTGGTCATCTCTAGTGCCTCTAGGCATACGTATGAGAAGGTGAAATGCAGAATAGAAAAAACACAATTTAACAGGCCATCTCCATCTTTGCACTCAGGATCTGGAATAACCTTTCAATATCCATGAGCCCTGCCCTGACCCTGTTTCAATTTAGGAAAGAGCTTAAAACACGCTCTATGAAGAACACTACACCACAATGCAGTTACAGCTCAATTTCACTCTTAGAAACCATTGACAGTTCAAATCATGTATGGATGCAAAGCCTCTAACTTTGTACTGTGCTCGGCTGCCTTTTGGTTAGGTGCACACTGTAAACAACTCATGTAAATCCCAACATTCAAGAAAAAAATCACTGGTGGCACATCCTTCTGTGTTCAAGCAGCCAAACTATGGAACTTCTTACCCCTAACATAAGATCCACGGATAACCACCTTATCTTCAGAAAACTACTCAAAAATGGGCTCTTGCCCACATAACCACCATACGCAAACAGAAATATACAGCATATCCCTCTGCATACAAGCATTTAATTGGACTATAGATATGTATAAGTGTATTGCTTTGTATAAACGTGTATAATAATTAGGTTTTAATTAAAATTAAATATCTGTTAGTTCTGCGTAACGAATGTAAATCTTACTGACAGTTAAATTAATCTATGTTTTTTATCATGTATATAAGTGACTGCGCAAATAAGTAAATCTGTTATAACTATTTCTCTGCAAGTGCTTCACTATTAAATTACAACAACAAAAATGAAAAAAAAAACAATTTGAAGTACAACACTTAAAAGCTGGAATTTACCAAATGCATCTTCAATCTACATACACTACCTCCTTATGTATCTACATATTTTTTACTTTTCTTCAAATTCTGCATATCCAAAGCACTACCCTTTTCCTCACTCTATACCTCTATCAATATATCCTCTACCTCCACTCTCTTATTCATCCCAAAACTTCCAGCTCCCCTTTAATCATTCCAAACCCCCTCCTACTGCTATGAACTAAAACAAACAAAAAAAGATTCTAGACCCTTCCCTCTTCTATCCCTCCACTATTCCTTCTCAATCCAAATAACTGACTAACATATCAACCACTCAAATTACTTTCATATTTCACTATAGTAATTCACCACTAATCCTTTTGATTTCCGGAGTAGCATGCTACTTGTCGAAAAAGTGCTTCAACACCTCATCAGGGGTAGCAAGCACCATATAAATGCAAACCTTATTATTCTGATAAGAGACTTCTAGCTGCAGATTCCTCACCTTTTAAATAGATACCAAAGGAGGCGGGCTCTGAATGGACTCAAACCCGAAAGTCCGGCAGGACTGAACAGGCAAAGCGCCCTACTCTGCAGACATGGCCATCCGAACAATAGTGCTTTGTGAACGTACGGAGGAACACCCACATAACAGCCTGGCATATGTCTAGGACAGGTATTTCACGTGAGAGTGCAGTAGTAGCAGGTTTGGCCTGGAAGCATGAGCACAGTCCTTTCGGAGGCTGAATTTCAGCCAGCGCACAAGGTTCATGACCCAACCTGCTGTGTTTCTTGTGGTACCACATGGCGGTGGCACTGTCCGTGAGCACTTGTACCAGCCACCCCTTGATGGATGGCAAGAAGGCTTTCAGCACCAAGCATATGACCCTCAGCCCCAGAAGGTGGATATGGAGTCAGGGCTCCACCGGAGATCAGAGGCGATCAGAAGCCTCAGATCTCCACCTCTCACAGGTGGTCACCAAAGACCAGAAGTGACGCGTCTGTTACCACTGTCAGCTCTGGATGGTGAAGGAGAACAGTTTGTCGCTGACCCAATCGCGGCCCAGTAGCCACCTCTGCAGATATTTCATAGTCTCCGCTGACATCTGAACATGGTGGGAGATGTCCCTTTCAAGTTTTGTCAACTGGGTCTTTAAATTGCGTGGCAGAGACTGCACATGCCACCTGACAAGCTTGACCAGGAAGCCATCAATTCTAGCCGCTCAGAGTTGACCTCAATGAAATGCAGGACTGAGGTTGAAAGATCAGGATCTTAGCCTGAATGTCTTGGACTCTCCTTCTCGGGGTAAAGCACGAAACCGAACTGTGTCCAGAATGGCTCATATGACTGGAGCATCTGAGAACGAGTCTGGTGTGACTTAAGCACATTTAAAGTGAGCACTAAAGAGGACAGGAAATTGCCGTAGTCTGGAGGTGGCGGATGACTGCCTGGGGTGAGCCTGCCTTTAACAGCCAAGGTAGGGGAAGACTGGCACCCCAGAATTCCGAAGGTGTGCTGCCACCACAGCCAGTACTTCATGATTGTCCGAGGGGCGCTGGTGAGGCCAAAGGAGAGCCTGGCGAACTGAAAATATTCCGCTCCCACCACGAACCGGGTACTTTTGTAAAAAGATTTTGCAAATCGTGAAATCCTGGAGGGTCTACATAATATGCATAAATATATGTGTCTAGAGATTCACAGCACTAACCTGCAGCAACTGTGGTGGAAAACGTCAGCAAAAATTCAAGTAAGCATTTAAAGTGAAGAACTGCATTTACCATCATGCAAAGGGGTGAACTTTGCTGGGAGGAAAAGCAGTGTGCACCCATTCCCCTTCTGTTTGAAGAGTAGACAAGACTTGGGCCAAGGTGAGCATTGTGACTTCTCCTTCCAGAAGAAGGCACTAATAGGATGCTTTTCGAGCATGCTGAAGAACTCCATTCCTCTTAGTCACCAGAAAGTAGCAAGAATAATGACCCCGCCGTAACTTCTGGGGCTGGCACCCTTTCGACAGCCCCTTTGATCAAAAGGGCCCGTCGCAAAATAGAGAGATGGTCCTCCATTAGTCGCTAGGTGGAAGGTGCGGCTGGGAAGCACGGAAGGGTAAGGCATAACCTTTGTGGCCGTTCTGCAGGACCCACCTATCTGACGTCATCGATTGCCAAGCCAGCCTGTATAGAACCAATGGATATGGCCTCCCACCGGGAATACTAAAAAGATTTGGCAGGTGGAGCTCCAAGCGTAGGGGGCGGTGGACTGAGCAGCATGCTGCCCTTGGCTGCAGGCACCCCAACCTCTCCCATGAAACTGTTGGGGTGGAACAGGCTTGTGGTAAGGGACACCTCAGCCATAGCTGCAAAAGGAATTTTGTCGAGGCTGTGTAGAGAGGCCCAGAGAGTGAGCAGTGGCCATACTCTCCTTGAGATGTTCATGGGCAGAGACATCCTTGTCTCCAAACAGGCGAGTCCCATCAAAGGTAAGGTCACATCCATCAGAGAAGACTGGGCGTCGCCAGAGAACCCAGTGAATGTAAGCCACACATGGCAATGAATAGCAATGCTGGTGCCTGTGAACTGTCCAATGGAGTCTATGGTTTCCAACTCACAACAAATTGTGAACTTGCCGCATCTTGAATTGCCTGCAAAAGGACAGGGCAAAGGTCTTCTGGTAAATCAGGGAGAACTTGAGCCACCAATTCCCAGAGGGTATGAGTGTAACAACTTAACAAACAGAAGACATTGATTGACCATGAGCCCAAACTGGCTGAGCAAAAAAGGTGCTTCACAAATGTCTCCATTTGCTTTGATTCCTTATCATGGGGAGAGGTAGAGAAATTGTTGGGGTTGGGCCGGGTGGGTGAAGGCTGCACCAAGATACTCTCTGGAGAAGGGTGTTGCGACAAAAAGGCCTGGTCGCCTGGAGCAGGGCAATGGCACCTGGTGACTTGCCTGTTAACTGGGGGACCAGTGCAAAGCTTGGCTTGAGCCACTAAGTGGGTTTTAGTCAGGGCCTCATTGAAAGGGAGAAGGGGCTCAGAAGCAGTCTGGTCCACTTGCAGGAAATCAGTTAATAAATGTATTTTTACCTCCTTGTTGGGTAGCTGAAAGTCAGGGACTTCAGCTGCCCTACACAATCATAGCTTAGGAGGTAGATTCTTCAGTGTCTGGGCCGAGAGGGGAGAAAAGGGCTGCTTGTGGGGTGGTATTGAGCCCACTAACCTCCTGCACGTCCTCATACCAATTGTTCTTTTGAAAGGGCTAAGCGAACTCATCACCCTGGTCATAGCTGCTGTAGGAGTCGGTCCCAAAAAGGGAATGCAAAGAATCTTGCTTGCCTTTTATTAATGTACGTGAGTAAAGTCAGATTTGACTGCAAAGGTCGAATTCGGACCGGCATCAATTTGTCATTTGAGGGGAAAATCTGGGCCACCTCTTCAGGTGGCGAGGTCAGCATTCACATGGACATACCTGGGGCCTGCCATGGGTACGGACTCTGAGAGCATCGTTGGTACTGGAGATGAGGGCAGAAGTGGTTTGGAGGGTCTAGCTGGTGAGGAGGGCAAATTAATCGGCGATAGTGCAGTTGTAAGGTCTTTCGGATGCATAGGGACCAAAGTCAGACCAAAGGGAGTCGGCAAAGAGCCGGAGCATAACTGTGTGGAACTCTTCAATCTGGCGTGGCACTGCTGAAGGTGCCCAATCTCTGCTTGTGCCAGAATCAGCTACAGAAATGGCTCCGAAGTCAGCAGACTTCAAGGGCTAGACGGTTGGCCCTAACCTCGCACTTCATTTGGGGAGTGGGAATGGCATGACGGATTTGGAGAGAGACAATTACAGGCCTCCAAAGTGGTTCCGTAGACTCCAGGAAAGGAAGCAGGACTGGGAATCGAGCCTTGGCTTTGGAGCTGGAGTTAGAGCGGTACTGACGCTTCATCTACTTGAAGACAAAATTGTGCCTCATGTTCCTAAATGACCTTCGGGTTTACTAACACGCAGTCTCTGCATGTCTTGGAGTTTTATCTCAACCCAGACACCACAGGCAAACCTGGTAAGGATCTGTCACCGACATATGCTTGTGATAGTCCTTGCAGGGTTTAAAACCTGTAGTTTTAGGAGGTGACATCCCTTGCACACTAGAGGAATTTTTGAAAAAAATTGTTAAGAATAATCTTAAAGGCGGGGCCTCAGAGTCATGTGAAGCTCCAGATCTGTTTCTGGTAGAGGAATGAAAGGAACTGATGTCAGCATGCAGGAGTGGAGCTTATATCCATGCACGTCACTTCCGGAGTGGAATGGCATAAGTGCAGAGCCACACAGCACCAACTTCCGATGCACAGAGGTACTATGGAAAGGTTTCTAGATCAAGTTGGACGCTTGGAAAATATTCAAAAGGTGAGGATCTGTGGATAGAAGGCAGAAACAGATTCACCAAACTATTTTTAAGCAAAGGTTTGCTGCGTGAGGATATGAAGCAGAGAACTGCTTTCAAGAAAGCAAGCAACAGCTGAACTTTGACCAAAAGAGGAACTAGGCCCACTGAAACAGTTGAACAAGAGGAACTTTAACATGAAATAAATCAAAACCTTCAATGTGGAATATCTATGATGGTGCAAGATCCACAAAGGTGCAAAAGTTGAAAGGAATAGTATCTCAGTAATCAGAAAAATTTCAATAATGCCAGATTTATTAGGAAAAGGAGGCACAGGAGGGAATACCTGGAGTAATCTTATCGAAAGGTTACATGATCCGAACTGTTTGTATAAGCCGTATCCAAAAAGTCCCAGGAGCTTGGGAAGAGATGGAGCTGGATATCAGTTAGGTTATTTACTATACTTACTGAACTCCAGAAGCTAAAGGGCAGCAACAAATCTAATACTCTGGATAGCAACACAGCGAATAGACTTAATGAGACATATCCCTGCAATGTTTCGAAACACAGTATATAAGGACTATGCGATCTAAAAATAAACAAAATTACATCGCACATTTTTCAACCTGCACGACTCAATACAACATGCTGCTGCTTTTTTAACATGAGCGTTATACTAACCTGTAAGGCTATCGGGACGAGATGGGACCATTCTTTCATAGATGTCATACTGTTGTTGTGCATATTGATCAATGTCATGAACAGGTCTCTGTAAAGTCCCCAAATGTTGAGGCACTGCAGTCATACCAGAGCGTTTGGGAGATGAAGATCCAACTTGGGCTTGAGATGGGTTATTTATGTTCTCTTGTGCATCACTTAAAGTAAGGGGTGAGCCAATTCTGCCAGATGACCCATATGTTTTGTACGGTGAGGTTATGCCACTGTTGCTACTTGACTGCCTTGTAGGGACAGAGCTAATCCGTCGCACAGCTGCTGGTGATCTTTGTGTAGTGTATGGAGATGCTGGTCGCTGAGCAGGTAACGTAGTGGAGGAAAATGCATTGGATGCATTAAGAGGTCGTGAATCTGTAACTGAAGAACCATATCCACTGCCTAGAGAAGTTCTCAATGATCCCCTTGATGGAGAAATCCCCGTACCCACAACATAGTTTGGAGATTGTGGTCTAGCTGGAACTGAACTCACACGTCTCATGGCTCGGCTGGCTGCAATATTCACCAATGGCTGTTAAAAAGAAATAGAACAAAAAACACAAAGAATGACTTCAAGTTTTAATGATTCCACACGTTAATTTAGCATTATAGATAAAAATAATCTTCCTTTACTTATATCTTCCATTCCCCTTTAATTACTATTCAAGCCTTAAAAATCTACTCAAAATTGGTAGGTTACGAAAACTAAATGCTACAACATTTTGTAATCTCATATCTTAGACCGCACGGCTATCACTCAAGCTGTAGAGAGCCCTTACTGACTAACAGAATAGTCATGGCACTTAAGTTACAGCAAACCTATAGGCTAAGACATCAGATCATAGTTATTTAGAGTAATTCCAATGTCATAAAAAAACTTTTCATAACAGAAGAAGAAATGTCACCACTTAAGTCATGACAGCCATAGCTGCAGTGCTTCTGAACACAGGAAATGATCTCACAAAATCAGTAGTACCCGTTCTTGAATCAACTTATCGTTCAAATCCCAGAAATATGTTGGTAATGTTCTAGTATTGTCATGGATCTAGATTCATTAACAAAGCAAACCTGCAGGTTTCTGACCTCGCATATGTGGAGATTATCGAATTTAAGCGATTCAAAATAATTTTTAAAGGTGTTCCTGGAAAGCTCCAACAATTGTCTCTTTTAAGGACTACTGATAGAAATCCATTGTGAATTTGTACCTATGACAACACAACGCCTGTTGTGCATGTGTAACTGCTAGGACAAGTGCTAAAGACAGTCAAATGTGCACAATTGTATTTTTTCTTCCCAGCAAACGTTTTTTGTTGTTTTTTTTTTTAAACTTTGAGAAATTCCTTTCTACCATTTCGAGGCTGGGAAGGAAGGAGTTGGTGAATGGCCACCAAAAAAGTAAGCCTTTGCATGCACAAATCTTCAGGGCATTTCTGCCTTGCAATGCCCACTTTCTACTTCGGGGAGTAGATTTACTGACACAAAACTTTTTGTATGCGTGCATGGAATCTTTTTTATAAATTTCAAACCATTTGTAATAAGGGCTATTTCAAGCGGATGCCAAACTGCTATCTATGGGCAAATATCTTTGTAATTATCCAGTCTACAAAATAAAGGCGTCTACCAGCAAACAAGCATTCGCAATGCAATGGGTCTCGCATTTGCGAGAGTTTACGCTATTGGCATTGTAAATGGCAATGAGTTTTATTCATTTGTTTTGATAATCAACACATGAATAAAAGGCATTGTCATTTACAATGCCAATAGCTAAAACTCTGAATGTTGCAGGAAAGCATGTCGTGCCTGCAGTAGGAGAAATTCATGAAAGAAAATAGTGCTTACAGACTAAATAAGACATACCGTATAACAGAAGTAAAAGGGCTAGTCCTCATGGGAGGTTACAAATCAAGACAAGGCAGTACTAAGGAGGAACTAAGAAGCCTGTTAACGAATCAGCATTTACAAATGTTAATGACATAAGCCAATAAAAAATGTGGGCGGAGCTTCAAGTCCATACTCTAATACAGCATGACTCGCAGAGCAGCGCATGCGCTGCCCAGGCTCGACCTTAAAAGCATACTTTGGAAGTCCAAGATGCACATATTGAGCACTATAACACAACACATTCAACACATCAAAGCTAATCTACCAATCCAGAAAGTCGAAAACATGGAAATTATCACTCAATAAAATGTTCAATGCCTCTTGTTCAGTTAGTCTTGCCAGTCACATAATCACACCATAAATCCATCAAGCAACAGACCACACAGCTTGCAGTTCTAATCAATGGTGCTCAACAGGTGCAGTACACATGTACTGCAGTTGCAGGCTAGTTAGTGTTTTCTATACAGGAGGGGCAAAAAGTGGGGCAGGGATGCAAGTCGTAGTCTGCATTTACTACCTGGAACCCCAAAACGTGAACTGCATGCAGACACCACCATTACAGCTTACCACACAGGTCTAACCAAACGCAGAGTACTGCCATAGGTCAAGCCCATGCTTACAACAGGTTGTGGTCATATTTACTAGACTTGTACAGCAGAGACAACAAGCGGACAAACTGAGAGGTCTAGTACACGAAGACAGCAGCCGCAGCCACTCTCCATGATTGTTTGGGATTTTTATTATTCTTTTACACATAATATCACGACAAACGCGTTAAATCTTTTGAAAAAGGTTAACTGAACAGATATTCAGCTTATCTCCCTACCACAGGGGATGTGCCAAGTAATATAAAAATATTAGACATTGCACAAAAAATTATCTGTTGAGATACCTTCAAGTAATGACATGAAATGTAAATGCCCGTAAAATTCCTTAGCTAAGGTTAGCTATGCAACCTTCAATCTGCAATGTAAAAAACAGTTCAAACTTCCCCAAATCCTCAAATCGAAGTAGTGAAGGAAGCATAACTTCCACCTACTCTTGCTTCAGGCAATGCTTATCCTCATAGCGCCTTTGATGACATCACTGATGGCATCCCAGTCTGAGCACTGGTCTTGAATCTCAGCAGTGCTGCATACTACATACTGATTTACCCATCCTAGTTTGATCAAAATCAGTACTGTTACGTTGGAAAAAATAAATAAAATAAATTATGTACCAGTCTGCAATAGAAAGAACCATAACTACTACAAGAGTGCTAAACACAAGATTTCAGACATTAAATGAAGTACTCCACGCATTAATATAAATCATAGTTACAGTTTTATCCAATTTGTCAATAAGTTAGAATAGTAGGGGGGGAGCGATACAAACATTCGAGTCGTTTACTGCAGTTAGGAGCTACAAGCCACAGCTGAGCACTGAAAAGATAAGGCAGCGACCATCACCGTACCTGCGTATAGGTTTGCCCCTCAGCTCTCGAGCTTCTCACAAGATGGTTGTTGGCAGACCCCAGGAATGTGTGCTGCGGCCTGTCAGTCTTTCCCGCGCTCTGGCTGTTATGGAAACTGTTTGCCTCTTGGTATCCGCTGTCAGAGTAAGAATTCATTTGTGTTGAGCTGCGGGAGTTGCCCAGTGATCCTGAAAAGAGAAAAGTAATGTGATAAAACTGTTTAATGAACACTTCCGGCGGCAACCAATCCAGGGAGCACATTCTAGTATTTAAAATGCATACAACAGACCCTCACTTTCGTGCAGAGATGTTTGTTCTGGCGAATACAACGTGGCAGCTTCTGGCTCAGATCGCATTAGGTACATATTGGGGTAGGCTCCGTCAGACAATCTGGGTTTACTGACACCAGTGGATGGCACATCTGGAATAGAAATGAGAGAAGCTACAGTGAGAAGAAATACTACTGTTAAATAATAAATACTGCGACAATGCCTCGGTTCAAATCAAAACAAAGCTCTAACAACTTAAGAAAGTCTACGCATGTCAACTGCAACAAATTTACCATGAAATAATCTCTTGAAATGGCACAAGTTAAAGGAAGTATATTGTCAACTTGAATATTTTAATTCTAGACGTTAAGAATATCAATTATCGCATTCTTTGACACACACCGCGCACCCATTGCACACATCACACATTAAGAAAACCATCTGTGTGGTATTCATATTGCCTGTACACCACATTCTGCTTAACCATTAACACTTGTTCTTACTGCTGGTTTATTAAACGGAGGCAATTCGGTCACTTCCTAATCCACACAAATACTGAAGAAAACAACTCGTTTATAGCTACATTAAAGTAGGCCTGTGTCAACGCAAAATAATGACAAAACAGTAAAAGCCCAAGAGACAGCAAAATGAATATACCGGCGATGGGAAGGATGGCAAATATTTCGAGAAAGCAAAACCGGATACCAATAACAGGTGAAAGAAATTCGTGATTCAAAGGTGATGGCATCACATCTACATATTAATTAAATCTTAATGTGCAATACAACAAATACATTTTTAAAAAATGAAGAGTGCACCACTGACCCCCGATCCTAGAATATGCTTATTGGGGCTAGGGAAAGACACCCTGACAAACAATAGGATCTACAACAATAGCCTTACTGTACACCAAAAGAGAGGCTGCCAAGTCCTGGGCAGGAGCAGCACACCTATGCAAGACAGCTGGTACGCAGATTTAAAATACATTAATGAACAACTTCAGCATATAAATAAACGATGCTCCGCTCCCCCTGCCTCGAAGATGTAAGGCTACCACTGAAAAGTTACTTGCTAATCTGGGGTGGGGCGTGGGATCCCCGGGGCTGTGGGACAGGATGTGTCGACTCAGACAACTGCCCCCACGGGCTGCTCCTATGACGCGCCTGAGTCTTTGCAAGTATGCTGTATAAAGTTAAATAACAATAATGAGTTGCGATCCAATGGCAAGTTTGGGTCACACACACACTCTTTGTGTTAGCCTAGAGTGGGCCACGAGCTTAGGCACACTTATGGCTGTAGCTGCTCTTGGCATCTGGAGCTGGTTATATGTAAACACTATCACACTGACCATGGCTGGCAATGGGTGGTCTGACTTACTGGGCCATTTAGGAATCCATACCTAGAATGGTTATAACTGCAGATATGCCATGGGATGGGCTACAATTTTGTTGTAATCTTCTCAAATTGTACTTCCATTTGACTCTTGCCGAATTTTGTTTGATAATCAATTATGTTGTACGTGAATGTAAAACAAATGTGGAAACTTGCATTGCACACACCAGTCTACCAAGCAAGGAAGTACTGTACTAACTGGGTGCAACAGTCAGAGTAAATGGGTTACAGGACAAGGAAGTGGGAAGAGCTGATGGTTGAAAAAAGTTCTCTTTAAGGAAGATTCGGTAATAATACAGTTTAGCATCAGGGGCAGCCCCGTTATTGTTTCGCTGTGGGGATTGACCCACCTGCAGCCACTGGAGAGTATGCCTTTGTGTCCCTCAAACCATAAACCCTGCCGAGTTGAGACTGAGCCCCTGAGGTGCCTTTCTTAAACTCTCTTCCTCACCAATTCACAGAAGCCATTATGACAGGAACAAGAGGGGAAAGGTGAACATCTTTTCCAGCCCTGCAGCAACATCCAGTAGTAGAAAGAGGAACCCAGGGTGTAAACCACCCGAGGTGCTCGATGTCACCTCACATGAGGGCCCTTCTTGGGTTATACAACATTTGAAAACTGACCTGCATGAGAGATCTGGCATGACGGAGCAAGTGATTACTGGTTTTGAGCAGTAACTAATGGGCCTGAGATCGAGGACGGAGTTAGACATGTTCTCAAGTTTACTTGGCAAGAGCTCTTCAACAATGTCTGGAACAAGAACCAGGTTGATTGAATGTGATGCCTTACATTGGGCTACCCACTACCGGTTGAGTGCCGGGACAGTGGAGCGACTGTTTACTCCACAGCTGATGCAGCTCTGGGTTATTCCTCCTGAAGAAGAAGGGAACACTTTCTATTTGAATGTGTGTAGTTTCTCTTACTTCCACTCCACTACAATAAATCTGCCCGTGGCTCATCTTTGAACCACTGAGTTAGTTACTTCATTGGAATTTTGAGGAAAGAAACCTTTGAAACTCAAGGCAGCGTTTGTTTGTATTCACCAGATTTGTTCAACTTGAAACTGTGGAGCAGTTTTTTCTGTAATCAACTGCGATGTTCATGTCTGGACTTTAAGACTATCTGTGTTGCGTTGACGAATCATCAACATATTTCTGCTAATAAACCGATTCAATGCTATTTCCATGCACTTCTTAATAAGTAAAGCAATAAATCACAAAAATGTCAGATTTAAGGTTAATAAACAATGGGTATACCAGAAGGTTTTTTTTGGACAATATCTGCCATTCTCAAAAATGAATTTTCTAGCAAAGAGACTTTCAGCATTTTGGATTATCATATGTTGCATTCTCAGATGTATTATTTCAATCAATCCACACTACACTCTATATTGCTTTATTGCCTGAATACAGACTGCTTTTGAACTTCCCATGCAGCTGATTGGAAACAACCTTCTCAATAATGTTTCCCATGAATGGTGCTGGTGGATAGGGTAGTAGGCTTGTAAGGCTGTCATAATCTAGATTTGGTTTCTGCTGTAACAGTAGTGCCTGTTCAGTTGTGATAGTCTGAGAAGACATATCAGGTGAAAGATAATTTAAGGATATCCAGGAGCGATCTGAAAGCTTCACTACAGATGTCATAGGCAAACGAAAAGGAGATGATGATGAGTTCATTGAGTATGACTTCTAGTGGCTAAAAGAATGTTATGCGATGCAGAGTTTATTTAGAATTACCAAGCCTACTTTTAGCTGTCAATGCTAAAACACTGTCTCCAGTTTCTTAATGGTTTGATGTGGTGGTACTGGTGAGCACACCTTCTATCCTTCCTAGGTAAGACTAAGGAGAATAGGCCATGAAGGAAGGTTCTGGGGAGGTGGGTACAGGGTCACCTCCTTTCAGCATTTATCAGCCTAAACAGATAAGGGATCCTCCCTTTAGGCCTTCCTGATCACTTCTGGAATGGCCTTTTTGGGTTGGTATCCAATAGACAGGGATTGAGATACCTCAAATAGGCTGTGCCTCACTAGAAGCAAAATATTGTGATTGCATATGAGAAAGAGGATTTAGAGTCCAGCCAGCTGCAGAAGTAAGGTGCACCCGACATTCTCCAATCCCACCCATAAATCTGGAGGGTACTCAGTTTAAGACAACCTTGAGCAGCTCAATTTCCAAGTCTTTTCTGAAAGGGATGAAGTTTGGATCACATCTTAGTCAAACATTCTAGGGAGTCTCGATATAACGCCAGAGATTTGCAGGGCTCTTACTCCATTTAACAACATTTTTATTGTTTAGTAGAAACAGTGACAATACATGTATACCTCGGGCATATATGTACTCTGACATGTCTACACATGGTGTATCAGCATTACAGCGAAGTATGGAGTAGTACTGTCAATAAGTCCTTGAGAACAGACCATGCTCCTATTCTTGGATTTGAAATAAGATATCAATAAATGCATTAGATTCACTCACAGAGAATATGATTAGTGGTAATAAACAGCGCTCTTCCTCAATGTGTCACCAGTTGATCAGTGGACCAGATGTGTTTACAAAGATAGTAAGCTCCTAGAAGTTGTGGCTTCAGAAGAGTACAATATAAAGATATAATTTTCCTTAAGGGACACTTGAGGCACGTTATGCAGATGCAATGCTTTTAAGAGAATATTTTCCAGAGTAGGTAGGATCTAATTGCAGTTCTCAGATGGCCCCTATACCAAAGGCCACAATGGGACATATTGTGAGGTCTGCAGTCTCAGTAAAACACACTTAGCGAGATTCCTATAGATAGCTTTAGATTAGCTAATTATGATCATTACCAGGTCACTGATATCCTGGACCCATGGATTGACTAAGAAAGTGCAGCAATATTCTCAAACTTTTAGATGGAAGAAACCCTTCTTTGCAATCCTCTAGATTCTACGTTGTAGTGACACATCATTGACCACACTCCTATTCTTTACTCGTTTCACAGAGATGGGGTAGGTTTCCACCTGTGCAACCTAAAAGGTACTTAACCAGGAAACCATTTAGGTCTTTAACATGTATGTGTTAGTAAGGATTATCTTTTAAATAGTCATTATCAATCCAGGGGTCAACAGATGAAAGGTTGGCACACTGCTCTGTGTCTGAAAAGTTTGCTGACCTACACTGCATTATTTAAAACACGTAATCCAAACAGTTGTATCTCATTTTTGTAGAAGTTCTAAAGGCACAATTAAAAAATAACACCTGAAGATGGTCTAATTCGGATTTAAAATACGGAAGGTGAATAATTGTGAATTTTCAAATGACAAAAGACCATATCCAGTTCAATGTTGTTACAGTTATGAGGAAAAAGCTCTGAGAATCTGCTGAAGCAGCATCCGTTGACATCCTGCCAGACAGATGACCCTGCCGCTGTCAAGCCGCTGGCAAACCTGAAGGGCACACAGGTTATGCCAACATGCAGTCATGGCACTCATATGGTCCCTGCCAGCAATGACTAAGACCATGTGCCCTTGGATCAGCTAATGACAGTTTGTAGATTTATAGCTCTGCCCTGAGTGGTGCACTGCATTGGAAGTGAAATTTAAGAAGCAGATATCAGGGTGAGTCACAAAGTTATCTATATCTCACTGAAGCATTTTCCATAACCAGTGAAGATGGTGATAAACCAGCACTGAAAAATATTAAACAAGCTGAAGAAATATTGAATATTCATAGTCCTGCTACCTAATCACAGCAGAGTCAACACGCAAAGGTAACAACCTGGGTGGTGCACTCTGCCCGCAGAGTTTTCTGCACTCCGCGCTCCATGGAGCTCGCTGAGTGGAGAAAACTCCGCTCCGCATTGTGCAGTGCAGTTTTATCCCTGCTCGCGAACGGTAAGTTTGCGAGTGCGAGCTGCCGCCCGGGTAGAAATTTTACCCGAGTGGCAGGAAGACCAGCGTGAATGGCAGTTCGCACTGCACTCCGCCACTTGCGGAACTCCGCTGAGATTTTCTGTCACTTTGTGGAGTTCCGCATAGCGAAACTCCTTCACCCAGTGAATGAGAGGAGGATCACACACACTTCCCTGGCTGAATGATTTGCTTCCAATCAATTAAGCACTCCAGCAGTGACAAGTGGGACACGCTCTAGGTGAAAGAGGATTTTGTGGATTGTGTCAGCATGATCAAAGTCCTTGGGGAGGGGGAGCCCGACTTTCTGGCTGTCTTCCATTATCACACAGGTGTTCCGGTGCTGCTATCTCCCCTGATGTCATCACACTTCAATTGACCTTAAGAAACAAGTAAGGACAAGTTGTGCTCTTAAACACATACAGATCCCCCACAGAGGATTGTCGACACAAGGTGTTATTGTCCAGAGGACACCGCCGTGATCCACTGTCAGCATGAAAAAAAAGGAGAATCATTGCCGTGACTGCCTGCTGATGCAAAACGTGCATGATGTCACTCGCGATGCATGATCTTGGCTGTTCTGCCAATGGCTGTGTGTAGTTTATTAATGTTTGCAACAAAGTTAATTTAAATAATTTTAATACCCACACACTAAAGAGGAAGACGCATGCACACCATGACAATGAGCATTATGGACATAAAATAGGGCTTTCTTTATAGTGCTGGCAGAAGCTGCAACAAGTCATATTGTAATTATGGAAGGAAACAGGTGACTCCATTTTTTTAAAGTACAGATGTTATATCAATCATGAACAGAGACTTTCAGGAACCATGCAATTGATCAAGGAAGCATCTTAGCCAAGGCACAAAGGAAATTCTTTAACAGAAAATGTAATCTGTGAACGTCAGTTTTTGTTTTTAAACAAATGTGCGATCAGACATGGGGTAATAGTGAAACACAAATCCATCTGTGGAGTTTCACAATGCACATCTTACCCTCACCAGTAATTCCGAGGTGATGCTTCACCCGACAATCACTATTTCTAGGTTTTGAATGAGAATCCTATGCAAAGTCGAAAAGCACACTAAAACCTTATATCAGATGTTAGACTAGTAGTCTGGCCGGATATATTATAGAAGGGCCTATGTCTGAAATATAATAACTGAAAGGTAGCTGAATAATAGGAACAGAGGCTTATTCCAGATATGCATTGGGTAACAGAGCAAATTTTAATAAGTTATTTGATGTCAAGACCGCAATACATAGAACCGAAACCTTGCAACTGATACTGCGTAGTACGGTGGAACTTATCTCGAGATAAGGGGTATAGACAGAATGCCAGCTACTCAACTAGGAATAGCACCTTGAACTGTTAACCGGAAACGTTTATGAACAGGATAAGAAAGGAGTGTGTATTGCTGATACTTAAATGCAAATGAAATAGGTTTAAAAAAAAATACATAGAACCAAAGTTATGAACTGTTAAAGTTTTTAGTAAAAACTAGCGCCTAAAAGATCAAAGCGCCAACCATGGACTACTAGTTGCGGGAAACCAGGTCCAAGTAGAAAAATATGTCCGACCGCGATGGAGCGCAATTCGGATACAAGAAGCAGATTTTACCCGGTCAGCATTTAACTTTGGACTTAGAAGAAATTCTAAGAAAATGTGTCTGAGATGGTAAAGTTCAGTGGGGCAAGGCTGCCAGGAGGTGCGCGAGGAGGGGATATCATCATCAGATGGCCTTGGGTCGAAGCTGTGGTGAAAATTTCTATGTTCGGACTAAGCAGTCGAAATGGGAGTTGAAAATCTTCAGGGGGACGAGGCAGAGGGCTGTAGCCAAAGACAGCTCCACAAGGTCGGATACCTCTTTGGCGAAAGACCACTGAAAAGGATTTGCTGCAGCAGAGAAGAATGTAGCGGGTGAATCCACTCAGTCAATGTGGTCAGTGATACACCTCGGTCGGATAGGCGAGTAGGTTGGTCCCAGTCTCCTCGTGGTTCTCAGAGCATTTGTTTGCCAACATTTTTCTAAATCCTCAGTTTTGGGATTTGGCCATCTGGGCACCTTTAGCACCACAACCAAGGGCCCTGGACTTACCCAGCAAGGTGGGTCAACTCTTGGGGATTCAGAACTCACTCAGGCTGGGTCCAGGTGCGGGTTCAAGAAGGTGGGAGCCTTTTGTGTTCCTGTGGCTCTGAACAGGAGGCCAGCAAACTGCCACTTGGAGTCACACTGGTAGACCTGGGTTCAGGTGAAGATGCAGGACTCAAGGGCAGGGCTGGCCTCTGAAAGTTCAAGGCAGGCTCTAGACAACAAAGCAGTCCTTCCAGGTACAGCAGCAGATTGCACAGCAGGTCACAGTAACAGGGAGTCCTCTGAGAGTCCTTCCGCAGGTCCAGTAGTGAAATGAAGAGTGGGTCCGAAGGTCCTATTTTTATACCCTGGTGCCCTTCCTCTGTTAGATGGGAGAAGCTTCTAGGAAAGTTCTTTAACGTGCATGGAATTTCCCGACTCCCCTATCCTGGCTCCTAGCTGGCTGCAGTGCCAAGGTGGAGTTGTTAGGCCCTTTGCGTGAAGGCAGAGCAGAGGCTATTCAGTTGCAAGTGGGGCTGAGCTCAGCTCCACCACTCCCATCCTGCCAGCAGTTGGCCGTTCAGGCATAGCTAACACCTCTATTGTACGACTGTCTAGGAGGAATTCACAAAGTCTAACTGTCAGTTACACCCAGTCATGTGACCCAGGCCAGGCTACAGACACAAAAGAGCTAAGGTCAGAACAATGGCAACATTCTAAAAGTGGCATTTTGAAAACTGTAATAAAACACCAGACTTCACCAATAATAAGGTATTTCACTACAATTCCAAAGACACCAAACAAGACATCGATAAGCGTTCCTAATTGGAAATTACAGATTATTTATTACATGTAATAAGGATTCTCCAATGTTATCCAATGGGAGGGGTAGGCCGCACCAAATTTAGGGGTTTTTCACTTCCAGGATATGTAAAACTTAAAAGTACATGTCCTACCTTTGAAATACACAGCAACCTGCCCTATGGGCTACCTAGGGCCTACCTTAGGAGTGTCTTATATGTAATAAAAGGGGAGTTTAAGGCTTGGCAAGGGGGTTTTAATGCGAAGTCGACATGGCAGTGTAAAACTGCATTCAGGCTGCAGATGCAGGCCTGCGAGATGTCTTAAGGTGCTACTTAAGTGGGTGGCACCACCAGTGCTTCAGGCCCACTGGTAGCATTTATTTTACAGGCCCTGGGTATGTAGTATACCACGCTACAAGGGTCTTAAGTAAATTAAATATGCCAATCAGGTGTAAGCCAATCAAACCACGTTTAGAGGAGTAAGCACAAGCTATTTATCACTGGTTAGCAGTGGTGAAGTGCACAGTCAATGTCAACAAAAATGAAAAAGCAAAGGTTGAGGAAAAAGGCAAAACGTTTTGAGGAGACGATGCAGAGAATTGAGTGGTTGACACCTTTTGGGAGATCTACTATGCCTTTCAGCAAAGATGTTTCTAGGTGGTTTATGTAGAACAAAAACAACAAGCGTTGGCAGCGCCAATAGGTCTCACCTATGCGAGAGGTACTGGCTTTGGCAATGTGTTTTATCCATTATGTACACTAATGTGGCTGCTGTTCAGCATGGCTAAAATTTTGTGAGGAGGGTGGGGTAGACTGGAGTGGGGATAGAATAAAGTGGGGTAGATTGGAGTGGGGTGTTGTAGACTGGGGTGGAGTGGGTGGGGTAGATCGGGGAAGACTGGGATAGAGTGAAGTGGGATATATTGGAGTGGGATAGATTGGAGTGGGGTACATTGGATGGGTTATAGTAGGCTAGAATGGAATGGAGAGGGGGTAGATTGAGTTAGGGTGGGGTAGAGTGGAGTAGATTGCACTGGAGTAGACTGGGGTAGATTGTAGTGGGGCAGATTGGAACTGGTAGATTGGAGTAGGGTAGTTTGGGGTGGAGTGGGGTAGGGTAGATTGGGATGGGATGGGGTGGGTTAGATTTGCCTTGAGTGGGGTAGATTTGGGCGGCATGTGGTAGACTGCAGTGAAGTAGGATAGATTGGGTAGAGCAGAATAGAGTGAGGTAGATTGGGGTACAGTGGTATGGACTGTAATCAACTGGAGTGGCGCTGGATAGATTGAGTAGAGTCGAAATTGGGTTGGAGTAAGATTAATTGGGGAAGAGTGAAGTGAGTAGACTGGAAGAGAGGAATGGGGTAGATTGGAGTGGTGTAGACTGGGTGGATTAGAATAGGATAGATTGGAATGGAGTGGGGTATATTGGAGAGCAGTAGACTGCAGAGGGATGATTGGAGTGGGGTAGAGTAGAATGCAGGGGAGGAGTGGGGCAGACTGGAATGGAGCGGAGCAGATTGGAGTGGAGTAGATCGGGATTGGTTTGGGTGGGGTAGATTGAGGAGGGTAGATTGGGGTGGACTGGGGTGGGGTAGATCAGGTGTATTGAAGTGGGATAGATTGGAGTGGTGTAGATTGGAGTGGTGTAGATTGGAGTGGGGTAGATTGGAGTAGATTGGAGCAGAGTTGAAAAGATCGCAGGGGAGCTTGGAGTAAAGCGGGGTAAAAGGGAATGAAGTGAGGCCAATTGGACTGGAGTAGAATGAAGTGGAGTTGGGTAGACTGGAGCGTAGTGGGTTGGATGAATGTACACTAGAATGGGGTGGGTTGGGGAAGATTGGAGTGGATTAGAGCAGAGTGGGGTAGATTGTAGTGGGTGGGGTAGGGTAATTGGGTTGGGCTAAGTGGAATATCTTGGAGTGAAATGGAGTCTGGTAGATTAGATGGTAGTGGAGTAGGGTAGACTGTGGTAGACTGAAGTGGGGCAGACTGAAATGAGGTTTACGGAAGTGGGATAGATTGAGGGGTAGACTGGAGAAGAGTGATGTAGACTGGGTGGAGTGGGACAGACTGGAGTGGAGTAGATTGCAGTGAAGTGGGTTGGGGTAGACTGGGGGTGGGATAGTTTGTAGTGGAGTGGAGTAGGGTAGATTGGGGTGGAGTAGAGGGGGATAGAGTGGAGTGGCGTGTTGTGTTGGGGAGTGAGTGGCATAGACTGGAGTAGCATGGAGTCGAGTGGCGTGGCAAAAGAAGTGTATTAGAGTGGAGTGGCATGTTGTGGAGTATCGTAGAATAGAGTGGAAGGGCATAGAGTGGAAGGCCATAGAGTGTAGTGCCGTAGTGTGGCATCTAAATGGTGTTGTTGTGCACTGTCATTACAGACAACACTTTTTCAATTGAAATCAACATTACATATGCACTGAAATACGGTTTTACTGCACACAAACAATAATCTGTGCATGTCATCGCCCAGCGTACTGACTTGGTTTGAAAGTTTTCAAATTTTGTTTCCACCACACTTCAGAATGACAAAAAATTTGCTCGATTTGTACTGATTCTGAAACAACGGGGGTGGTGTGTGTGTGTGTGGTGTGTGAGAAAACATTTTATATCTTCTCCTCTTACATGGATACTCAGCAGGATTGCCACATAAATTCTCTCACTGAGGTCAGAGAAAGAAAAGAAAACACAGCTCCCTCAGAAGAGAGCTTGATATTACACCCCTGAATTTGAATGCACAGCAAATGAGACAAAATAAGAACAAGATTTAAAGGCCGGTTTACAGAAAGCGAGTTTGTGGAAGAATACAGTAAACAAGGTTTGGGCAATAGGAGGGGCATACTCAAGCTGGATAGCCTAAATAAAGCAAATAAAGCCAGAAAATAGAAAGCCAGAAAATGTGAGTTACACACCACAAAGCCAATGGTAAGCAAAAGCGGAATACATTTCAAGGTAGCTTTCTGAATGTTCATAAGAGGTCTTTAGCAAACCAGACAGCTGTGCTGTCTGGTAGGCTTTGACCTTAAAATGGGGATAAAATGCATTCATGATGAACTCTTCTCCTAAGATGAAAAACATCTCAACAGGAGCCACGAGTATAATTGCGAACAACTGCTGATATACTTATGTGCAGGTCACTCAATAAGTACACTACATCAGGGTCCACCCCCGAAAAACAAGAGGATATTCCTAAGTTTTGCCCAACTGACCCAGTCAAAAGCGGACATGTGGCCCATAGAGGCCATATGGACAAAACCTAGTGTGGCTATCGTGCACTTATTGGTGATTGGTGACCTTAGCGTGCTGTCTGCTCCCCCTGGCCTGCTATCTCGCCATTCTAGCGTCTGGACACACTTGCCTATGGTAGAGGGGAGCCCACACCTACCATGTCATAGCATGCAATATGACCACCACTATCTGAGTTGGTTCCCCCACGGGGCAGCTCCGGCAAATCGCCCCGTGGACCCTGAGCAGTTTTGAAACCTCCCATCTGTAGCCTACTACAGCGGATTACATACACATCTTTTTGCACAACACACGACTATATGCGCACAGTCCCATGATCACTGTTCTCATTATGCTTCCATGTAATAGGTTGTTCTCACCTCACCAGTGTGCGAATGTCTTGGACATCAAGGTTGGGGTCCTCCCCCATCCCCTTCTAGGTGAGTCCGCCACCAGTATTATCTGAAATACTTGCCAGGGGACACTGATGTGATAGTAGCACTTTAGCTGCCCCGCAGGACGATCCCTTAGCCCATGGCACATTACTGCAGTGCGGCTCTGCCACATATAACGCATGATCTTTTTTGTATATGTCTGCATGTCTTTGAATATTCACCACAGGTTTGGGGCGTCACTCATGTTTTCATACTGAACTCTTGCTACTAAGCCATGTTTTGGGGTTTACAACTCCTCCATCCTTCTATGATTGTGAATATTTACTCATGCAATGCTACTTCTCTTTTGCCCTCCAGGTGTTTGCCAGAAGGTAGACTTTAAAAAAAAAAAGTTTTTGCACACACTCACTTGCACCTTGGATTACGACACGAGTCCAGATCATAGGGTAGGGAATCTCTTAGTACACCTTTTGACTGTCCAATTAGAGAAGATGAAGATCCCTCTGTCCTGAAAAAATACCATAAATCCAACTGGGAATCTCGGGCATGTCGACCATTTCCACCATTCACACATCAGTTTGAGCTGCAGCAGGTGTAATTTTCCTCGCCAGCCATGACTTTCATAATCGGTTGTTTTTAACCATAGCATAGCATCAGTAGAATAGAGCTGTTTTTGGAATCCCATAGTTATTTTTAGACGCACCTTTTCACTCCCACTACTACTCATCTCACACACACCCACACCCCTTTTTTTGGCTTCACGGTGGCAACCAGAGAAGATCTCAGGCAAAGAGCCCCCCTGCGGGGCCTGTTGGGCATACCAGCGCCGGCCCAACGAGGAGCTGCCCTGTGATGAAGCATGACACCTTTCGGGGTGTGTGAGGGCCCTTGCTCCTTATAGGAGGGATCCCACTCCCGGTTCACTTTCCACATCTGGAACACCCAGCTTCCTTGCCCCCCTCCTCATCCCTCTCTCCCTGCCCTTCCCAGGAACTGCATACTACTGGTTTCACCACTGATGAGATACAAATTCATACATTGACCAATAATACTCAGACCAGGACTAAAGCCTTACTGCAAGTCAGAAAGAATCGGATTTCCCTCCACCCAGCTCAACAACCTCTTATGGAGTACCCTGCCCATAACCTTCACAACAGAACTGACCAGCGATATGGACCTGTAACAGTGGGGGTCATTTATATCACCCTTTTTTTTATAATGTCGGGTATGACCAGACAATTGCTTTGTTTTTTGTTATGAATGAATCAAAAAAAAAAGGGAACCTAAGTACATTATTTCAGATAGAAGAAAATTCTAAGAATAATTGCATTAACAGGACCACATAAAGCAACAACAATGTACAAATCACAATAAAATCAGATTTGCAGGGTGGTAAAACGTTCTTTTATATATAAATTGCCTCATTTATATCTACACCCATAGCATTCTTTTTTTGCAAAGTATGGCTGCCAAAGTTATAAAAATTAAAGTGAATTGGTGAATCAGTGACAAGGTGACCAAGGTGACAAAATTAGTGTACAATATATACAGAGTGAATACAAAAGTTTTTATGTACAAGGTAAAAGTCGGCCAGTATTTGAAAGAGCACAATGACGTAGTTTTCCCGGGAATTTCCGATTCTATAGGAAAACGAGTCTTGAACTGGTCCTAGGTACTGTCGACGTTTCGACCCTATATATGCGATCTTAAATCGTCATGCGGGTCTTCATCAGGACTTAAATATTGGCAGTGGCAACCTAGCCATAGGTCTAGGATGACCCAGTGTTCAAATTTAGTAGGTCCGGTATATTCATCCAGCGGAGTTTCTGAAGACTGACTTGCAAGTGAAAATACTTAATGGAGCGAAAGCCGTCAAATCCAATCTGAAGCAGGAGCAATTGGAAGACTCTGACTGCGTTTTAGGGAAGAGCAACAAACTTTTATCTTCCGAGCGGTCTTGAATCCCGCGTCTCTTTCCACCTTTCGTTGTTGTGGGAAACAATTATTCTTAGAAGTTTCTTCTATCTGAAATAATGTACTTAGGTTCCCTTTTTTTGATTCATTCATAACAAAAAACAAAGCAATTGTCTGGTCATACCCGACAGAACCACTGTATTTCATATCATTTATACCCAGGTTCTGAGGGACACAGGGTCGCCCCATTGTCTATATAATTTCCTTTTTTTTATAAAGCAGTATAATAAAAGGGGACCATGATGGTACCGGGCCGGCCCTTACTGCGTATTTAAGAGTCTGGGTAAACAAAGGAGCCTACACATCTGGGTAACTAATACATAGGTCGGTTGGATTCAGATGGTCAACATGTCCAAACCTTTTTTTTAGCAATCATGTCAATAGCACCCAGAATATCCTGGGCTGGATAGTCTTTAGTCAAACTAATAAAGTATCGGCACAGCTAGTAAACAAATCAGCTTTACACGCTATTGGAATAACTAATGACCACCTCAGTCTCCTGTCCACGTTAAACGACTTAACCCCACTTTTGGTAACACTATCAGGGGGCCTAAAAGGCAATGAAACCCAACTTAATGAGAGTCAAGAGTATGTTACTTACCCTGAAAGCCTCTATTCATAGCATGTAGTGCTGCAGATTCACACTATGCAAATTCCTTCCATCTAGTGTTGGGCCCAGATCTGCAATTTGTTTAGTTGAGAAAGTCTTTTATAGCAGACGTCATGTCTCCTCCTTGAGGCACAGTGCATGTTCAACAGTTCCTTTGTAGAATTATAATGTTTTTCCCTGCCATACAGAAAGGGAGGATATAGTCTGCCAAGTTAGAGTTTGCTGTTAAATATGCTGAAAACCTGCCGGGGAGGCGGGAGGGTGCATGTGAATCTGCAGCACTACACGCTACAAAGAGATGCTTACGGGGTAAGTAACATACTCCATTTGTAGCATGTGTTGGCTACAGATACACATGCTATGCATAAACTGTAAAGCAGTACTCCTCTTGTGGTGGCTTTCAGAATAAGATGGTGCATTTGCCTGAAATCAAGTGCATAGAACGGTTTGTCCCACTAGAGTTTGTTGTCTGGTTTGTACCGCCACACAATAGTGTTGGGTAAAAATGTATGGGTCAGTCCATGTTGCTGCTTTGCAAATTTCTGTTATTCCCTAAGAAGGCCATTGATGCTGCTTTCTTTCTTGTTGAATGAGTTCTTGGCGCTGTTGGTAATATTCTTTTTGCTTTGATTTAGAAAATTTGTATAAATTTTACCAGCCATCTAGCAATTTCTGCTTTTGATTTGGGATTCCCTTTACTTGGATTTCAAAACGCTACAAATAGTTTTTGGGTTTTCATAAATGTTTTAGTCCTTTCCACATAGTACATGAGGGCACATTTTACATACAGTGTATGTAATGTCCTTTGCGCAAATGTCTCTGGTTTGGAAAAGGAGACTGGTAAGTCTACAGTCTGATTTAAATGGAAAGGTGATATAACTTGTGGGGGAAAATGTGGGTTTGTGCGTAGTCAAATTTTTCTTGAAATACTGTTTCTCAATTGTTGGTGCATGTATTTCGCTGAATCTTCGCAGTGAAGTAGTAGCAACAAAGAATGTGACCTTCCATGCTAGAAATTGTATTTGACGATTATGCATTGGTTCAAATGGTGTGGACATTAACTGCGTTAATACAATGTTTAGGTTCATGCTGGTACAGGAGGTGTAAGGGGTGGAATGACTTAAGTCACACCATGAATGCTTTAATTACAGGTATACGAAAAAGAGATTGGTGGTTCCTGTTTTGTAGGTATGCAGCAATTACAGCTAAATGCAGTCTTATAGATGTGTATGCCAAATGTGCCTTTTGAAGATGCAACATGTAACATACTAACTGCTGTTCAGATGGTGAGGAAGGCTTTATGTTTTTAGCGCAGTAAAGAACAAAACGTTTCCATTTTGCTGCATAACACGCTCTTGTTGTTGGTTTTCAGGCTTCCTTTAGAATTACCATACATTCTGGCGGTAACTGTAGGTACCCGAATTCTCAAACCTCAGGAGCCATATTGTAAGTTTGAGTTGGGCTACATTGGGGTGCCCGTTTCTGCTCCCACTGTGTGTTAGAGGATCAGGAATCCTGGGAAGCTTGCCTTGATATAGTAGGAAGTGCTCCGGCAGGGTTGTGTACCAAGGTAGACGTGCCCATGTTGGGCTATGGGTATTAGAGTTAATGAAGTCTGTCTGAGTTTCCGGACCACGTAATAGTGGTAGAGGTGAAAAAGCGTACATATATCCCTGACCAGTTCATCCATAGTGCATTGCCCTTGGACTGTGGATGTGGGTGCCTGGATGCGAGGTGGTGGGATTTTGTGTTTTCTACAGTGGTGAAGAGCTCTATAGTTGGAGTCCCCCACCGATGGAAGTATATTTGTAGGACTTGGGTGTTAATCTCCCCTCATGGACTTGTTGCGGAGTCCTGCTTAATAGGTCTGCTAGGCATTTATCTAGCCCTGGTAGGTACTGTGCCAGGAGGTGGATCTTGTGTTTCATGGCCCATTTCCAAATGATTTATGCTGGTTGAGATAGCTGTATTGAATGGGTCCCTCCTTGCTTCTGGATGCAGTAGATTGCAGTCATATTGTCGGTGCATAGAAGAACATTGTTCCCTATTATGTTGGGTAGAAATGCTTTGAGAGCTAATTGTATAGCTATTCATTCGTTCTAGCGCATTTATATGACATGTTTGTTGTTCTGCAGACCAGTGCCCCTGTACTGTAATGCCCTCCATGTGGAATAGGACACTTAACTCCGCACGTATTTACAATGCGTCATTCCCCCGCGTTTTTTACTCCGCAAAAACGTTTACAATGCAGGGCTTTACAACGCAATCCATTACAACGCATTGTACATTACAACGCAATTTACTATTCTAACTCCACTGGGGCGTTGTAATGGGGAATGCTTTGTAATGGTTTACGGTGTAAAGCCCTGTGTTGTAAAAGTTTTTGCGGAGTAAAAAATACGGGGCAATGACATGCGTTGTAACGCATGTGGAGTAAAGGATAACCCCTCCATGTGAGCCCCCCAACCCACGAATGATGCATCTGTTGTGAATGTCACCTGTGGGATCGGGTCCTTGAAGGCTCTTCCCTTTTATGCGTTTTGTGTATTCCACCACTGTAAAGCATGGTAGACCTTGGGTGAAACCAAAACTGGAACCTCCATTTTGCCCCCCGCTTGTGACCATTGTGATGCTAAACACTCTTATAGGGGTCTCATGTGTAGCCATGCAGGTGGTACTATCGCCATGCAAGAGACAATCATCCTTAGGAGGCGCATCACCATTTTGACTGTTAGGCGACAATGTAGCTGAAAAAGACAGTTGGTTCTGGAGATAGAGAACCCTTTGTGGACTGGGATACGTTTTGGCTGTGATCAAACTGAGTATGGCTCCAATTTATTTGTATTTGGAGTGGTTGTAGATGGGATTTGGTTGCATTTATTGTAAATCCCAATTTGTGTAATAGGTTGATGGTGATTTGAATGTCCTTTAGACATTTCTGTTAGCTTGAACTCTTGATCAACCAATCGTCTAGATATGGGAATCCAAGTATGTTTCCCCTGCATAGACTCACAGCTACTACACCTAAGCATTTGATCAACATTCGGAGGGCGGTAGTCACACCAAATGGTAGTACTTTGAATTGATAGTGACGTCCAATTACCACAAACCATAGGTACAGGTGATGAGCTGCATAGATTAGTTTATGGAAGTACGAGTCTTTCAGATCTAGTGCTGTCATAAAGACGCCTTCCTGTAGTTGTGGTATCATCCTACAGTGTCAGCATGTGACAGTCTTTGGATAGGATGTAGTAACTTAGTGGGTGCAAGCCCAGTATGGGGCGGCGCGTTCCATCATTTTTGGAATTAAGAAGTATAGTGAGTATTCTCCTTTTTCTTGATGTGTGAATGGGACAGGTTCTAGTGCCCCTTTTTGTAATAACAATTTTATCTCTTCCTTCAGTAGGTGTAGATTATGAGCATTGAGGGTGTGTTTCTTTGGTGGGATATTTGGTGGTTGTGCTTTTAGCTCAAGAAAATATGCCCGTTTTACAGTGTCTAACACCCCTTGGTCGGATGAGACTTGTGGCTCCAACAGATGGAATTGTTGTAACCTTCCCCCGACAGGTGATGTCTGAACAGAGGGGATGGTGGTTCCCTTTGTGGGAGCTCCTCTTCAATTTCCTCTGCCAACTCTAAAATCCACAGCCAGCGTACCGGTAGTATTGCAGTCTCTGCCATTGGTAACGTGGGGTTTTCTGCGTGGTATTCTTTGAGGCCCTCTGCCTTGGTACCTCCGAAAGGGCTGATGTTTAGGAGTGCTTGCCTGCAATGCACCGATTGATTTAGCGGTCTCTGTGTCCTTTTTGATCTTTTCAAATTGTGTGTTAACCTCAGAACCAAAGAGATGTTCGCCATCAAACGTAATGTTCAAAATATGTTGTAGAACTTCCGGCTTAAATTCGGATATGCCATGCATGTTGACGTAACATTACTGAAGAACTGATGACTCTTGTATCTGTGCCCGCGCTATCCAGTGCACACCTTATTGTTGCGTTTAAGATTTGTCTCCCTTCCGCAACCACCTCTTCCCCTTTCGTTTTATATTGGTCTGGGAGATGTTGTAATAGTTCTTCCATCTCATCCCATGTTGCTTTATTATACTGGGATAGGAGGCCCACAGAGTTTGCTATCCTCCAATGAGTGGCGTGTCCTGTCGCCACTCTCTTCCCAGCAGCGTCAATGCACTAGCTGGCTGCTCTGTGACGCAGCTCTTTTACGTGCTGTAGTTACTACTAGGGAGTCTGCAGAAGGTGTCCTTTGATGTATAGAGGGTATAACGGTGAGGGTCTGTATTCTCTCTCAATCCTGGGCGTAAGCCCTCGTAATTTTACTGGGTATTTAAAAATCTCTTTTGAGAAAAAGCATGGATCCCATCATTGGTATGTATTGGACCATTCTCTCCGCCCTGGAAAGTGCTTCCACTAAGATGTTCGTTTCTTCCTCCGTGGTGTGCATTGGTAGCTTGTGATATTCAGCTGCCCTTTGAATCACACTATTGTACTTAGAGGTATCATTCGGTGGAGAGACCTTACTTGGGACAGGTGGCTCAATGTCAGTGTCTGGGAGGAACATATCATAGTAGTCCCATGGGTGGAGGGCGTGTGTGCTGTGTCTCCTTGAGTCATCGCAATCAGCCTCATGCTCTGGGCTGTATCTTCTCTCCATTTCCAGGGTAGGTGTGGGTGATCATGCATGGTGATGATGGTTGACAATGACATGGGGCATGTGGCCCTGTGCTCAGTAGCTACCTTCTTTGCTAGTGGTTGTGGTCTATCTAACTCCATTGCTTGTCGTTTGGATGCTTCCTTATGACTTTTCTTTTTCCTCAGTTTATGAAGGCCTACAAATACATTGCCTTCTTCCTCCTGCATTCCAGGCTTGTAATGCGTTTTTGCCTGTTTCTCTGTCTATAGTGTTGTTGACAAGGAAGGCGATTTTATCTTTTGGGTTGTTGGTGCCAAGGTATTCTTCAGCGTCAAAGAGTGGCTGTGCTATTTAGGCTTTGTCAGGGTTGATGCGCTTTTCGAGTCTGAATGGCACAATGGCAAATGTTTTTTTCAAATTAGACACTTTGTCCGGAGCAGAAGCCTGGTGTGGATGTTTGGCCGATACCGATGTGTGACTCAATGTCGATGGCTGTTTCGGCTTCAATCCTGGCCTGGTATTGGTTCCATCCCTCCTTGTAGGCCTGGTTGCCCATTCAGGATTGAGAACCTTCTTGTCCTGTCTCAGCTCCAAGGCATGCTCTTGATGTCGACAAGAGCCTGAAGGCTGTGGCATACCGAGGCGTGGAGGGGCGGGAAGGCTTATGTATAATCTTTTTGGCACAAGGTGGGTAAATTGTACTCACGGCCCTTGGAGTGATCTTCATCCTAGGACCGACTCTGGCTTTGGAGTCTGATGGGCCGTGGCTTCGACTTGCACGTCAGCTCTTCTCCCTCGCTAGATCCATCGGAGGTGATGTAGTGCGGGCTGGCAATAACATGCCCTTGCCCGATTGTTACCTGTGTCTAGCTCTGCCTCGCTGTGCGCTTCTTCTTGGGTGAACTCGTCCTCCGCTACCATTTCCATGGTATGGGCTAAACTTCGATCTCTCCACCTTCTCAGCTTCTTCTTGATTTTAAAGAGGTTATATGCTGCGCAGTCCTATTCTTTGTGCTCTGGCGACAGACACAGATTACAGACTTTGTGGGCGTCTGAATAGGCGGATTTCGCCCTGCACAGAGGGCACCTCCTGAATAAACTGTCTTTTTTTGCCTTCATTACCCAGAGACAAACATTCGACGGTGTGGAAGGCGATGATGTGGAAGTGGATTGCTTCTACTCAATGTTTACACAGTTCCAGCGGTTGCAGGAGCCGTGTGTTAGTCTCCGTCGTAGATCTACGATCAGAGGGCACCTCCTGAATAAACTGTCTTTTTAGCCTTCATTATCCAGAGACAAACATTCGACGGTGTGGAAGGTGATGATGTGGAAGTGGATTGCTTTCACTCAATGTTTACACAGTTCCAGCGGTTGCAGGAGCCGTTTGTTAGTCTCAGTCGTAGATCCACGATCTGCTGGATCAATCAGTCACCCGTAGGCCATATGGTGATTCAAAACTACAGAGCTCCAACGCAGCCCGTCCCAGCCAGATGCTGGAAAGAAGAAAAAAAGTAAAGAAAAAAAAAAACGAACAAAGGAACCATTGTACATGTGCAATGCCTCGAGACGGAGGAGAGACAATGCACAATATAGACCATAAAAGACTACCGTGAGAAAAGAAATTGCAGAGTCCGGGCCCAACACTAGATGGCAGGAGTATGCATAGCATGTGTATCTGCAGCCAACACATGCTACGAATACAGGGTTATGGTCATTAAACTCATTAGATACTATCCTAATGTTACTAATTAAACTAAAAAGTGAAACAAACAAAAATTAAATCAATGGTTGAAAAGCAACCACGCCAGCAAACCCTATTAGACCCAGTCTCCAGAGAACAATTTAGGTTACGTTCATACAATATAGAGTTCAAAGGATCCAACTCTACTGTGATCCAAGTGAAAAGACTTGCTAAAAATGCATCTCATTTTAAAGGAAGATAACAAGGGTGAAAGGTAAAATCTCCTAATAACAAACCGACATGGGGATTCACAGCTCTCCTTGAGATGTTCTGGAGACGATTTCAAAGTACAATTCTTATTAAAATCACGTCATTCTTCATTTAAAAGCTTTCTCTGCCTGCTGGTGACAGGCAACTCCCAATCCGTAGGAAGGAGGGCAAGCAGAACAACAGAATACATTTTCAAATTATTCTGGGGTACATTTAGAATACAAGTAAATACAAATCCAACTACCAAAAATTGAAAGCTGTGAAAAAGAGACTTTTTTTCAACTATCTCCCGGCTTATTTTCCTTTATCAGACTGGGCACACATATTTTGACTATGGGTACTGGGGAACTACCAAACAGTCACAGTGCATGTGCTCTGCCTCTTAAAACATGGTAACAGATTGGATAACAGATATTAATCACTTAAATAGACGCATGGGATATTCAATAAGAATAAAGGATAATGAGAAGAACTATGAGTTTGGAGATCACAATGTGTTTTCCCTTTTGTTTTTTCTTGTTGTAGAATTGTATATCCTCTTGGAAATCTCAAGACAGAGTGACGTTGGGGCAACACCCTTATTTACAAAGTTAAAAGGTAAAGAATACCCGATTAGTGGTACAGACCAGTGAATAGGGTCCGACACCCTGATGAATGCCAGAGTGATCCGGTTGGGCACATAAAAAGCTGGCAGAAACATGTTGGTTTTTGCAGTGGGGATTGAAGGGTCGTTACCTTCCCTGAATACCCCATATTGTTGGTTTTAATCCTGCCAGAGGTTGACAATAATAACATTTGTGGGTGAACCTCGAGACAGTTTTACATCTATATCTGCACCTCTCTTGGTCCCTTCTTCCAGGAGAAGATTTGTTTTCCTTTTTGATTTGAGTTACACTTTTGTGTTTCGTTTTGTCTTTCTTTATTATACTCTACCCTCACCACTATTCTTCATCTTCTGAAAAAATTGCGCTCCATCCAAGGTGTTGGTCTGCACCTGGATGTATGATGCGGCCCAATGATGAAGCATGACACTATCAAGTGTGTGAGGGCAGTATTAAGACATCTGTTGATTTTCCCACGTTTAGCGTCCAGTAAAGTTATTTGTGTTATTTATTGTTTCTCTGTCGTGTGAGACTACATATCGGTAAGGGAGTCAGAGAAAGTTTAATCCCTTGTCTCTCCAATCTTGTGTTTTCTAGTATAGCACGGCCGCTGAGCCGTAGAGACGTTAACAGGAATTACCTGTATCTAAAAAATCCCCAATAAGGTTCTATTAGAATCTGTAATGGAGGAACAAGGCCTCTCCTATGGAGATGAGGCCGCAGCCAGAATTTTAGCATGCCCTTCCCTGCTAGGGGACACCACACTTACACAGGCACTCACACAGGTGGAGGGTTGGGATTCACTGACAGAGTTAAAAAAGGACACAGGTTAAGACCATCTTACATGGAGCAATACTCACTGAGTATTTGAGTGCCAATGCAGCACCTGGTGGCCTCCTAGTAGTCAATGAACCTTTAATCTTCTTGGAAGACGCGACGTTCAGAAACAATTGGTCATTGATTGCTTGGAGATGCTCCAGAGATTGGCTTATCCTTATTATAGACACAGCCAAAAAAATCTCTGATGAGCTTTTGATCCAAATCCAAACAAGTGAGGATAATTTGAGAACACAAATCCAAATCTCTGTGTTTAAAAAGAAATTGGAAGAGACGAATAAGGTAGTGAACGAGTATAAAGACTACTTGGTCAATTCCAAGGTACAAAAACTACAAAAAGATCTGAAGAAATTCTCTAGGGAGAAAGTTTATCCGTATATAAACGATGAGTATGTGAAGAACAAAGAGAATGCAAACACACAGAAGAAGCCGACTCGTCAGAATTTAGACAACTCCAGCTCAGGAAGTGAGAGCAGCGATAGGGACTATAGACCCAGATACATGGGTAGAGGTTTGTCGAGGGGATACATGCGACCTTACCAACAAGGACCACAAATGGGATTTGGTTGGCCTCCCTTGTACCCTCCGATGGGCCCACCCCAATTCTTCCCTAAAGAATATCCGCCTTTTTTAGAGAGAGGCAGGGGGAGAGGCAGGGGGAGACAGAAATCACAGAGAACACAGAGGGTTCAATGGGAAGACATGAACCAGAGGATAACTCGCAGCATGGCCCGAGAAGGGGAACCGAGTACCAGCAGGGACCAAGTCTAGTTATGAATTTAAGCAACAAGATTCTGACACCTATACAAGAGAGGGTGTTATCAAGAGGTCTAGGATTCGTCCCCCACCAATCAACCAGACAAGTTTAAACTCAAGTGTGAACTAGCCGGGTTTTTTCGGAACATACGTCTACGAGTATTTTTTTAAGGAAAAGAAGATACTGTACAGGGGGACGACACAGGTTTTAGGAATAAGTCGACATTTGTTCCTACCCTCAATCAGCTACCTCCAGACGTGGGAGTTTTTGAACAGGCAGTTCTAAGAGAGGTAGATCTCTTAACTACAACAAGAGCCAATAAACCCTTTTTTAATTTATCCTCATTGGAGAACAAGGCCCTGAAAGAACTTAGGGACGATGAGTCAGTGGTTATAAAACCCGCAGATAAGGGTGGTGCAATAGTGATCCAAGATCTAGACACTTACAATGCTCAATGCCTGCTTCTGCTGAATGACAGAAGGAATTACACCATCCTAGATAGGGATCCTACAGAAGAGCTAAGGATTCAAATCTCCTCGCTTATAGAGGAAGCACTGGCTAATGATTGGATTAGTCAAAAGGAGGCACTATTTCTGTGTAATCAATATCCTACTGTACCTTATTTCTATACCCTTCCTAAGGTGCATAAACCTGTACAACCTCCACCGGGGCGTCCTATTGTTTCTGGTGTGAATTCAATCTTGGAACCCTTATCAAAATTTTGCGATTTTTATTTACGTCCCATTGTACAAAAGATGCCTGCGTATTTGAAGGATACCCGGGAGGTACTAAATCTTATTAAGAATTTGGAATTCGATAGAGACAGAGATCTGCTAATTGGGCTGGACATAGAATCTCTATATACAAACATTCCCCAACGAGAGACCCTGAGGGTTTTTGAAAACATTCTTTTTGCAGAAGACTGGGAGTTTCAGACGCCAAGGGCATTTATATTTTGCCTCTTGGAATTGGCGCTGACTAAGAACTTCTTTAAATTCGGAGATCAATTTTATTTACAAACTCATTGTACATCCATGGGGAGTTCTTGCGCCCCCAGTCTGGCTTGCCTCTACGTCTCTAAGTTTGAGGAAGAAATAATTTTTCAATCTACCAATCCCTTTCTGAACCATATAAGGGAGTGGCACAGATATATAGATGATGTCCTTATCATTTGGAGGGGAAATAGAGTTTCGGCTGAAACCTTTCTCACCTGGCTCAATCAAAGGAATCCGTTTCTCTTTTTTACCGGAATGATTACGGATGATACTCTTTCTTTTCTCGATTTGAATATCAAAGCAGAGGGAGGGACTTTGACCAGCAGTGTTTTCCATAAAGAAACGGATAGAAACAATCTGTTATTGTTTCTTAGCTTCCACCCTCGGTCTCTGAGGGAAAATCTTCCCTACCTGCAGTTTCTGCGTCTACGCAGAAACTGCTCCCATGTGGCGGATTATAAAAAGGAAGCAGAGAATCTCAGTGTGAAACTCAGAAATAGAGATTACCCTGAGATTGTAATCAAGAAAGCTCAAAAAAGAGCTAGGAACTGCAACAAGGATGTCCTATTGGAAACTAATACAAAAGAGACAATGGAAAGGAGTATATGTGTGACTACATATAACACAACATCTAACCATCTAAAGAAAATCATACAGAAGAAAAGGCAAATTTTGAATTCGAATGGATTGAACCAACCTGTCCCCTTGTTTTCTTTTAAGAAGAGTGCAAGTATCAAGGACATGATTGTGAACACGCGTCCGAGGCCACAGAGGGATGCTGTTAGTTTGCGAAACCACCACCAATTTTTACCACCAGTGGTAGGTCACTATGCATGTGGCTATTGTAGAGCTTGCCCTGCCTCAATCAATGGAAAAAGCATCGACATTGGTTTAAACAGTCCCTGGGAATTGGGACAACATTCCACATGTAACACAGAAAATGTGATTTATTTACTGAAATGCCCCAGTGAAATGCTATATGTGGGCATGACAACTCGAAAAGTAAAAACTCGCATTTTGGAGCACATGAGCACTATACGCTGCGGCAAGACCAATACAAAACTCACTGCTCACTTCCTAGAATATAAACATAATGAGAAGGACCTTAGGTGGGTAGTAGTGGATAAACCATTTATTCCACCAAATATGAGCGATATCTCGAGTTTCCTCTTATTGAGAGAACAGAGATGGGTGGAACGACTGAAAAGCAATACGTAGGGATTAAACGATGGGATCCCCTGGTTCCAATTATATGGAATCATGAAACATTGAATCTGAGAGAGATAGACACTTGACATACTTAGATGGTTCTATATTCTGTGGGAGACGCGAGAGGGAGTTTACCACCTTTTTTTGAAATAACCCTCCGATACATGATGTATGCTAGATAATCCGTCTTGTGCATAATTAGTTTTCCTCTCCCAGTTGATCAAACATATGAGCTTGAGCACAATAAGACCGCTTTTTTAATCATTTGAGGTCTTGTCCGTATATGCAGAGGAACTTAGTAATGGCCGCCATGCTAGCTGTACTGAATACACAGGTTACAGCGAGGACCTGTTTCTATGATTATGGAACAGAGAGCAGTCTGGGAAGGATGCGAGCGTGGCTGACAGTTATGTGGTTTCACGCGTATGCTGGCTCCTTAAATAGAGGCTATACCAGAGAGACCCGTATCGTTGGAGGACGTACGAGGGGAGACCGGAGACAGTGTCTCTTTGGAGTAGTAAGTACCCACCGTTAGCTGTGGCGGTAGAAACATCTTGGAGGCTCTATTGCTCTAAACCTTATTTTTCCCAAGCATTACAATCGTGGGAACTCTGAGCTGGGCTTTGGTAGGAGGAGCGGATGATATCAGTGGGGGGAAGTTCACTTCACGATATTTGTGGTAAAATAATGGCGCATTTGTGTGAGGTTAAGACAGATGACTGGGTTAACTTTTGCGACAGTATAGCTGCACTAATGCTGCTGTCCCGTATTTTGTCTACCTTGCTCCACTCTTACCCGATGGTGCACAAACATCCAGAGTGTGACGACAAGAGCACCTTCCCCCGCAGTCCCGGGTTCAGAATAAAACTCGTAGCCTCTTGCAAGTACATTTGATTTGTTGAAAGATTGGCACAATTGAACCATAGATTTGCAAGGAATACCTGATGTTTACTCTCTGGGGCTCTAGAGAGATTAATGGTTGGGCATTTCGTTGTTTTAAACGTATAAGCACTGTGAATACACTTGCAGGTCCTTGACCAAGAATTTCTTCGCACTTACGCCACTGGTTGAGGGGTCCACGTGGGGGGTGATGTCCGCCTGCACGGGCTGAGGGTGTTGTTGTAAAAATAGGCTGCAATGAAAGATATTAATCACTTAAATAGACGCATGGGATATTCAATAAGAATAAAGGATAATGAGAAGAACTATGAGTTTGGAGATCACGATGTGTTTTCCCTTTTGTTTTTTCTTGTTGTAGAATTGTATATCCTCTTGGAAATCTCAAGACAGAGTGACGTTGAGGCAACACCCTTATTTACAAAGTTAAAAGGTAAAGAATACCCGATTAGTGATACAGACCAGTGAATAGGGTCCGACACCCTGATGAATGCCAGAGTGATCCGGTTGGGCACATAAAAAGCTGGCAGAAACATGTTGGTTTTTGCAGTGGGGATTGAAGGGTCGTTACCTTCCCTGAATACCCCATATTGTTGGTTTTAATCCTGCCAGAGGTTGACAACAACAACATTTGTGGGTGAACCTCGAGACAGTTTTACATCTATATCTGCACCTCTCTTGGTCCCTTCTTCCAGGAGAAGATTTGTTTTCCTTTTTGATTTGAGTTACACTTTTGTGTTTCATTTTGTCTTTCTTTATTATACTCTACCCTCAACACTATTCTTCATCTTCTCAAAAAATTGCACTCCATCCAAGGTGTTGGTCTGCACCTGGATGTATGATGCGGCCCAATGATGAAGCATGACACTATCAAGTGTGTGAGGGCAGTATTAAGACATCTGTTGATTTTCCCACGTTTAGCGTCCAGTAAAGTTATTTGTGTTATTTATTGTTTCTCTGTCGTGTGAGACAACAGATTGGATAACCCCGAATGACTCAACTAACTTTAAAATAAGGCCAAAGTAAAACTGTGTGGAAACAGCACCAGTAGCTTAAACGTTAACTATCATATGTTGGTAAGTCATTGCAGGAAAAAGCTATAAAGATCATAAACATGCTGTTATAATATTTATTAAAATTAAAATTCAATGGTCAATAGATTGTTGCATAGATGATTTTCTAAAAACTGGTTTGCTTCTGCTAGCAAGCCTGCACATTCATTAATTAGATTCTGCTGGGGTCGTTCTTCTCTCCAGCGACAGTAATTAGTGCATTGACAAGGTGTGAAACCTTTGTTCCGGGTCAAGACAGGGCTAGGGTGAAAAAAGTAATTACTGGCTACTTATGTTGGAATGTGGGAGGGGAGGGGACAGGAATGGCAGATCACCCTGCCCAAGAACTGGCTGGAACCTTCCCGAACAGCGTGTTTATATAAAAGGAGAACAGGGAGAGATTTAGGACAGGAGAGGGTATTGGTTGTGGGAAGGCGACATGAGAGAAATTTAGTTTTTTCGAATTGCCATTACTCAAATGTGAAATAGGTTACATGGAACACCCTACTTGCTGACAGAACGCTGTGTATGGATATAGCTATTGGAATGCACAATATAGTCTACTAAACTATATGTATTGCTAATGCTTGTAATATGAAATGTCACTATATAAAAGGAGGCTATGCTGCCAGGGGGGCTCTGATGATATTTTGCTCCAAGTCAACCTGACTCTGCTGCAAGCAGTGGGTGGTTTGGCTTGGCTTCAGGACCAGCTAGCCAGTATTATTAGTATAACTTTGCTTTCAGCTTAGTATTGAGGGGAGTGCCCCATCAAAATATGACGGTTCAGTGACTAAATATCAAGGGACAAAATATCGACTACACAAAAAATCGACACCAAAATATAGAGGGACAGAATATCGACTCCCTATCTACAAACAGGTAAGTACTAAAATATCGATTCCAAAATATAGACTGTCAAAATATAGTTAGCCAAAATATCGAATTTTTTAAATGTATTAAAAATAATATAAAATTAAATATTAAAAACAATTAAATAAAACATACATAATATAATATAAAAAAGCTTAAAATTTAAACATAATATAAGTAATTTAAAAAAGTCGAGATTTTGTTGGATACTGAGAGCGTAAAAATTACTATTCCCACTCCAGTGAGTGCAACAGTAGGGAAAGCGTTGGATAGCGTAGGGGTAAAAATTACTATTCCCACTCCAGTGAGTGCTACAGTAGGGAAAACGTTGGATAGCGTAGGGGTAAAAATTACTATTCCCACTCCAGAGAGTGCAACACTAGGGAAAGCGTTGGATAGCGGGAGGGTACTAATTACTATTCCCACTCCAGAGAGTGCAACACTAGGGAAAGCGTTGGATAGCGCAGGGGTAAAAATTACTATTCCCACTCCAGTGAGTGCAACAGTAGGGAAAGCGTTGGATAGTGGGAGGGTAACAATTACTATTCCCACTCCAGAGAGTGCAACAGTAGGGAAAGTGTTGGATAGCGGTAGGGTAACAATTACTATTCCCACTGCAGAGAGTGCAACAGCAGGGAAAGGGTTGGATAGCGTAGGGGTAAAAATTATTATTCCCACTCCAGAGAGTGCAACAGTAGGGAAAGTGTTGGATAGCGTAGAGGTAAAAATTACTATTCCCACTCCAGAGAGTGCAACAGTAGGGAAAGCGTTGGATAGCGGGAGGGTAACAATTACTATTCCCACTCCAAAGAGTGCACCAGTAGGGAAAGCGTTGGATAGCAGAAGGGTAAAAATTACTATTCCCACTCCAATGAGTGCACCAGTAGGGAAAGAGTTGGATAGCAGAGGGTAAAAAATACCATTCCCACTCCTGAGAGTGCAAAAGTAGGGAAAGTAATGATTTAAATTTAAAATAAGATTACATTAATTATCAATACAGATACAAAGTTAATTACCAATTAATAATAATTAATTACCAATTAAAAATTAATTATCAATACACATAAATAAAAAATTTAATATTTACTTTATTACAATTAATTTACTTCCCACCCAATTCCCCTATAAACCCACAACCCACTCCCAATAATAACAAATACAATTTACATTATTATCAATTAATAAAAATAATTTTGCAAATAATAAAAATTATTTAGCAATTCATACAAATTATTTACCCATTAATTAATTAATTGGTAATTAATTTGTATCATCAATTAATTATCAATACACATAAATAAAAAATTTATTATTTACTTTATTACAATTAATTTACTTCCCATCCAATTCCCCTACAAACCCACAACCTGCTCCTAATAATAACAAATACAATTAACATAATTATCAATATAAATTAATTACCAATTAATAAAAATTAATTACTAATTAATAATTAATTATCAATTAATTAATTATCAAAACATATAAATATAATTAACATTTAATTAACCATAATTAAATTACTTCCCACCCTATTCCCCTATAAACCCACAACCCGCTACGGAATTAAATTATGCAATAATTAAATTACATAACATTCATTTGTTGAAATAAATTAAACATACATTACAAAAATAATACATCATTTTAACACATATACTACAATACATAACACACAAAAAAAATTCAATATTATGGTAATCTATATTTTAAAATTCGATATTATGGTATTCGATATTTTTAAAGACTATATTTTGGTAATCGATATTTTGTACCCCAATTTCGATATTCTGACCTATCTATATTTTGATGAGTCGATATTCTGTCCACTCTATATTTTAACTTCGATATTCTGGGCAGTCGATATTTTGGAATCGATATTTTGGGTGTTTACCAAATATGACAGCCCAAGTGGAAATTCTGAGATCCACATACTAGCCAAGAGGTCCTACATTTTCTAAAGTCTCCCAGAGCAGTGTTTTCTAGGATAGCTTAGTAGAAAAACACCGGAAGCACTGAAAGTAGGCCGGGGGTTTATTATTGTTTTAGGATTAAGCCCAGAATTGTCACCATTCACTGCCTAATATATCCAATAAGAACACCAGCTCCCCAGAACACAATTGAACATGGGAGAGGCAGAAGAAACGTGCATACATTTGCTGCCTGCCTCAAGAAGGATAGGGGGAAACCTGCTTCTTCTTGTACTCTTGCTTTGGAAATACTCAAGGGACAGACCAACTGTCCTCCTATTAGCCTCGCGGACAGAAACGCCTGAAGAGAGAGGCTCTTCTGTGGAAGAGAGAGGTGACCAATTGGTAAAAAAAAAAAACACAAGCCTGCTGGATCCCACAATGGAGTGAGTGGTTGACCTTGCTTCTGACTCCAGCACTATGGCGTGTTCTCTCAAAGCCTCCCCCACCTGTTTGGGAGCTGCACAAGGAACAGTGATTAACAGCCCATGCTTGCCTTTTTCGCTCATGATATTGACACTGAATTCAAGACAGAGGGTCTGCAAAGAACACGTATCCAGTCTCAGGGAGCCGTCACTGGCTACATCGTCAAGCCTTGACTACGCTGGAAAATTTGGAGAACCATAAAGTATCTACCTCTGAATGTGTAACTTAAGACTGGAATGATGCAGCAAAGTTACCTCAGCAGCAAATAAACCTCATTGGCTGCATTTTTCAAGACTATCACTTTTGGCCCCTAAACCCAAGGCTTCAGAGGGACCCCAAAAAACAAGTATCAAACTTTAAGAGATCTCCACTGGCTACAGTATCCTGCCTTGACGTTTCTGAGGATTTGGACTGCCATAAAAATAGACTAAGGTCTAAGGTAAACTCTTTAACCTCTTAATTGGACTGTGCACATTTTTATGTCATTTTGTTTATTAAATTATACCCATTTTCATTAAATTGGGTTGGGGAGTTTAGTGGTATATTACTGGACATTAATATTGTTTGGTGCTGCTTAGATACCTACAATACATTTCTCTCCAGGAAAGAGTGGTACTTTGTGTCATAGCTACCAGAAGTGAAGCCCAGGTTTTCTCATTGAAAATGTGCTTTGGCCTGAAAAGATACTAGACTACCAACGTGCTGAAACCCTTTCCTCTAAATTAATAATTCAGATCTCACAGAATATAAATGTGGTGCCCTTTTCATATAAAAATGCATACTAAGAGGCAAAGCATCATTGCAACAGTTAATAGGGGATGGTCTATCAAACTTCATCCCTGGAAAAAAATCCTCTCACATACCCTAGAGCAGGCTTCTCCGAGTAGCTCGTAAGCTACTGGTAGCTCTCCATCTACCTGTGAATAACTCACATGTGTGCAGCCCAGTCTACTTATCTAGAAGCTTTTGCTCTGTTGAATTAATATATGTATATCAAAATTGAAAAGTGAATATTCAACATGAAAATGTGTTTTTTTTAAAACCCTTAATTTCCATGCTATATTTAAAACTGGTATTTGAATCATAAATTACTCAGCACTGGGAGATTTGAGACTAATAATATTACCTTGGTGCCAAGGGCATTGGAGATGTGGCAGTTATGTATTAACCTTGTAGAGGCATTCAAAATTTAAAAAGCCTTTTTACATTACTACTGGTATTCTTGCACTGAGGTGATCACGGCTGGTAATCTTGCATAGGGTGGACACTGATATAATCTTTTCTTATGTGTATGGCACTAATATTAGTAGCTCAGGATGATTTTCATTGAACATAATATAACTCAATACTGTAAAGGTTGGAGACCCCTGTCCTAGAGAGTATCCTATTACACCCCATTTCATTTCAAATATGTTAAAGTGGAAATGGAAGATATCTTCAAGCCAGCATCAGTGCAATCATGAGACAAACGACTGCCGAGCTTCCGTCAAATTACGTTTTTATCCAAGGCGTAGAGACAAATCTCTATTCACGGCCTGGAACAATCCTTGAGGACTGCACTGGAGGATAAATATCGGTTTTGGTTCTTTTGGACCTATCTGTGCATTTAATAAAGTGGACCATACTATTTAAATCCAAAATATATCCAATTGTTCTGCCGAGAAGGTTCTCAGAACTACTTGCAAATAAGATGCAGAGAGTTAAGCTGCTCCCCCCACATAACATGGAGTGAATCTTACATGGTGGATGGTGGGGTACCCTAGGCTCTTTCCTCTCCTTAACCATTATCAATACTTATTTAACTCATTTCTATGCAATTATGGGCCCCATCAATATAAAAGTACAACACAATTTGACACTGGCCTCATCTTAACACAATTCATGGCATTAATGGTCAAAGGCTGCCATTTTCAATCTCATATTCTGAATTAGCACCCATCTGCTGCTCTTGAAGGAACCGTCAACCACTTATGGATACAATGGGTAAATCATTTACTACCCCAATAGTATTAAGAAGGCAATACAGCAGGTGTTACTAATAATTCCTGTACCTCGTTCATTGGAATTATGAGGGTTTAAGACGTTTTCTTAAAAGGCCACATATCCATTTGTATAAAAACCTCAAATGCCACATAAGTTTAAATATTCATTGATATCTCCAAATCGGTTGGATGATTGTAATTAAAATTCAAAGCATTCTCACATTAGCACAGTGAGTCATTCAAATATGTTCCATTGAAAATCATTCAGAGGTTAAATTCCTTTATATACACATTATCCCAAGCATAATACTTTCAAATAACTTTGCAAAGTCACTCTGACAACCTATTAATTATTCCGGACATCTTGTTAATGATAATTCTTTAATTTCAGCATTAGTTCAAGCACGAATAAATACAACTTCACATTCCGAAATCCCTAGTCAGCTCATTTAATACAATTTTATATTTGCCATGTAATAAAAAAACCTCAAGTTAATGCCACTGCGGTCTGTAAACAAAATGTTATTATGTATGTAAAACCCTTCCAAAAGCATGCCACAAAGTACATCCCTATAATATCTACACGTAGGCTGTGATGGGCTGATAATAAATTAAATAAAACAAATGCAGGGCTGAGCTCTGATTCAATCAATTTGTTGCTTGTGATTTCAATCTCAATATGAATCATGCTTTTTTTAGGAGCAATCTCTTTTCATTATTGACTGATCCTCTCACTACTGAAATAGACCGTATTACAGACACAAACCAACAGGATCACACTTAAGACCATCCTGATAATGTACTGACATCACCTAAAGAGGATTATTGTTCAGTATTGCACACAAGTGTTCTTAAACCCCCTTGTTCACATCCGTGGCAATACCGCTGCATACAACACGCACACACACACACACTCTTAAACTTAAAAAATATTGTTTTGCCGTCAAGGCCAATTGTTTGGACTAATTCGCTCCTGCAATACAGGCATATACTCTAGTGCATAAACAAATCCTTGCGCTTTTCAGACCGTCAAATCAATTACAGAGCCTGTTATAGCTTTTCAGTGACACTAACTGCTTTAGAAGTCAATACTTCTTCAGGGTGATCTTTTGTAAGACTATTTGAATCCTTTAAAGTTTTAAAATGGCAGTTGTGTGTTAAGTACAATATATACAACCTAAAACTTGCCTGTTTTGCTTTAAGGTAATACTTAATAAGCTCTGGATACACCAGTAATTCTTAAACAAGTGTTGGAAAAGCCAATAGGTATTGGCTTTGCCAATGCTCTTTTTCTTGACTATAGTTTAGCATTAATTAAGTCTTCTAGTAGAGCAACACTTTGGGCATCTGGGAAAGGAAAATCAGTGCTTAAGTACAACAAAGAGCAAATTATTATGTCCACCTGTGTGTGCGGGTACATGCGTGGCCATCTCATAATGGTTTTTGTTATACTTTCACAATAAACATTAGAAGATGGTCAACTATGTGTATGGGCAAACATCTAGGAAAGGCTTTTGGTATAAACTAAAACACAAACCAATGACGGTCATTTGTGAGATCACATGTCTCCACAAACATTGGAGACCATCTTGGAATGGGTTTAAAACTCATTTATAAACTGGTGTCACCAATTGTGCTCACAAATGATGCGGTGTTCTGCTAGCAGCTGTGAGAGCCTGACACTTTTGTGCATACAAAGCTGTCAGGCTTTTGAAAATAAAGAGAAAAGCAATTATGAACAAACAACAGTTGATAAAAGGGGAAAGATGTCCCCAGGGATTAAAGAGGAATAATATATTGCACCCTAGTCGCCTCAATGCAAAGACAAACTGCTGTCACTCACAATGAGTGGGGCCAAGGGCGGACTCATTGCCCTTTCCTGTATAGTGCAGAAGCAAGATTTGAATGACAATACAAAAGAACAACAGATGAAAAGGGCTGATTGCATGTATGTAACTTTGCCAGATTTCCTCGGGGAAAAAGGTATTTGGTAATGTCAGACTTAATGTACACTACCATTAAATACACATAGTTTACTAAAAATAGATTAAATCAAAAAGCACATAGATAGGGAACATGAAATTAAACACAGTTAGCAAACAATTACTTTGCAGGGGTTTTCACAAATATTTTAGGAAGGTATGGCATATTACTATTAAATGCGTTTCTGGGCAGCATGTTGTTCTTGAAACACAAGTAAATGGAAAAAAATCTTACCAGATGATCTCCAGGGGAAAGACTTCTCAGTAGAGCTACAAATGATTAAAAACAAATCATAAAATTAAAATTCAGATGAAAGGAGTTGCTTCAAACAAATATATTCCACTGCAGTGGTTACAATATCTATTATACATCTGTCGAAAAAAAGACAGTCAGGCTGTTTTACAACTCTCAGTAAATCAGCTGGAAAACAGGACAGTATGACATTCCCGCTGGGAACTTCTATGAATTAAAATTCCCACTGGACAACTATCTATGTAAAGCGCTCCAATACCTCCGGGTCTAGCCAGAGCTAAATAAAACTCCAAATAAATAAATCTAATCTGGTTTTACTTGACAATCTGTTAGTATGCTACCTTATGTGCATATGTAATTTTTCAGAGCCAGGATAAATGTCGGCAATGAATTTGAAACCTTGACTGTATAGGTTTACCTATACATGGCCATTACCAAAGTAACATAAATTAATCCACCATATTACAACTAATATTATGTCATTAGTCCAACACAAAGATGGTCACTACAAGGCATGGACTAAATCTACAGATGATAGAATTTAAGAAAATAAGATACTTACCAGTAACTGTGGTTCTCCAGCATTGGTATCTTTCATAGATTCACATGCTTGAATCATTCCCCATCGTCGAAGTGGGAGTCCCACGGTATATATAAAGCAGTAAGTAAAACTCTTACATTGAAGTTAATGGAGAAAACATTCACTTTAATAACTCAGAGTCATTAGAAATGGCCCAAATTCCGATCAATCGGGCAACAGCACCCTTAGAACACTTGCCACAGAGGCTCCTGCTCTCAGATTTTCTAGCACAAGTGAAATATACCCACATACATATAAAGATATATATCCATATATAATAAGCAAGGCTTCCAGTTTTCCGTTTCTACTGATTTATACAGACAGAAAACAATCTATTTCCTGTCTGTATTTGTCTTTAAAAGCGGAAAAATACAGAAAATTGGGCTTCTTGTAAAGGACTCCTTTTGTTGTCCTTCATAAATTCCAGAGCAACTGCTAAACAGATAGACACCATGGGGGCTTAAAAACAGATGACATTCCCTTAAATACAGGCATGTGTGAACATGTATTTGTATATAATGCTAATAATTATTACCAAAAAATAAATATAGAAAAATACAGACGGAAATGTTTAAAAATAAATACAATAAAATCGGGAGCCCTAATAATAAGTAAACATCTGCAAAAAACTGGGGGAGCCTCTATGGGGAGGAGGGTGAGCCGCATGTGAATCTATGAAAGATACCAATACTGGAGAACCACAGTTAAAGGTAAGTAACTTATTTTCTTCTCCAGCATTGGATCTTTAATAGATTACCATGCTTGAATCTCAATAGTTAGCAGTGAACAGTATATACAAATACATGCATGCGAGTTAGGATAGTGAAAGCATATTGGAAGGTGGGAAGAAAAAAATAATCTCACATTATTGGAAAAGATGACGCAGAACTGCTTGTCCTACAGCTGCATCAGAGTTTTCTGCGGCATCAAGGCAATAATGGCGAGTAAAAGGGTGCCTGTAGGACGAGGTTGCTGCTCTGCAAATCTGTTGAATGGGCACACTGGCAAAAAGAGCTGTTGATGTGGAGACAGCTCTGGTAGAGTGGGCCTTAGCTGCAGCAGATAACAGTTTTCCTGCTTGTTGATGGAAAAACTGTATGGCTGAAGCAATCCATCTTGCTATAGTCTGTTTTGTAACGGGAAACCCTTTTCTGAGGTCTTCATAGGCTACAAATAGCTGGTCTGCCTTGCGTATGCTGGTAGTCTTCTGCATGTAGAATATGAGACATCTCTTGACATCTAATGAATGTAAGGATTTTTCCGCTGGTGCTTAAGGATTGGGGAAACATTTCTTTAAAAGGACAGGCTTGCTCAAATGAAAGTCAGAGGGTACTTTAGGGATAAACTTTGGATTAGTCCGGAGAATTACACAGTCATTCGTGAACTGAAGGAAAGGCTGTTTAATTATAAACGCTTGTATGTCATTTACTCGCTTGGCTGAAGTAAGAGCTGTTTTCTAGGAGATGCATTTTAGCTCTGCCTTACGAATGGGCTCAAATGGGTTGGGGGGGGGGGGGCGGGGAGGGGGGTGGTAATGGGGGATGGGGAGCCCAAACAATCCCTTAAGAAACAGTTTTATGTGTCTTGAGGGCCATAAAGATGGGGAATGACTGGTTCGCCTAAATCTGGATATCGGGGCCTGATGGAACTGGATGGAAGCATGAGAAAGACCAGATTTTGCTAGGTGAAGTAGAGACGGAAGTATCTTTTCTGATAATGAATAGAACTAATGGACTTCTGAGCTGGAACACCAGATACAAAGCCTCTTCCACTTAAGTTTGTATGTTGTGGTTGTGAACTGTGCTCTGGTATTGGCAAAGACCTCGACAATCAGATAAGATGGCTGGGATGGCAAATTCATTGAACTCAGGAGCCAGGCAGACAATTGAAGAGATGTTGAGTTGGGATGATGGACTTGGACCTGCTTCACTGTTAGTAGGTTCGGTATTGGTTGCAACTGAATGGGTTTCTGCTCCGAGAGGAGGAGGAGGAGGAGTTCTGCAAACCAAAACTGAGGGGGGTCACTGGAGAGCTATGAGAGGGATCTGACATGGCTCTTTCTTCATCTTTCTGAGTACTCTTGGGATTAATGGAATCGGAGGGAAAAGCGTATGCATAAATCTTTGACCATTTGATCAAAAATGCATTCCCCCCACGATGCAACTTGGGGTTGCCAACTGGAAAAGTACTGGCATTTGTGGTTCTCGCTGGTTGCAAAGGGATCCAATTCTTTTTTGTAGTGAGGTGATATGTCAGGTTGTGAATTCTTTCCTGTCTCTCTTGTGAGCTGAAGGTTTTTACCTGCAGCATGTTGATAGTTACTCCCAGAAATGTTATAGTAGTTGAAGGTGTGAGATGTGATTTTTGGCAGTTGAGTGACAGCCCCAAGACACAGATCAGAGATAGACCGGCCCTTGTATGTCTTTCTGCTTGCCTTTTATTAGCCAACCATCCAATTGTGGAAATATTTGGATTCAGGATTGCCTTAGATGTGCAGCTACTGGAGCTAATACCTTGGTGAAAACTTGAAGCGCTGTGCTCAGGACGAATGCTAAGACCCTGAATAGACAGTGCGCACTGCACTGGCCACCCTGAAGCCCAAAAACATCCTGTGTTTGGGCAGTATGGGGATATGGAAATAGGTGTCCTGGAAATCCAAGTTTGTCATACGACCTCCTTGATTTAAGAGGTGCAGAACATCATGAAGAGATGCCATATAAAATGGTTTCTTTAGGAATTTGTTGACTTGATGAAGGTCCAAAATTGGGCGCCACTCCCTTTACTTCTTTCGTATTAGGAAGAATCTCTAATAGAAGCAGACTCCCCTTTGAGCTTTCGGTACCACTTTGATTGCACCCTTGTGTATCATGATGATGATCTGAGACAACAGTTCCTTTAAATAGGAAGCAGGTGGTCCTTGAGGAGGTAAGTTTGGTGGGGTTTGTTGAAACTCCAAGGTGTGCCCTTTGGTGACTATGTAGAGGACCCATTTGTCCGATGTGATTTGTGACCATTATGGAAGGAAGTTGGAAATTCTCCCCCCAATCTTGGAATTTGAGGTGGTGGTGGCAGCCGGCACTAGAAAGGTGTCACTGTCTCTTGGAAGGGTCTCTCCCCATGTAAGAGCTTTGTCCTCTGGTGGGATGTCTGTAGTAAACAGAAGTCAGCAGTTTGTAGGGCTGTTGGCCAGTGGAATAACGATTTTTGGCCCGGATAGGGCTGGTATTGCTTATACTGCAGGCAACCCCCTCAAAAAGAGAAAGTTCATATGCCTCGTGCTCCACGAAAGGGCTGGTTTCCTTGTGCTCCATAAAAGGGCTGCTTTTTAAACTGCAGGGTGCCTAGGGATCTGGCTATATATGTGTCCTTTTTAATGGTCTGAAGTGCATCATCCACGTGCTGACTGAATAATTATTCCTCATTGTAAGGCATGTCAATCATTTTTGTTTGCACTTCCTGACGGAAGGAAGTAGCCCTTAGCCATCCCTGGCGTCTCAGAACTGCAACCCCTGTAAGCTGCTAGACACCTGTAGATGAGACGTCTATTGCGCAGTCAATTATCTCAGCAGAAATCCTTTCTCCCTGTTGTAGAATCTTCCTTGCCTCTAATTTAGAATCCTCTGGAGAGCATAAAAAAATTGCGATATATCAGAGCACATTTGGTGGTCGTACCTGCCTAGGATTGCAAGGGTGCTCAGACTGTCGTAGCCGCCATAGTAGAGAACCTCTTCCCTAAGGCATCAAGGTGTCTTCCTTCCCTATCTGGAGGAGTGGTTAGGGCAGAGGAGTGATTCCTGGAACGATACTGAGCCGCCTCTAATATAACCGAATCTGGCTTTGATTGTCCTATGAGGTAGGCCGGAGAATTATCAGGTGCCTTATATTTCTTTTCCAGTTTAGGGAGCAAAGCTGGTATTGAAGCTGGAGTCTTCAGGACCTCAAGGTCCCCCTCCCATATAAAGTCTACAATCGGAATTGCATGGACCCGTTTCTTGCTTTGCTCCTTAAAATCATATAAAAAGCAATCAGATTGCTTAGTGACCTTGGGAAGTTGAAACCTCTTTGCCGTATTTTCCATGAATATATGGCACCCCCCCCCCCCTATGTTCTCCTGTGCGGAATCAACTGGAGATGGAGTAGCAGGAGATGGCTTCTGAATTTGGTACTCATCCCATTCCTTGGTGAAAGGATAAATCATCAACTTCCCCCTCTTCCCTGTCTGCATCAGTGGACTGTTGGTCCTCCACTGGGGGTTGCAGGGTTGTTAAAGGCAAGTATGACAATGGTGACGTAGATGCAGCAAGAATAGGAGATGCACGTCAGAGTAGGTGGCCGCTGAACAGGCATTTGAGGAACCGAAGCAGCAGATTCTGAAAGTAGGATTCTGCTGTAATAGTCCGGTAACATATTTTGCAGGTTGGAAAGTAATGATGTGGCCATTTGAAATGCAGGTTCCTGCTGCATACACTGTTGAGATGTATCCTGTTGCAATAATGGTGGTCATCATCATCATCTTGACATTTTATATGGAGATCCGAGGGGCTGTGTGCCTCTCCAAACATACAAGTATCCTCTTAATTCCTTAAAGTTCTTATAATCAAATGGATCCTATGGAGGGTAAGCCGAAACCTTGCTGGGTGAAGTATGTACAGGCAAGAGCACATCTTGAGAAGATTTGCGTTTAACTTGTAAAATAGGTGAAATCAAAGACTTATACGTTGTCTTTTGAACGTCGATGATTAAGGCAATAGTTTCGCCGATGGATCTACAAGCTGTGGCGGAGGTAACTTTGTTGGATGGATAGTTGACGGAAAGTCAGTCGATGGTGTACATATTAGCTCCATCGATGATAGTGTCTGCGTTTTCATGGTTAATGTTGCTGAAGTAGATACTGGCTCCATTGACACGAGTGCCGATAACAGTGGACTCTTCCGCAACTGGGCCCTCGACGGCATAGATGACGATGGATGCGCTATCAATGACGATGAGCGAGTTGACACAACCTGTTTCGAGATCTACATCGACGACGTTTTAAGCAGTGCTGTCATAGGAGCGAAAGGCTTCACCTTTACCAAAACTACGGTTGATGGAGATTTCGATTACATCACCAGTTTGGATTGCGGTGAAGAGAAAGTGTTCCCAGAGGTGAAAAGCTGTAGAGAAGATAACAAAACGCTCTTTCTGAGAAAAAACTATTTTGTCAGAAGGCCAGAAAACAGAAATACTGGGCAGAGCGCAGAGAGACTCATCACACGACCTGCGGTAGAAAATCTGAGAGCCTGGAGCCTGACTGATCGGACTTTGGGCCATTTCTAATGATTGATAAACAATTAAAAGTAAAGGTTTTCTCCATTAACTTCAATGTAAAAGTTTTACTTACTGCTTTACATATACCGTGGAACTCCCACTTCGACGACCAGAAATGATTCAAGCATGTGAATCTGTGAAAGATCCAATGCTGGAGAATTCTTATTGACAAATATGATAATAGGAGAGTATTGTCTTACTGGAAAGGGATGAAATCCTCTTAGAAAGCTAGAGTGGAAAAAATGCAATACCCTAATCCCGGGTTGGGTTAGACATATTAAAAACAGACATGAAAAAAGGAATACATTATTCACCTGTTGCACTAATGCTCAATAATAAATATGCCTAAGAAAGTCATGCCTACATGCAACCTGGTGCCTCACCAACAGGAATTTGTTATGAGCTTTCCCGCACTTACAAAAAAAACATTTTTACTTCTGAGTAGCCAGAGTTATGGCTGTTAGTGACAGGTTGCTTAATGAATGGAGGAACTGCGTGAAGCAGGAATTTATTAGCTACTAAGTTTGAAGTGCAGGCTTTTCACACGCTTCTACCCATATACTTTTATTCCCAGCATGGAGGTAAACTCTAAGGCAGGAAATTACAGGAGAAGTGCAGCATTAACACCCACCACTGGTCCAACGAAAAGATTTCTGAAGACTACTGGCCCAAATATAATAAACTTAAATCATGAGAGTAGCAATTACAGCACGAGTAAGTGATACTCAAAGTGTATGTACGAAATATGCATCAATTGTTAACAGTTTATGAAAAGGTGCTGGTGCTGCCTTTCCTCTAATCAATAAGGCAAGCATGCCTCCAATGAAAGAAGCAAATGGATGGAGTTACTCTGCCATTTAGGACCAGGAGGCTATCGAAGAAGGTACAACACTTTTTAGAAGACTGTCTCCCAAAGACATTACTCCCACTGATAACACAAGGTGTGGGTAAAATGTTTCTATAAAAGCAGGACGTTTTCTTCAGTCTGTTTCTTATCCCACAAAAGAATGTTGTGATGGCAAGTATATTTACCTCCCACTTTATGTGGGCACAAAGAATCTACGCACATGTTAGATTAATTAGAAATAGTTTTTATTTAATGTATTCTCCAAGACATCAAGTGGTTAAAATGGATTATCTCAATTTTTCTTTTTGCATATTAGATCATAAAGGCACACACTATTGTAATGGCACTACAAAAGAATGAGTCCTTAGGCAGGAAGTGGCAAACCACATCACATTTCTTTGTCACACATCATGCTCTTTGCACAAGAGTGTGCAGTGCACTACCTCATGCCATTATGCACATCTGTGCAATCACAGGAAAATGATCCTCTTATTTAAACAAAAAAAAAAACAATAATAAAAAAAAAGTCACTATGTTACATAAGTATCAAGTGTTCACTGCTCTGGGAGTTGTAGTAATCTCCAATTTTAGTTCATGTATTTGTCATCAACTGTGCATGGGATCAGTATCTAAAGATTTATAGTGAATGGTAAGGCGCTAAAGCGGAGGGCTCAAAGGCAGGGTAGGTGTGGTTATCTGTGTGTATTTCATAGTAATACATTCCCAGAAATACACAAGTGTGTTCAAGCAAACTGCACTTCAGAATATGTCACTCTCTTCCTTGCCCCCTCCACAATGCAAGACCAGCAGATCTGTCCAGAAAATTCCCTTCATTTTACCTAATCCAACAGACCCACCAAAGGATACCTATTTACAGATTTAATAACGCTTGAAAACATCACAAAAATGTAGAGGGAAGAAACTGTTTCCCAATAGAAAAAGTCAAAGCTACGGAGAAGCAGTGTATTTCATCAAACTGAGAGTGAAGTGATTGTATACAGTATGCTCTAAGTTAGTTCTGTTGCTTCTGTCAATGCTGATGAAGGAATATCCAATCTATGATTCTAACAGTTTTGTAGGACATTGGAACTTCACATCACTCAATGTACATATGATTGATGTTTATTTATTCTGGGTCCTGAGTTCAGACTTAACCCTGAATTGCTAGCCACATCCTTGCTTCAACATTCATTATTTGGTCTATAAAGCAGACAAGGCAATAATCTCCCAACCATGACATGAAGGTCTCGGGCCTGGCTTGGAAACCATCATTAGGGTTTTTAATCCTTATATAATTCATCACAAAATAAAAAACATCTTACCTGTGGCTTTGCGGTACTACTCATCTGATTTTTACTGAGGCCCTTGGTGACTATACAAAGCCGGTATGAATTTGAATGTATTAAGTTATTAATCTTTTTGATACACCTTTACCCAAGTTGAATCCTCCCAGAAAGGTGAATGGACAACAAAATTTGAAGTCAGAAATGTTAAAGGGATACCCATAGGTACATATGGTTGCAGTTTATGGACTTTGAAATTTGAGTTTAGGCTTAACGGCTAATTGCTAGCCTCTTCCATGCTGCAAGTCTGAAGAGATAGTGTGAGCTCAAAGGAAGTTTATACAACTACAGTTACACAGTTCTTCCCTATTCTGGAAGCAGGCATAGATATGTGCTGTTGGAAATGACCAACAGAATGACAGCTCTTAAATATGGCACAAAAAGATTTACATCAGCCAAAAATAATCTAATTGATATTTGGGGGCTGATTGTGTTGTAAGCAAATTTGAATCTAGGCTATAAATGGGCATTGGGGTGAAATAAGAAGACGTGGTAGTTGAGCATGACCTGGTCAAGCCTATATGCAATAAACTTGTACAGACAAAAATAAAGAGATCAGTAAAAAAAAAGGCTGAACAAGGCACAGATACCTGCATCAAGGTTCACCAATATGCCAGTGATACACAAATCTACTTAAAACTCTCTTCTGCTTCGGACAGCCAATGCCTCAAGCACTAACTGCACATCATTCAGACCTGAATATACATTGCCTAAAAGAAGCACAACCAAACCAAAACATAATTCCTGTTATTTGCAGAACAAACAAGAAACAGTATAAACCTGGATCATGGACATAAAGCTTGATGGGTTCGTACCTCAACATTTACCAAATGCCAAGTCACTTGGATACACCCTGGACATCAACATCACTTTCAAAAAACGTACTGCCAATAAAACCAAGCCCCCCCCCCCCCAAAAAAAGACCGCCCTGTACCAGCTCTCGCTTCTAAATAAAGAGCAACAATATATTCAAGAAATCAACTTCAGACCTGCTGTTCAAGCCCTCATACTCTTGCATCTGGAAGGTGGTGAACACCCTCCTCCATGGCCTCCCAAACACCATACTGGCAATCCTCAAGAGCATTCCACATACTGCATTGCGTCTTAAACAGGGCCACAATCCTTATAATAGGAACTCTATTGGGTCCCCCTTGCAGGCTTGCATAATCTTCAAAACAGGATGCATAATTTACAAGACCATCAAAACGAGCCCACAGCTTATTTTGCAGACAAGCTCAAAATCTGGGGTTCTTGGCACACCTGCAGTCACAATGTCAATGGGCTGGAGATTTAGGGTCTTACTTAGAGTATGACAGATAGAATACTTCAACAACTTCAGAAAACCTGTCCACTGTATTACACAAGTGCCTTACAGCCTATGGCGCTTGTAATCGAATAGACTGGATATCTCATGTTTTGACCCATCCCCCAAACTCTAAATACGCCTCTAAGAAGTGTAAAAAAGAATGGAAAAAAACAAGGCTGCAAGTCTTTTCAATCCATGCACCCAGAATCTGGAACAACAACTCCATGTCCAACAGGACCTCTACATTGCTGCTCCAACTTAGGCAACAGTTGAAGACGTATCTATTTAAAGAGAACTACACCAGCTACCTCGCCTATCACTCATTAACTTTATGCTCATCAGCAACCCTGTATAGCATTATGCTGCCTTCTGGCTAAATGCCAGCTATAAAAATAGCATATACATACACACACACAGCAGACGGGAGGAGGGGCCTAACAGCTTTGAAGATTTTTATAATATCTAGTCAAATTGGAAGAAACTCAGATTTTATTAATTTTATTGAGTTCAACATACAACTGTTTTATTTCTTGGGACAGAAATCTCGACAGTACCACAGTGAACGAGAGGGAGATGTAAAGATACTGAACAAATAGCCACATCTTTAGATTACTAATGTACTGTAAGAGCTCTGGTGTGTCTTGAAAAAAGAAGAAACAATTCCAATGCTTGGTTATGATGATTGAGACAGTTGATAACAGTAGGTAACCTATGCTTACCTTAAAAGAATCCATGGAAAAGTAACGAACTACTAGAATAAAAAACTGTAGTGGGGACTAACTGCAGACTAGGAATGTAGACACCACTACAAGAACTGTTAGAAATGCAAAGCACATGCCTTGAAGATTGACTTCGCTTTGATAGGCTGCTAAAGTGTCTTCCTCAGCAATGGAGTACCCAAGTAGAAGTTATGAACCTTAACCAGAAACCGGACTATAGCATCCTGGATGATCTGACTGCAGCAGAGAAGCTTACGCAAGTCCAGGTGTTTTATAGAGCCAGTGCACTTCACACCTGCCAAGTAACAATAACAATTTTAACAGTTGAAGCCGTTGTAAGAGGAGCTAAGAACCATGATATGTGGTAAAAAGGAAAGTTGTGAATTTATTTGAAGCCCATGGTAAGTCCTGCCTGCACTGGCGGGACGATGAACAAAACTATACTCTTGCAACAAACATACATACCTCTGTTGGTAGAAATAGCATTTTGTTGTGACAAAATTGAATATGGCAACATTCAGTTCGAGGAGGAAGGCAAGTCACATGCTTTTTCCCCCCCTCCTAGTACCATTTCCAAAGGGAGAAACATTTGATGAAAATAATACGTGGACTGTTGTGTATGAAACAGAGGAAGGAGATGAGGATTCTCACGGATCAGAACAGATACAAGGCCATTGTACTTTTTCTCCAAAAGCGGTCAAAAAAAATAAAAGCGATGTGGTAGTAGAAATGTGAAAGAACCAACAAATAGCTTAATATGAGTTAGAAACATTACTAGGGGTTATGCCTAAAATAAAGGAAAAAGACAGGTATTTAGATCTCACCTACTTGTCTGTTGTCGAAGATCTAGTGTGCACCATACCAAAACTAAAGAATATACTTAGGGTTAGCTCACTGCTTATTATTTGCGAGCTTACAATATCATTTGCTTGCTTCTTATTCAATAGGTTTCTCTCCACTTGCGCATTTCCCTCCCTAGGAACACAGCTGTTACTACCCTTTGACTGCATGCCTAGTATCCTTCCACATATGAAGTCGGGGAACTACTTTGTTCTTTTTCACTGAGCTCTCTATAGAAGCATGTGTATTCTTGCTCTCTTCATATGCTAGCTCTCTTCATATGCTGGTTCTCCCTCACTTCCCTCGCCCATGCTCTCAGTGTTGCTCCCCACCTCTCTGAGCTCAGTGCTAAAAACAGAACCACCAGTATATTTTTGCTAGGTTTGAGTGCAAAGATGAGTTTTTGGGGGCTTTGACACACAAAGGCAGTATTTATTGTGCTGGGGAGGGGCAGGATGCTGCACTCTCAAACAATATTTGAATGTCAGGATAGGAGATGACTCTTCGCTTGGAGGCCTAAAAATCTGCTTCTGTCCTGCTAGAAAGCACCAAATGGTCTGAGTACTTGCTGTTCCAAAATAAAATATATTATTTTAAATATTTCAAAGAAATGCAGACACTACTTACTTCATTGTGGTAGCTTTTTGTTTGCTTTACGCCTCCACGATGCCCTCTCTTTCATGCCTACCCATCTTTACAGCTGTAGCTTTAGAGATTTAATTATTGATAAATATTTGTATGGGCACGTCTGTGTGTTATAGAAGTGTACTTTTGTCCGGTATTACCAGCGGATCAAAGAACTAAACTTGGAAGACAGTGGGAACACAACTCCCTAACTTACATAAGGGAAGTGCTAGTGAAGTGCTAGGTAGTCCACAGATAATGTTGGTGGTAGGTAAGCGTGCTCTTGCACGCATAGTATAAAAATATGGAAATGTATTCATGCTCTTGAAACCCATGGCATAAAGATCACAATAAAAAGTGGACTGTAGGGTGGAAAGAGTTATGGACATCGAAAAAGCATCACGATTTAAGATGATAGGGAGTTTGGGTATAATTTGTACAAATGCCAATTTCAGGACCCTGATGAGCTGTAAAAATCCAGAGGTCTATAATAAAGGCAGCTGTAGGTGACAAGAACGGATAAGTTAACACAGTAATGAGGAATACTGCACTCTTACAGTCTTCAGATGTATTGCAAAGAATAGAGAACATTATATAAATAATGTAAAAATGTTCTATTCATACATCAGCAAAACTTTTACTAAACATATTATTCACACAGCTGTGATTAAGTGGGACATCTCTATAGCAGTAGCATAATTCAGACAAGAAATACGAATACAGTTAAATTTCCCTTAAATTAGCTCTAAGGGAGGTTTGAAATATTACCCCAGTGCCCTCTGATGCATTGCCAGGTGGCAAAAGTATCACAATTTGCACTAGAACGCAGAATATGCCAAAAGGCTGAGCTGGTACTGAAGTCAATTTAGAATACAATTTAGAAAAATGATCAAATAGTAACAGGACTCTTGGCTCTGGAGCAGTAAAACAAATATGGTATGTCTGATGTGTACTTCGATCCTGCCCAACAAATCTCCCAGCCTGACACGCTGGTCCTGGCCAAACACTTTAGAACAATTCAGAGAGTTTGGGTAAAGCTTTATCTGAAAAATAATAGCACTCAAGGGATATCTCTGGATCTGGCCCAGTCACCCAAATCACCATGTGATGAACTGATCTTGGAATACATAAAAGGACAGATTTGTGAAATGTGTAGATAAGATGTCTTAGTGCCTGCAATTTGAGGAGATTTGGATATTTTAGAATAGTGATGGCTGCAAATCCTGTAGTCTGTAGCATCGGTCTGAGTATGAAAAAATATGGGTAATTCTAAAAGGGTAAAAGGGACAACAAATTATGTAAATCTATGTTGTGGCTAGCCAGGAGCATTATCCCATTTCATACCAACTTAAAACTTGTAAACTCAAAACAAAAACAAAAAATCAAGTCCTTCAAGCCAAAACCTCAATCGGAAGTATAGTGTTGCACTAGTTGGTGCAAGTGTCTTACTGTGGTAGAATACACCAAGATCCCTTAAAGACCATTTGACCAAGTAGCTTTACCACAAAATGACTGCAAAACATATCTGGGCACTGGTGAGAGGTCAGGTCAGAAGTATGCAAGTACAGAAAATTCTTATACCGCTTCCTGGTGCAGGCATCCCACGCAATGACAGGAGGAGTATGTGCTACTCTGAGGTATGCCTCATAATATGATATTTTGATGAGGTATTGGCCTACAAGGCAAGTGGATAAAAAACCAAAAACTGATCCTGTATGCATGCTGCAACATGACCCACCAATAAATGCTCATCCAGATGCTAAAGGTCAGTTTCTCTGAACTTTCTTGCTATCCAATCCATCAGTAGTCTGATGAAAGATTTCTCAATTGTGAAAACTTCACACTCTGGAACTTGATCCCCTCCCCCCTCTGAATTTAACAAGACTTCTTAAAATTTAGCAAAGGTCTGATAAACTACTTGCTTAATTATAGATATAAGTCTACATGTTATCATGGTCATTTTGCAATACAGCGGATGAGAAACTTAAGGGGGATGAACCCCAACCTCACCCACACCCACCCCCTCTTTGGTTTTAGTTAGAATATACAAATAGCATCCAGGCCTGAATAATATGTGCCGCTGAAGGTGAAGCCAGTGCTTAATTTGTAAAAGAATGAGTGCTGGTCCCTAAAGTTGTGTTCAGAAGCCCACGTGCGGGGTCATTAAATGTCGGCACGCTGAATATCACGGCTATGTAGCCTTAAATATATCTCATGCCTCATTCATCGCTACCTGCCACTCCCTGTCTCACCATCTCTCTCTTGCAGATCCTGCTTTCTTCCTTTCGTGACGGTTTTTTCTCTTCCTCCGTCTTTTCGCTGTGTGTGTTTTCCCTCTCCTGCTGTCAGTAAATGTCTCATGAGTACCGGTGGGCCCTACTGGCTCAAATTAAGCACGGAGTGAAGTGGCAGTTTGCACGCCCATCTACCAGCCAGGACAGGAGTAGAATTTGATGACTACAGCGGAAATCTGGAACCCAGTGGGTACTGGCAACCACTTAGTCTTCCTGTAACCTACAACCAACCTGGAGTCGAGCTGCTGAAGGGGTACTGCTGTATTACAACACAGAGGACTGCAGAGGCTTGTGAGAAGAAAATATATAAGACACTCGCCCCAAACATGCATAAAAAACCGAAGCCAATTAATTCACCCTGCCTGTGCTTTTTAAAGAGGTTAATTTCAGGCTAAACATGTCAATCCGTTGGCAACGCACAGGGCAGGCTCTGACAAAAACACTTACTGCTTGTTTTGTCCTTCAAACCATGAAGTCTCGGTTAACGAAAAAGAAACAAAACGGGGAAAGAGGCACAGGCACAAGAAGAAGAAAATTGAAAATCAAAGCACATCCGCTTCCTGAGTGGCAGCTGTCAGGAAACTGGCAGACAAAAGAGGATGCAGTGCCTGAGCTGCAGTTATATGAAGAGCTGAATGGTGGGCACTGAAACGTGACTTGTATACAAGTGTGTCAATTTTACCGCTAAAGCCTGAACCTAACTACAGAGCAGCAGAGCTTTTGAAAAGATCACTTAATGATATGCTATTTTCAAACTAGGTCTTAGGTCAGTGCTTGTAAAGTCCCATAGTGCTGACTAGGTAGCAATTATTTTGGACTTTGATCTGATCTGTGTTTGCACAGGTATGCTTTTGTCAAAGAACAAAATGAACAAATGTATATGACCATATGCCATAAAAGCACATCCAGACCTTATTATGAATCTGGTGGAGTGCTATCCCAAGAAACCTAAAATAAAAACGTCCTACCATTCAATACCTACAAATAAACCTTTAATGCTCTTCAAGTAACATTTTACTGAGCACTTTTATTCAATGTTCGATACTTCGTTAATACAAAGATGCACAGAATATGTTCTTCATTCATCTAAAGATCAGTTACATTTAGAGATCAACTGCATTTTATATATACTAGTACTCTGCAGGTTTCACCACATTTATATAAAACAACTGCCCCCCACTCAAATCCATCCAGCACACTAACTTTCGATCCATTCATTGATACTGAAAAAACCACACATTCTTTTGATTTATACAAAAAATGAGCTCATATGGCAAATCAATTATCATTCACTAACAAGATTACTATAAATCGTCTTAAACAAATGTTGCCATACAATGCAACTATTTTATACATTTCTTTTGGTTTTTACATTCTGTGAATATCATTTGTGTGGCTATATTCATTGTTTAGTGCTATGCCAGTGCCTACCACTCCACCAGTTTACGAGCAGCCCATGGTTCTTGCGCCCGCATTTCCTGGGCATGAGAATACCAAGCCAAGCCCTACCGGGTGCAGATCAACACATAGTAATATCATGGGCAGCAAGGGGTAGGGGCACAGCACCACCCAATACCCAGAAACACGAGACAGTGGAGTATGCAACACCTCCCCTGCCCCTAAGGAACACCCCACGCGCATCCCACATTGCATCCAGCTCCCTTTTACTAGCGGCTCAGAGAAAGTACTAAATGGGAGTGGAAAAGTAAAGATTGATGGACCTGGAATTAGGACCCGTATGCAGAAAACAACCCAGTAATACTCGGTATTCATATTATTCTCCTTAGAGGGTCCGACAACTCATGCTGCCCGGTGTCTTGTGGGTTTGGGGGTGGGAGGTTTGAATGGTTTAGATCAGTTATCCAGTATCTCCCTGTTCAGACTCTGGTGATCTTTTAACAAAGTCCTCAGTGTCCGAAGTGCGAATACTGGAATAAACAAATGAAGAAACTTGTTAAAGCACAACACAAACCTGATTAGACTGTAGAAGCTTCCTGTAGGAAGGCGTTTAGAAAAGATCCATTCTCGTGTCCTTCGTGAAGGTCAGGTCTGATGTGAGCAGGGAAGGGGATCCAGAGCTTCGGTCCCTGACTGCAGAACATTTACATTTGGAGATGCAGAGAGTTCAGGGCATCAAATGAAGGGTCTGACTGGCAGAGCAGACGGGGCTAACAAAGGCATAGTTTTATACTTTGCTGCTAAGATACACAAGGATTACCCATCAAGAAGGGGACAAACAGGACAATTGATTGGCAAAATAACAAAGCACAAGAAGGGTGCCCATAAAGCAAATTAGGAACACGAGAGGGGACATGTTCTATACACAAAATGGCATTTGCGAGGAGTTTCGGCCATAGTATATTGACTTATGCAGTGAAGGTAACACAACTACTACAGAAGAAGAGGTGAAAGTCTAGTGAACAGAGCATTCCTTGTTAACATTGCGCAAGAATCACAGAAAAGTTTAAACACTGACAAAGGAGAAGGAGGCACTAAGGGACACGTCCTCAGGGAAAGGCCCATAATTGGAAAGCCTGCCAGTAAGTTTTACCATACATTTGCTGATATGTTGGCACCAAAACTGTACACCACTGTGCAGTCAGCAGGTCACCTCCAAAAATCAACCAGAGAGCCTGTGTCAGCCTCTTTACCTAAATCACCTAGGGATCCCCTTCACAAGACTTCCTATAGGTCACTCTTCATGCTAAATACAGATTATGCAATTTTCAGCAAAATGTTTTCAATGAGGCTATACCCGCTGCTCCCCTCACTGGTTCATCAGGACCATAACGAGTTGATTCCAAAACTTAACACCTTCCTTAACGCCTATTTAGAATTCTAGAAGATACCCCGGGAAGATACATTGGTGCAATAATGTCAATAGATCTCAAGAAGGCACTGAACACCCTTAGTTCACAATATTTTTTTCTTTGTACTTCAGCATGTAGGTGTGAGCAAGAAAACAGTAAAGTGGATTACCTTGCAATATGCTAGGCTTGCCAAGTGAGAACAGGCACAACAACATCGATCTCACTTGCAGTACAAAGTGGCATGAGAAAAGGCAGTCCATTATCCACGATGCTTTACGCATTGGCGATGAAGCTACTTGCCTGTGAACTTAGAACAGAGGATGCTAAGGGGTATGCCAATGCAGACAGAATACGTGTCATTATTATAAGCTGACAATATGCTATTATTCCTGAGACAAGAGGATACAGGGATGAGATCCTCGACTGATTGCACAAATGAATAAGGACAATTTTCGGAACTTAAGAGTCAAACAGACTAACACTTGGATTTTCTCTAAAGAGAGTGATCAGGCCACACCAATTCAATGATCTAGATCACTTAGGTGCCACATTCCAACAGATACCTGGGGCATGCATTTGCCACGCAGAAGATCTGAGGGGCGGGGACCCCAAAAGCCACCATGCAATCTTCCATGGAGGATATCATTTTGGAAAACACTACCTTATTCAGTTACCGACAGAACAACAGTGACTAAAATGATCGTGTAAACTCAGCTTCTGTGTCAATATTTCTAATTTATCAATATGGCTCCTACAGCCATCTTCTAAGAGATGGTGGCAGAGCTGGTATGGGGAGACTGCAGACATAGTGTAGCCCCAAACAAGCCAACTCCCAGGGTCAGAAGGTGGTTTGGGAGTACCAGACTTTGAACTCTACTTTCTTGCACTATGGATACAATGAGTTGTCAGATGGTTAGACGATAACCAATTGCAGGAAACTGAGGTGCCCGGAATGACCGGGAAGATGAAGACCTGTCACATCTTTTAATGAAAGCCAATCCAGTAAATGACAAGAGTCCCTGGTTGTTTCATATTGCTCGAATAGATGTGTACAAAGAACTATACCATATGAAGTGGCTCTGCTACAGCCGGGACTGCCGGAAGACTGGATATCATGACTAGAGAATGGCTGAGAATAGTGGCAGACTGCTAAGCTACTGACGACCTTAGGGCCCTAGAGATCCTGATGGAAGAATGCAGACTGACTGAAGGGCAATCCTTGCTAAAAAGACACAATTACAAACTCAATGAGGGAACAATGGAGAAATGGCAGTAAAAAATCTGACACAAAAAGATTTTATAGTAGCTGCTCATTAGAGGCAAAAGTAAAACTAGTTGCACCGTTCCACAGACCCTCCTTAATATATCCAGAACTAATTCCACAAGATTAAATGTGTAATAAGTAATAAGGCCAATGGTATCCAAGCACAGGCAGAAAATGATCAAACAAAATGAGAAAAGCCATTTTTGTCCTAATAAGAGACATGACCCTAATGTGTTGCACAGCCCTGTGGAGAACATGCCCAGCATCCCCAAGCACTGCCTGAGCAGCCAAACAGGTGGCTCAGACCAATCACGATGCTGCCTGAGTCGGAAGCCTGGGTGCTTCCGGTGCTGCCAGCACACTGAGGAGAGATGTGCGGTGGCGGGAGAGGAGTGTGGCAGTGGAGAAGGTTTAAGTTTATTTGAATTTTTTTTCACCTCTGCCCCCACCCACCTCCCTCCCCCCCCATCTCAACACCCCCATTCAGGGGCAGCTGCCACTGTGCAAACCAGTGACGTAGCAAGGAGGGGGTGGTCTGCCCCGGGCGGCACAAGGTTTGGGGGCAGCAGCCTCCCCTCTTACTTGCAGCCGTCACGGGCGGCAAAATGGCTAGCTATGCCACAGCTGCAAACACGTTCTGAACCTATTGTTGGCTGCAGCCCTAGGCAGAGATAAATATTTGGCATATACTTTTGAAATGGATCATTGTTTATCGACTCAGATGCTGCCACCTGTTCTTTCTCTAGCCCTTGGTGACTGCAGCCACCATTACATAAACTGCACGCCTATGGAGAGGGTAGGATTGTGATTTATTTAATGAAGATACTTCAGTGTTCAGGTGATCACGTCCCAACCTACTGCTTTCTAAGCCTCACGCTGGGTAGCAGTTTACCCTGAACCACAGTAGCATTCTGAAACTTCTGACATACCAAGCTTTGTTATTAACTGTTCGTCTATGTTCACTGAACATTAAGGAAACAAGCACTGGGCAAAACAAATAGCTCTGGTGTTGGTTGCCAATTTTTAGCATGTGAATGGTGCGAATGACTTTTGTAAGTCCATAGACAAGGACTACTTTGTGTGTAAGAGCACAATGTGCAAGAGCCGATTGGCATTGTGCTCCATGATGTGTGCTGTGATGGGTATAATAAACATGTCAATGCCCCACAGACAGACTAATGGGAAACTATAACTAGCGGAAAGCCTCTGAGTTGGTTCGTTATACATATCATTTTAGTAAACTCAAAAGGTCTTGGCTAACACTACACCTGAACAAGACTGGCAGAGCCAATAAGTTTCACATAGGTGAAATCTATTGGCTTTGTCAATGCTTTTACATGTTGCAGATGACTTAAGATGAGGCATAACGGACGGAGCTGCCGACTTGGTGAACCGGTTTGGAGTCTCTGCGTCGGCTCAACATACTGTGATCCTGGCCTAATCACATAATTTCCCTATGCCTTAAGAAAAAGAAAAAAATAAAAATAAAAATACTGTCTCTGTGTAATGCAAGTGGTAATGTTATAGTGTGCTCCAATATCTTTGGCCCAGTTGATGCACGGGTGCGGTGGTTGGAGTTTTGACCTGACTGCCATCTTACAGCAGTCACCATTATTTCAACTCTGAGGTTTAGCATGGCTTGCATTTTAAAAGCTTAGATCAGTTGTATGTTGTGCTGGAACGGATGCTGATCCGCGCAGGAGAAATTAAAGCTGGTCCATGAGTAGGTGGCAGTGTCACCAAGACGGGGAGGCAGATTGCACTACTGAGGACAATATTCAAAGGCTAGCAGCCAACCGGGGCTGTGTGCACAGCATTGTATCCCTCTGACTGCCATGCTGTAAGAGGATAGACGGCCCAAGATGCAGATACTGCAAATAAAGCAAAGAGCTGCGGACTCTGGGTACAGGGTTCGAGTCCTAGCATTGGCTCAACATCCTGGGCTCCTGGGCAAATCATGCAATATCCATAGTGCCTCAAAAAACAAACAAACAGGTCTGTGTAATGTAATGGATGCTTTTATAAAGCACACCAATACCTTTGGGTCGAGTTGAGCGGGGTTAGGGGTTTGGGTGAAACCACAGGAGCAGGCGAGGGTTATGGGAGAGGACTGCGGACGCATGGGGAGGACACCAGACACAAGCGCTCTAAGAGTGCACGTAGAAAATTTAAAAAAGAGTGCCATTGGAAGGACACTGGCAACAGGCAGCAGTACTTGCTCCAAGCTCCACAGCTTGGACTAAGTCTCTGAAACCCAGGAGGAGGTCAAGAGGAGCCGCTGACCAATAGGAAGGCAGGAACTGAGAATGACATAAGAGCCAGCCAATGGTAAGTAATGGGCGGGCTCCAAGACCCTTTTAAGATTTATTTTCCATTACAAGAGACTTCGCAAGCACAGCGTAAGCGCTGTGCAGGCGAAACTTAAAAAGACTTGTGCAACCCAAATATTTAACCAGATACGTACAGAACAGAAGGCTAAACTCCTCCGATGGAAGTGTCCAACGAGAGGAGGTAGGCATCTCATTTGTCCCTATGTTTATAACCAATTCAAACTAGCCGGAGCAGTCAGTGCACCCCAATTCTGCTACCAACTACAGACATCGTCACTCAAGGCATACTAGCACTTTAGATATCCCATTTAGTCTATCTTCTTAAAGCCGGCTTCGTTGTGAGGAGAGATCGTGTCCTATCTAAAGACCTAACACCACAGAATGAAAGCAGCTTGAATATATATCAATGTATGCCGTGCTAGCTCCAAGGCGCGCAATCTGTTCACAGCTGAGACGCCTTCAGAAATCTTTTTCACACCAAGTACATTAGCACTTTGTGTTGATATACTCCGGAAAAGCATCTGTTACACAAGAGAAGCAAATAAGGCCAATTAAAGGGAGCGCGCGCGAGCGGAGACCGCCGTCGTACCGCTGCAGCATTGTGCGGCGTCGCATACCTTGAAGTATTTCAGATTACCATAAACTGCTGAATAAACACTCTGTGCAAGATTGCCCTCAAGGAGACCTGCATGTACATTTTTAATTTTCGTTGATGGGGACCCATTAGCGTTTGGAGTTTCGACGTCCCAGATGAATTTTACTTCAGGCGGAAGACGTCTGTGATCAGCATGCCAATGAGGAGAAGCGATTAACAATTATTCCTCAAAGAGCGCCGCTTCAGTCAACTGCTCCAAAGAAACTGCACGTGTGCAAGGGTGAATCTCTGCCATCCGCTGCTGGAAGCGTTGGACCGGTGCCGATTTATTGCAGTTAAATGTCGCCTCGCAGGTGGTAACCCAGCAACATCCCAGATAAACACTCCTGAAGGGACGCCTGCCTCAGTCACCGTTACCAAATAAAGCAGTTCTATTTGTAAAAAGATGAATCCTGGCGTCAAGGCACCAGGGAAACAATCGAAAGTTTGAGCAGAAACCTCTGTAGGGTGTTATTCTAAATTAGAAAGTGACGCACCACCTTAGAATAACTCCGTATACTTGATTAAAGTGTGCTTTTTCGTGTTCAAAATGTTTTACTAACATTTCATATATAAGAAACAGTTATAGGAGAAAATGAATACAAACGGAGACTCAATACTACACCATTACATGCAAAATTGTGTGACTAGGAAGTTCCAGCATTTAAGAGACTTAAGCAATTTAGTTTCGAACATTTCAGTGGGAGTGCACTGTACACCACAGAAAGATACAGAATGCAAAACCAATGGCACTGAAGCCATGGTAACACTTTGGGATGCACAAGGTGGTTGCACAGTCCCCATAAATCCATTTTATGAACAAACATGTTATGGTCTTGCACTTCAGTCTTTGACATTCGTTCTACGCAGACATGTGCTGATGTCACAATCGTGTGGCAACTAAACGTATCCATATGGTAGATACCACCACATAGATTTAGTTTGTCAGTCAATTTCTTTTTCTAGCTAAGATTCTCCTTCACTGCATGAGGGGACTATTATACCATCTCCTTCTTTGCTAAACAAGGGGCGAAGAGGATATTGAACCTGCTTGCAGTTATAGGCATTTATGCATTGGTTTCTATTGACTTTCGAGGATTTCTTAAATACTAAACTTAAACCAATAGCCCCACTCATGAAGATCTACGGCTCCAAGATTTTACCTGCAATTTTATATGGAGCTGAGATCTGGGGCTTTAATAACTTGTCCAAATTGATAACTGCCCAGAATAAATTCCTCCGGTCAGCTATTGGGCTTCCCCAATCCACTCCACGCATCCCTATTTTGTTTGACCTGGGAATTCAGCCTATAGAGGACTGCGCAGGGTATAGACCCCTGGCGTTTTGGCGCCGCTTGTGGACGACCCCCGAACTATCTAACTATGCAAAAGCCCTTCTGGAGATCAAAGGGTTGGAGGGGTCGCATAGGATTCCCTGGTTGTCTAGCATCAAAACCCTGTTATATGATCTCGGGATGCGTGATCTATGGGTTAACCCTGATACAGAAGTTTTCCCGGCAAAAAAGGTGCTTAAGGATGCGTACTGGAATTACATTAAGAATAGGAGATGTGCTTCCCTTACAGGTTCCATAATGACTGCTTCTTTTCTAGTTTTTAAGGATGACTCTGTCTTTGAAAGTTACTGGGATACCATCTTGAAGTTCCTAGATCGTAAGTTGTATCACCAGTTCAGAGTGGGCGCTCTACCACTGCGAGGACTCACCAAAAGTTGGAGTCCTCTTGGTAGTGATAAATGCCCATTCTGTGTTGACAAGATTGAAACCATGGACCACTTCCTTTTTTGTTGCCCAACTTATCAACTTCCCAGACGTATCTGGCTTCGACCTGCATGCAGACTAATGAGCACTCGTTCTGCACAGGTCGCTAGTAGAATTTTGAAAACCGATACTTCCACTCCTATAGTAATAGGTGTTGCTAAATTTATTAGTTGGGCATGGATCCTTAGGGCCAAGAAACTGAAGCTGTAATCTTTGTTCCCTGCTGCCACACAATAGTATCTACTTTGGTCCATGGCATAAACGGCACGTCTCTCTTTGCACTTTATTGTATTTTTTAACATGATGTGATCATTTTTAATTCATTATTTTATCTACCATTTTAAAGGTTTTACAGTCTATTTTTGTATTGTACATGAATTGTTTTGTAGTCTAATTGTCTAATATGTAGTATGTCTTTTATGATGCAAATCGAATAAAGACTTTCTGACTGACTGACTGACTACTAAACTTAATTTACTAGAAACGAAATACATAAATGTTGGTACATTTAGTCACCATAGAACAAAAGTCTTCTTTTGAAAAAGGTTTTTGTGTACAAATATTAAAGGCTTACATACACCATTGTATTTTATATTAATCTCCATTAGAACATCTTTTGCAACTGCTACCAGCTAAGCTTTAATACTCTGGTTTGCTTTAAATTGCTATCTGTTGAATATATCTCTAAAATGAATTACCAATTTTCTATTGTAATAATTTAAAGATGCAAACATAGATGCACTCATGTAGAATTTCTGCAACCCCCCCTCTCCCCACCCCGAGCCGATTGGTACTATCAAAATGTTGCAATTACTAAGTTTTATTTTAATTCTGCAACTAGTAAGTAGTGAGGAACCACTCCCAGCTTTATTATTAATTCACGTGCTGGATTGTGCTCCAGTGAATTTTCTGTACTAAATTCTGCTGACATTACCCTTTTGGAAAGCACTTTCCAATGCTCCTGATATTACTTGCATATTCTCCGTGCAAAGGACCATTTTACGCAGTCAAAGGCTTCATTCCTAAATCAAAGTGCAGAGGTCTGGAGGGCGCCCCGGCCTTATGCCTTTCCGATGATGGTCTGAAGTGGAACAGGATAGCTTGGAGAAGTAAAAGAGGAGAGACACTCACCCGAATTATAGCTAAAGCTCGTTGACAATTTACACAAGTCCATCTTGTGAAGATCACTCACTCCTCGTCCCACCGCTTCACAGACCACCTAAAGCACTCAACAGCAAGTCTTTCTTCTCCCGCTCTTGCTTTTAAGATGTGTCTATAACCTTACCTATTACCAGACACCAGTACATTTGAAATAACAACCTTTATGGTAATATCAAAACTTTTTTTAAGTGAATGTTTTTATTTTTAAAAATAAAAAGCTAATGGAATTTGTCTGATAGCTTCACACTGTGAACTATTTTATGTAGTGCCCGTCCCATTACTGAAAATTATAAAAACAAATCTAATACCCAACAGTCAAAAAACGATTGTTACTCACACACTAGGGCTTACTTTCTTCTCCCCACTGTAGTCAACCTATGTTCAACTTCAGCAACATCAGGATGTCAAGAAAGGGAAAAGACAATTCTACTTTTTGGACTCACTTGGGAAACGAGACAAATGAAGCATTGAAACTCAACAAAAACAATGTCTGTCAAATACCATGATACATTTCAATTAAAGAGACAGGTGGGGAAAATATGCTTTAAGCTTGCAAAGCACCCTCTTTTTTAAAACAATTCTTTATTTATTCAAATTCCACTACATCATCAACAAGTCTGTTGTGCGCATGTTCTGGTGTAATTATCACAATCCAAAAATAAGTAACACAATACACACCCCCGCTTACCATCCTTTATGATGTATAGATAGCCTCAATTAGGGCCTTGAGTGGCCCTTCCTCCATGTAGTGCTGGACGCGCTGGGATTAGAAGGTGGCTTCCCATTGTGGGTACAATTGTTATATGCAAACCCGATGGCAAGAGTGTGCACAGGAAGAGTCGTCTCCCGGAGTCAGACTGTGGAGCGAGGCACACGACAGGGGTGTACCATATCCCCGCTACTCTTCGCCCTGGCTATGGAGCCGCTGGCTTGCCGGGGCGAGAAGAGGATGGGGCTACAGGGGTCTGCTGACCAGAGGGACAACACACCATATAGCCTTGAACGCGCATGATCTCCTGATATTCCTCAGCGACACGGTGGAGGATTTGAAAGGAGCTCAGACCATGCTGAAGACCTTTGGCAGCCTCTCTGGGCTGAAGGTCAATTGGCAGAAATCAAGATAGTTTCCCGTGATGCCTAATAGGCCCCAGCCAATGGCGCTGGACAACCTACATTAGGAACCCAGCTGTCTGGCATACCTAGGAGTGAAGATATATCATGGAGCTGCAGAGCTGCTGGGGGACAATGAAGGCAGAGCGATAAGCTCTCTCCGTTCCTCTGTGGCTTTTAGAAGTCCCTGCTGCTGTTGGTAGGTGGCAGAGTGGCCCTTCTGAAGATGTTGGCTCTGCCAAGATTACTGTATTTCTGTGGAGCCTTCCCAGTGTGGATCCCACGTGCGGTGTTTAGAGATCTGGACTCGCTGATCATATCGTTCCTATGGGGAACGGGCTGCAGGCGGGTGGCATTAGCCACGATGCAGTGTTCCACGGTGACTGGCAGTCCCAGACTTCGAAATGTATTACCTTGCAGCACAACTTAACTGGTTGATTCAATGGCTGGCAGCAGGACAGAACACAGATAGGACACAATACCCATTTGGTCCGGCAGCTTCGGTGCAAGCAAAAATACCACTGCGGGCAGAGAGGCAAACCATGTGAGACACAATTAAGACTAAGACAATAGATAAATGCTGGACTACATATCTGCAGCACGTGGATTGCAGAACCCCCTATTCTCCTGACCTACCCATTGCCTTGCTACGACACCTTTCGCACCGGGGGAACTGGACGAGCCTCGACACCTGGGAGGAGGCGGGAGTGAGGATGATAGGAGATCTCTTTCAGGACTCAGAGTTGCTCTGCGTTCAAGACTTTCGAGCAGAGTGCGATTTACCCAGCGGTCACTTCTTACTGTACAGAGCCCTTACTATGGGAATGAGAAAGCACTGGAGGACGGGATCCGTAGAGCCTCGGGCCCTGGACTGCTGCCGATATGTTGCCCTGTCGGTGGGAGAGATCAAAACGGTCTCCTGCCTATACAGAGCAATACGCTGCAACATCCAAAATCCACTGGAATGGTTGCGACTGCAGTGGGAGGAGTACTTAAAATTAATTAACTACTATGTTCTACACAAGGCATAACTCACTCAGGCACGCAACAGACTATATTTCCAAGCCGAAGCAGCAGTCTGCCCCAGATGTGGGAAAAAGGAAGCTCACGTGCTGCACATGTTCTGGGAGTGCCCCACACGGAGTGTATTCTGGGAGGAGGGGCTACATATAGTAGGAACAATTTCAGAAAAGGGGATCCCACACAAACCAGTCCTAGGATGCTTTTTTCCAGTCCAGGGAGGACCAGGCTTGGCAGTTGGGGCTGGACTCTTCCCATTGGGGGCAGGGTCAAGACTGATTTGCATATGGCTGGGTTCAAACTGGAATGGCATGGGGAGCAAAAAACAATGGATTTAGGCACTGATCTCTGTACTGGGGTGAATGTATGACATTGTTCTGCATTCGTTCCATCAATGGTTCTTTTTGCATCATTTACAAGACCGTCATGACCAGCACTCCTGTTTATCTTGCAGACAAGCTCACCATCTAAGGTAGTTCTTGGCACACCCATAGCCATGGGCTGTAGCCAGGACACCATCTGACTGCAGTCTAAGATAAGTAAAAGAAAATTAACTAGGCAGCGGGCCTTTTTTCATCTTAGCGCCAGGACACCTCTGGGTAACAGTGCGCTCTATAAATGTGAAAAATAAATAAATAAATAAATATGTACCCAGGATCTGGAAGAACATCCCAGTAGCCATTAGGACTGCCCATAAGCTGCTCCAATTTAGGAACAAATTGATGACTCCCCTCCTTGAAGAGCACGACATCACAATGCATTAGCAGTGCACAACCCAACTACCTCTTCTATCACCCGTTGACTTTATGCTTGCTTTTGACCCTGTACACCACTCTGCTGTCTTTTGGCTAGGTGTGTGCTATAGATCTACTTTATATATATACAAACAAACCGGAACAGGAGGAGCATGGACCCTTACACTTGCAACCTCACCATTAAGTTCACATAAACAAACTTCACAGTCCTGAAAAAAAGGGACCAACATTAATCTGATAAAGGAATATGGAAAGGGTATTCCCAGTTCACTGTGCTAAAGCCCTTCTCAGAATCAACAAAGAGAAGGGCACTAGGGCCTGACAGGCAAACCAAAAAATCTAAATATTTTGAAGAGTTTGCCTGGTTGCCTCAACATTATATATGAACAAGGTCAAACCTTATATACGCCAGGACCAGGGAAGTGTGTCCTATGAAACTCACTCGTAGTATTACCATTCGGACATGTCCTTAGTAATGGAATCAATCAACACCAACTGGTGACATGAGCACAACAATCAATTGATCATTTGCTGAACTCATAAAATACTGTTTAAACCTCTCCTTCCTTAGTAGAAATGTATTTGGATCATCAAGCAATAACATTGCTATAAATGAGTGACTTTTGTGCAGGCGGCATGGTGCTCATAGAAGTGTATAATTATTATACAGGGCTACTTGAAAATAATGTGACAACCAAGATTGTTGCAACCATTCTAAACAACATGAATCCTGCCAAACGTCTGAGGATTTCAATGTGAATACATCAAATCACAATCAAGGGTGTATTGTTGACATTTCAAGACATTCATGAATTGGTGAAAAGAGGGCCCTTAATCTGGCGCACAAACTCCAATCTAAGGTCAGCAATAATGTAATGGGGATAAATAACCTATCTATAAAGCAATTCTGAAGGTATTAAAGAGCACTGCTACAATTTGCGATTACTATTCCTCCAAATGTACCTAATATGGAAATCAGGATATAGACTAAAGTGAATATGTCCTTACTTTACCTAATTGCCGATACTCGCTATGTCATACAATCACAAGTCAAATCCGCTGCCACCATGCATTCAGCCTCAAGAATATGATCCACCTGCATCTCAACAGGTCGGACGTATCTCACACAAGAATTTGAACCTGCCACAAGTCCACTGCCGGTACAGACGAATGGTAAACCCATGAGCGACAAATAAAAACCTGTAGATACACTCATGTGGGTGCCAACATTTCCAAGTATCTTTGATACTCAAGGGGTTAACCCAACACCTAATTTGAAGCCTCCAACTATCATGAATCCTGCCATGACCGCATTGAAGTCACTATGATGGTGGCACCTTGAGGAACATCAGCAAAAAGTCGAATGGGAGTTTTGTCATCGCTTTAATGAGAGGTTGGGGTATGTAAACAGTTATCAATGTCCAGGATCACCTGTGAAGCAACAGAGACACATAATGTTGCTACTCTGCCTTTATTCAGAAATAAAGGGGAAATTACTATATAAAAAGATCAGCTCTTGTGAATCCTGTATGCACGACTTTGGTGTAACCAGAAGCCACATTTGGTCACCAATAGGAGAGACCCTCCAACATAATCGCCCTATGTGGCTACTACCTCAGAAACTGCAGAACAGCTCCATCTTTAAATTGTTTGGCCAATTAACATTTGAATTCATAATGTAGAAGCTATTAAAGGCATGCCATGCAGCAATTATGTCAAAAGAAATTACCTACACACAGTCAAAAAAGGGGCGAGAGGTACTACCCTTCCTTTGTCATCCCTAAGCACATTTATAAACCCACACAAAAAGGAAGCGGAAAATCAAATCAACCTCACTTCCTAATAGGAAACCCTCAATGGTTTTGAAACTGCCCTCACATACTAAATAGTGTCATGCCTCATCATAGGGCATGCTACAACACTCAGGCACAGACCAACGCTCAGAAAGGAGCAAAAAACAAAAAAGATTTTTTGAAGGCAAAAATAGCCTTACAAAAGTAGGATCCTCCAAACACAAAAACCTTAAAACTACCTAAGAGAGTGCCCACCTAATTGTATTCTGGGCCTCTCTTTATAGGGTTAAAAAATGTCAGTATGGGTATACCTAGACCCTTAGTGCCCTGTTCCCATAAATATTGTGTTCATCAACATATTTCGGCCTTTCCACCGCCCCTTAGAGTCGACGGCCTTTGTAAGGATGAAGGTCCGTGTTTTTCTCCCCTTACTGCCACCTTCCTTACTCAATAGTAAGTGGAGATAGGGGATCAAATCCTGGCCATACTTGCCCATTCCAGGCACAGTCTCAGGAAATACCTGGAAATAGTAATCTTAAAATCATTTCCATACTATTTGAGGGTAGGCTCCCGCTGTTTACCACTTTTCAAATCATACATGTGGTACACTGATCCAATGATTTATCTTACACACCACACCGGTGGAAAGTACTGTGAACAAACACCATAACATTTTTCCATAAAACCCATCCCAGAACTCCTTACCGGAATTTCACTAACATCGTTACAAAACCAGGGGAGGAGTGGGAGAGTTACCCTGTAGTCACATGCTGTATGGGTAAAAGGGAAGATCACCAATATATACGGTACCCGTCTGTTGTGTACTATACTGCCTTCCAGAGCGATAGGAGCAGACCCCTCTATTCTGTTTTTCACGTTTTCTGTGTCACTGCTAAGATATTCGGCATCAACTGAAGGCTCACCCCCCCCCCCCATGCGTCCAATGCATATTGTATCATTGCACCGTTATCCAGATACTGAGGATCCACTCAAGGGCATCTCACATGTTCCCATCCACAGTCATGTGGAATTAAACAATTATCTCAATGGAGACCCACATTTTGCTGTGGTGGATACTCAATGTGCACTGTACTTTTTGGAGGGTCCCCACCTAACTCTCAGATATTCAAAATCCGACAATATGGCCGAGATTGCACATGTCCGTGCTTAAATAGTGAGAAGTCAATACTCCCTTCTTGCTTATATTCCACAGTGCTTAGTAATGGAGTTGCTCCCATGTAACCTCCGTCCCCTGACCCGTGTGCGGGTTACGATGCGGTGCTATTCTATATGGAATCATACTGCCCCCCCTGCCCGATTTCACTTACTTCATCCAAGGTCCCATACCACCCCTACTGCCACTCACTTCCCTCCAAAGTGCGGTAGCATACTGTCAGACCACCATCTTGTAGCTGTCCTTGCTGGAATTCACGAGTCATGTTCTCTTCCACTCAAATACCAGAGCCTCAAAACACTGTTCCCCTCCAAGATCTGCTGCCATATTGGATTTCCGCAGAGTCTCAATAGGAGCCTGTATTCCCCAATATGGACTCAACAGCCCACCCCACGTCCTGAAGCTGCAAATCGGGCTCAAAAGGCCTAGCTGTGTAGTACTAGCTCAAATTAGCCTATTGCCTTCATCTCTCTCTGCCTCTTTAATTTCTTACTGTGTGGCACTGGCACTGATAAGCCTAACTCATTCATCTCTCTCTACCCCTTCCATTTCTTTGAACAGTCTAGCATCCTGCCGGAAAGAAGATAGGGGAGCAACTGACTGGTCACCTCACAAGTGCAAGATGCACAGAGTTCAGCCATCCTAGCACAGGCAATACTGACCATACTGAAATCAACCAGGGTCATTAGATTTAGGATCTTCAAACTCCAAGCCATCTCCAGCCATCTTCAAGTCCATCTCTGCCAGCTCTGGTATAGGTGGGTCACTTTGAGTGTCTCCGACGAAGATACTGTTACGTCCTTTTCGTCTTCGGTTTGGTACCCAAAGTCTCTGGGGATGACCCATAGCCATGACTTTGAAAAGATGATCTACAGAGGACCGCCCAATCCTAAGCTGCTTAAGGCAATTTGTAAGAGAAGGTTTAAGTTTAACATCACTTTTGGCAGAAAAATGACTATTCAGTCCAACTGGACAGACCTCAGATTCTTTTTTACTGTCTCAAAGCTTTTGGCAAGCCAGGTATAGCCTGGGAAAAACAGGACTATGTGGGACTTTTTCTAACATCACATACAGGAGGCAGCGGGATGAGTTTAGCGCAAAGTCAGTCTTTGTAATTGACTAGTTTGGAGATGACTGGTTGAGGGGTGCCCCAGGAGGGAGTCTTGATGCCAGCACATAAAGCATAAGGAACTTTTTGATGGGATCAGCACATGGGCTAGTTTTCCAGCAGCAGTTCCTGTCGTGACCCGTGCCCACTCTCAGGGATGCTCAAAATATGACAGTTATCATGTGTGCATCCCCAACACGATCCTCCAGGGATTTAGTTGTTCTTGCTAGTTGGATGGTTCTCTGCTTGAGGTCCTTAACTATGCCCTGGGTCGTCAAGCTGATATACCCTCCCGACAATGTCCATGACCCTGCCCATATTGTTGTCTTTTGTTTAGAAGCAAGAAGAAAAGGTAAGCTAAACTAGTGTTCCAAGAATTTTATTATCATGAGGACACAGTGAAGGAACGAGTAAGATCACATTAACTGCTTCTCAAATTATGCAGTTTTATGAGTCAGTCAGATTCTTATTATGTATATCTAGGTGTTAGGAACTTGTTACAAGGCTCACGCAGACCTAGACTAGTGTATCATTATAGGTTTTGTAAGCTGAATAGTGGGGTTACAAAGGGAACATCTGTCTATATAGTAACAGATTTGCAGAAATGAGTACACATGTATTATTAGCTTGTCTTAGTCATCACAATACAGTTGCGGATTGCCCCAATCTTAAAGGACATTAGTCACATTTCTATCCTGGTCTCTACACATTTCCAAGAAGGTCAAACTTTGATTACAGCTGAACAGCCTTTCTGGCTGTTCCTTTCTATGTTCACGTTTTGAATTCACTTCATTGGTAACACTGTATTTACAAAAAAACAATGTATACAAGAACCAATATGCTTTAGGAGTGTTTCACCAACTAATGTTAGTAATAAACTAGGATGATTTGACATCCCACATTTGCCAGGACTGTCTCAGTTCCTTGGACATCCGTTTCACCATATTTGAGAAAAATAAATACAGGTCCCAATTTTGGAGAGAGATTCTGGTCGGCAGGCTCTTTAGAGTTAAAATGTTGGCCATGCTCACATGTACACCAGGCCCTTCTCCTTTCATCACCGCAAGGCTACAACAATAGCCGGAGCAATGTCTTGCCCTTCAGCAAGTCGTTAGTCAGGAGGCATCTCTGGATCACTGGCCTACTCTGGGACTTCATCACCTGAGGAGGGCATTTGGCTCATTAATGATACATTATTTAGAAGTGCCTTGGTGAAACATTTTGCAGTGCCTTGGTCCAACAGCTTCTAAATGAGCTTTAAACAATAGCCATGTCGAGTCCGAAACAGGTATTTTCCCTGTGTTTACATATGAAATTAATTCCTCTCTACCCATCTTCTTAGCCACATGTCCTTCCAAAAAATACATCTCTATGTATTTCTCTTTGCACCCCTTATCTTTTTGCACTTTACTTAGGATTATCATCTCATACTGATTCTAGTTCACATTCATGTGAAGTTGCTTAAGCAGTGAAATAGGAGAAAATGTAAGAGTAGAGCTACATGATATGCTCTGTCACTTGCAGAACCTAGAAGGGTCAGCTCCTTCCTGACAAAACAATCAACTTCAATGATCTTGGAACTCTCCAGTTTTTCCATGCCTGGCATCAACAGCTTATTCAGTCTACTTAAGTCTGACCTTTGAAAGGACAACTGAAAAAAAGATCTACTGCTAACCACACACATAGTGTGGGTTTTGGATCCAACCCTTTCAACAATTGGCTTTCTTCGACCAGCCTTTTTCAGGCAATGGCTTGAGACTTTGTCAATCAGAACTTGGCTCAGACCAGTGGACTAGTATTCCTTTTCAAAACCTTATTTGGTTTTTACTTCTATATTTAAATAAAAGAACAAAATTACAGTATATAAAACGAATCAATACATCTACACTCAGTGCACAATAAAACAGCAAGGCATAATAAAGCCTAGAAATGTAAAAAGACATTATTACAACAACCACTCAGTAATGGACAACCCGTATGATCCAATTATTTCCTAATACATAGGACGTGGCGTAAATGAACGCAAACAGCGGAACATGCTTGGGCTGATACTAGTTGCTGAAGAAAAGTTAATAAAAGAACACAATTCTAAACAAGTGTCTCATCAGAACAGTCTTGATGAAACTAGTTCTAGGGCAGTCAAAAAACGACAAAAAAAACATTAAACAGAGCATACCCCGAGTTGAAACATTATCACATGGTCTTGTGCCTAACTTTCGTGCTCAGTCATTACAGGGAGGAAACTACACCAGGCGCTGTACCTCGTTGAATCTAATCTAGTCAACAAGAATCTCTGTTGGGAGTCCTGCTCATTCATCAAACAGGATTATAAACCCAATGATGGAAATAATATGAGACAGGAGTTGACAGTGCTTTTAAGTTCAACTTGGTGTCCTCTCTCTTCCTCAAACAGCTGCAAACGATATGCTTACTTTCTGATTTGCACATCCCACCTAAAGTTAATGGATCATTAAATATATCGGGTCTCCCCAACAAGATAGTTCAATTTTGGATGTTCTTCAAGCATGGAATTTCAAGACCCTGCTTGAGGGCAAAACAGTCCATATGATGGACCCTTTAAATCTTGCCTCCTCATTGGTCCAGAACCTATGCCACAATAAAAGCAGAGTTAGTTTTATAAGGGCATCTGTATACTGCAGGCCTAATTCTCTATGGCACAAGAATGACACTGCACTCTTAAGGAGTGACAACATTCTCCCGAGGCAGGCAGTTTAGCAATTTGTAAAAAAAAGGGGCCGTGACATGCCTTCAAATGCCAGCCCCATATGTAGCCACTGAGATACATTTTGTCCAATATATGACAATCATATGTTTTAAGGCTTACTTTGGAGACAAATCCAAAATACTATGTTATTGCTCTTATAAATTGGTAATTCCTGCTGTTAATGTGTTGTTTCCACCTGCCTCTCGCATCAAAGTTAACTACCAAACAAGAAAAATTAACGGTAAGCTCAGGTTGCTTGTATAACACCTATGGGAATTGCTGAAAGTATAAACAGAAGTCATAATACATGTTTTAACCAAATTGATTTTAAGGTCCAACTCTCCCATGAATAAAGCAACATTGTCCAAAAACATTTGCACATCTACATGTGTGCGGCCCGTGGAGTAGTAATCTCTCACCTAATTCTATTGGTTGTATTCTTCCACCTCCAATCAAGTGCTTGCATTCAACTGCATGAGAGACTACTTTACAACTGTAATCCTCTCTTGAGGACTTCCTGCCATGGATCTTACTCTTATGCGCCAACAGCACATCTGCTACAACATTAAACCAAGCTCCATGTGCCAATGCTCGCTTTTACCTATGCATTCATTTTTTTCCTATAACAAATGCAGGAATTCAGTTCTTGAGTGTAAAAAAAAAATAAGACGTGATACAGGGACAAACTGGAATGTGGATTACCTCTTCCTTGAGCTTGCTAAAACGTGTTGAAATGGAACAAAGTAAACACTCTAAACCGTCAGCCGTTCTGGTCTTGGTATGTAGTCTGCTTTACAGTACTATGTAATATGGCTTTGGAGGTCTCCTCCTTTGCAAATTCTCCGATTATAGCCCTACCGTTATTGCCGACATCATTTTGCCCCACTTCTAGGTCTGCAGCCTTTCTCGGTTTTTGGTTTTAAAAATCTGGTCACGCTTCAGAAAGGTTTTTATTTTACAAAGAAAAGCAAATAAATATGAACCTCCCACTAAAGAGTGAATGAATTTCCTACAACTACTGCTGCTAGAGCTGCAGCACTCTTAGGGTTCTACTACTTTAATGCTGCGAAATAGCACATTTTTCAAATCTGATGACACAACTGATCTCATGGGTTCGGAAGTCTCTGCTTCCTAGACGCACGTTGGGGCGTTGGGACTTCGACAAGATGGAAAACATAATAAATGGTTTCAAAATGCCGAGGCCATAGTCGTCTGTTGATCACCTCACAGGCAAACTTACCAGAGCAACTACGACGATATGGATATTAATCTTGCGGTATTACGTAACACCGTAACGGAGAGAAGTTAATGTGCTATTCTATAAAAGTTTATCTGCTATTCAATAGAGAATTACAAAGACCCAAAGCACAGAGCTATGTAATGGAAAAACATATTTCACTTTTACTTTAAGCATACATTTATGTGCTTATCTGCACAGCTGAATTGAAATTATAAGGTTTGATCATATTATATACGTTGAACTGCCATGCCACACGGAAGTACGTCACCCAACAACGTGACACTGACTTTCATTGCAAAGTATAATTTAGGCAAAATTGTTATTAGTGAGACTGTGGTACGCAATGAAACTTGCTTAGTCACATCACTTCTGAACTTCAAAACAGCAAATTAAGGTTAGCTTCCATAAGTTCACCAAAATAGTTTAAAACAAACATAAGCAATTACAGTAATAATGTGTATTACATTTCTAGTTTTTTAGGTCGAGCTTGGGCAGCGCATGCGCTGCTCTGCGAGGCATGCTGTATTCAGGTATGGACTTGAAGCTTTGCCCACTCTCTGCCCACATTTTTCATTGGCTTGTGTCATTTTCTTTTGGGAACTGTAGCTTTTCACTCAATAGGCTTATTGGTCCCTCCTTAGTACCGCCTGGTCTCATTTTGTAACCTCCAATGAGGACTCCCCCTGTTACATGTGTTGTTACTCGGAAGGCTTTAATTACAGCCTCTGAGCACTATTCTTAACTGTTTTTCCCGCTCTCCTCCATCGCTTCAATTTCTTTTTCTATAGCACGGCACGCCACCCTCATTCAGTGGTGGCCGTGACTTAGGTTTATTTGTGGCGTTTTTTTCTTTTTACGAATAACTTTTGTTTAACTGCCCCATGCGTCACTTTCACTTTAATGGTGGCCGCGACCTTTTCCTTAGATGAGCCGCGCCTAAGGAAAGGGGTGAGGCCGCCATTAAAGTGAAAGCGTGGTATGGGGTGCTTTTACACACAAAAAAAGCATTTATTTGTCAAGTTGACAAATAAATGAATTTTTCCGAAAAAGCGCCCCATACGCGCTTTTGCTTTAATGGCAGCCGACCCCTTTCTTTATATATGGCTCGTCTAAGGAAAGGGACGCAGCCGATATTCAAGTGAAAGTGCCACATGGGCACTTTTGCAAACAAGCATTTGCAATGCAATAGATCTTGCACTTAAGAGTTTTGTAAATGCAAGACCAATTGCATTGCAAATGCTTGTTTTTCTAAGCACACCTCACCTCCATTTTCAGAGCATTTCACCTTGACACACCATCAAAAGCATACATTCCTCTGTTGCACATATTTAGATTTTGTCAAAAGCATGCATGCGCGGTCAGTGAAAGCTATTGCAAATAAATAAATTAAAGCTTAATAATTGGCTTAGAGCCCTCACCATACTTACTACTACTTTACAATTTGTTTGGCTCTCATTACCTTGCTTCTCATTGGCCAGGTCCTACTGCTGATTCCACTTTGTCTTGGACTCTTCCTACCGTCTGGTCGTACCATGGAGCTTGGACCAAGCACAATTTTCTGCCTCTGCGGCCAGTGTCCTTCCACTGGCTGCCGCTTACAGAGGTAGTTTTTTTTTGTATCCTAGCACTCCTTAAGTGTGCATGTGTTTGCAGGGCCCCTCTCCCACTCTCCTTCCTTGTTGTTTGCCATGTCTCCTGTAGCTTAACCACCACCTCCGCAGCACTGTTTTACACATATACACAGCATGAGCTGCTGTGCAACAAGTCTTAAGAGAAAAAAAGCGCCACGACCAAGTCAACGATGGCCGCGTCATATTGCTTTTTTCCCCCTGAACTTATAGCCATGTCGCACAGCAGCCAGCGCTGCTGGGCAACATGTCTAAAAATATATAAACAAAAATGATAGATTTTGCAGAAGCAAAACCTATTGGCTTGTTCCTTTATGCAAAGTTTAACAGTATTTTCATATAACCAATTTGTTTACTAAACAGGATATTCCTCACACCCATCTTGGGAGTTACTCATCATCAAGCCATTCCAAAACACTATTGCCCTGTGCTCAGTGTGGGAATGGCCGCAGGGTCTGGCCCTGCATTTAGCCCGCTCAACCCATCTCCCATGAGCAGCCAACCCCACACCGCCAAGCCTTTGGTGGTAGGTAGGGTTGGGCACGGGGAAAGTGGGTCTGCTGGCTTTATGAAAGGGTCTGCATGTAAACATGTATAAATCACACCTATTATCTTTGTCAAATAAACATCAATAATTATAACCAAAAGCAAGTTTCATTAATTCACACAGTTCGTTTGATAAAAGCAGTGCTTAATTTGTAAAAAAAAAAAAATAATAATAATAAGTGCCTGGGTATTTGTCAGGAGGCTACTGAAGCTTACACCACCCATTCCCCGACACTGCTGCCAATGACAGTACAAATACATCTACTAACCACCACACTCCTACAAGTGTGACACGTCAGACTATTCCAGGCCCCAAAGCTATAAAGAATGGCTTGGGTGACAGGTATTAGTTTTTTTTTTAAACATATACTGAATTAATAAACAACTGTTGCCATGCTCATCTCTAAATGAAACAAACAGCGCCATGATTCTGCAGTCTGTCATAAGTGCCTGTGTTAGCAATTAAGTGCTGGTGCCGAGCACCGGAAACCACTGGATCAAATTAAGCCCTGAATAAAAGAGACCATCTTTAAAAAGAATATTTAAGTTTTACTAAAAAAAAAAAAAATGTCCGAGTCTTTTTCAGCGGTTTGCAATCTCCACAGTGCACCCTTAGAACCAACCACAAGGGGGATCTGCACTCCAGTTGAAGAGCTCAGAGGTCCAGCTCCGAGAGCTTTGAAAAAAAAATATTGTTAAGTTCTCCTCAGGGGCTCAGGGGACGGTTTGTTTTAATGTTGCTGGGGGGCTGTTAGACTCCTTACAGCACCCCACAACACTGATTAAAAAGGCTTGGTGGTGCCCGCACCTTCTAGGGAATATATTTAACAAGCATTTTTAATGCAACAGGTCTCGCATTTACGCAACTTTGAGCTATTGGCATTGTAAATGGCAACGCCTTTTATTCAGGTTTTGTGTTTTGAAGCATAAATAAAACGCATTGTCATTTACAATGCTAATAGCTCAAACTCGCGTAAATGCGAGACCTATTGCATTGCAAATGCTTGTTTGCTAATTGGTACGCTGTTAGAGACCGCTATTATTCGGTGGCAGGGTCTATTTTTTGTCCCAGTCCGATCACGTACACCACTTTCTTCCTTCCTAACCAGACAATCGAGCAGCAGCCTAGTCTGTCCTGCCAGAAACAGATTGTCACCGCCAGGCCCGTGACTCATTCACCTCAGGTTGTACCGTACCTAAACCCCAAATATAAATACGCTATGTGCAGCACCAGCATAGTCAAGGGATGGGATATGAGAAAGCCAATCGTCGGCTCCACAGCCAACCAACACTTTTAGAATTCTGTATGGCGCACTAGGATTGGCTGGGTTATCCTCCATGGACCGAACCACAGGTCACGGTGCATATTAGCAGTACCGCACACTTCCGGGTGGCTCGCAGAATATGTTCTGGTGTGGGATTGGTCGCTATGTAACCCGGAAGTGTTACATTTATAGACAAATGACATCCGTTGATATATCGGCTGTGGACGTCGGTCGGGCATGAAGCTAAATTTACTGCTGACCCGTGTAAGTAAAGGGCAGGTGGTAACCGTTTGTGCGAATGATAGTAAAACACCTCGTCTGACAGGTAGATCTTACAGTTATTAGGTTTAATGTCACCCGAGATCTCAATCTATAGTTTTAGCCGTAACATGTGCATCCAGTTTGAGACTAATAAATCTACATGTAATGTTTGTGTGTAATGAACAGAGGTCTTTGAATTGTTTCCACCTGTGTTGGGTGGTTGAGAACGGGAGCATTCTCTCAAGCTAACAACGTCAATCTGCACTGATACACTCTCCCTTCACTCGTAGCCTCACAACCACAATTCAGGAAGCTTTACACGTCCTTACATAATAAAACAAGCGCTCGCCATGATGTTTTCGTTTAGCTTTTTCTGCCGTCCCACTAGGACGGCCTCGCCTGCTAAAAGGTTTCTTATCTTTATGGGGCCATGTGTTTGGCCCCATAAAGATAAGAAATCTTACTTCAGAAGGAAAGCAGGCGAGGCCGTCCAAGTGGGACGGCAGAAAAAGAGCGAAAACGTCACCAACAGCTCTTTCTCAATGGCTGGCCGCCGTTTAGCATAAACGGTGATGCCGGCCAATGGGAAAGAGGGGCGGGCCTTAAAGCCCTTTACTGAAAAATCCCCAAAACATTAAATCTCGCCAGCGAGACCTAAAAAGCCCTTGCAGGGCATTTTGGGACACACCTTGGAAGGAGCAGTGAATAATAAATGAGCGTCTCCTGACAGGTATTTATTATTCTTTTTTTAATTATTGGATGTCCCATTGCTCACCCAAGACACTCACATGTTCAGCTTTTATTGGTGGACACGGCAGGAGCCTCAGGGTCCCCGCTGGACCTTTGCAAGTGGCCCTATGGGTTGTGCAGGAGCCGACAACCATTTGTGAAAAATGTGTTAAAATTGGGATGCGCAACTGAGGCACCCCACAGCATTTTTTATGTTTGGGGCTACAGGAGGGGGGGTGGCAAGCCCCAAGACCAGTGCGGCCCCTGCTGGCACCACTGGCATAAGACAGCCACCTTTTCATTTTTTGGTGGGCGCCCATAACGGACGGCCCTTTCCGAACCCCGTCCCCTTTCACTCTGCATCACACTTGCCAACACCAAACGGAGCGCACTGAACGTTTTTTGAAGATTGGTCCACAATAGTTAGAGAGGTCAAAATTATTAGCGATTAGAATAGAAATGCTGTATTTGTAAATGCATTTATGAGCAGCCGTTGGTGCATTCAAGCACTGGACTGTCAGGCACGTACCTTATGCTGGCAATGCTCGGCGATTCCGCCCCAAGCCTGCATCGTTCTAACTGACTGGCCACAATTTGCCTTTCCACCTCCAGCTCTCTGGTGAGCCGCTGAAACTGCAGCTCCTGCAAAAGAAACACAAACATGAGTATTACAACCTCAAGATGAAATCTGAACAGGTTCATGCATTTGAAACGGTGCTAATTTCAGGAAAAAAATTATTATACTGTGCCATTCCTGCTCACTTGCCCAAGGCAGATTCTTACCATTCGGGAAATGAAATCACATATTGGAAACAGCAGCTCCAGTTTTCTTGATGAATTCAACTGACCGAAATAAAAAGGTTACAACAAGCCAACTATGGGGACTAAACAAAACGTCCTGCCAAAGTAAAATAATTTGCCGATCATACGAAGGTGCTAAACAACAATACCACAAGTTAATCTATGTAAAGTAGTGAATATGCTACTTACCAGTATGCATCTGTTCTTGGCATGTAGGGCTGCTGACATTCATATCTGTGCATAGATCGCCGCCTAGTGTTGGGTCCGGATGATTGCATATTGTTGTCCTGGAAGAGTCTTCGAAGTATCATGAGATAGGTGGCTCCTCCCCTGGACTACAGTGCGCATGGGCATCCTCTCCATCCTCAGATTGTTTTTCGCCATTGTGGCAGTGATGGAGTAGATACCGTAAGTGATGACCATGCTATACAGTAATTCTGAGTGCTGCAGCCACTACAGGCGCCGGGGAGGAGGGTGGGCGATATGAATGTCAGCAGCCCTACATGCCAAGAACAGATGCATACTGGTAAGTAGCATATTCAGTTCGAGGCATGTGGGCTGCTGAATTCATATCTGTGCATAGATCATATAGCAGTCCCTCCATTAGCGGCGGCTGCCCGTGCCAGCTGCAGCAGTCTGAAAAAGGGTCTTGAGAACAGCCTGTCCTACAGCTGCCTGCTGTTTTGAATGTACATCTACACAGTAGTGTTTTGTAAATGTATGTATAGTGGACCATGTGGCTGCTCTTCATATTTCCTCTAAAGGAATATTCCCTAGGAAAGCCATTGACGCCCTAACTTTCGTGTGATCTCTGGGAGGAATCGTTAATGTGCGTTTAGCTTTTTCATAGCAAATTTGAATACATTTAACGATCCATCTGGCTATCCCTGCTTTGGAAATGGCGTTGCCCTTGTGTTGTGGAGAAAAGGCAACGAACAGTTGTTTTGTTTTCCTAAAATCCTTTGTTCTGTCTATATAGTACATGAGGGCCCTCTTTACATCTAGTGTATGGAGCATTCTCTCCGCGAGATTTTCTGGATTTGGAAAGAAAACAGGCAGTTCAATAGTTTGATTCATGTGGAACTGCGATATCACTTTAGGCATGAAAGTGGGGCTAGTGCGTAGTACAACCCTGTTTGCATGAACCTGTATAAATGGCTCTTGAATGGTTAGTGCCTGGAGTTCACTAACTCTTCTCAACGAAGTGATTGCCACTAAGAAGGCTACTTTCCAGGTGAGGAATTGAATCTCACATGAATGTAGAGGTTCAAAAGGTGGACCCATCAATCTGGTGAGGACCACATTCAGGTTCCACACCGGTGCCGGTGGGTGAGTTGGAGGAATCACTCTTTTGAGTCCCTCTAAGAAGGCTTTGATGGCAGGCACCTTGAATAAAGAGAGGCGCTGCCTGTTTTGAAGATAGGCCGCTATTGCGGTTAGATGTATACGGATGGAGTTGTATGCCAGATTGCATCGGTATAAGTGTAACAGGTAACAGATGATGTTCTGAATGGATGCATCCAGCGGATTAATGTCATTGTTTTTACAGTAAATGACAAACCTTTTCCATTTAGCCGCATAGCAAGCTCTGGTCGTGGGTCTCCTGGCCTCCTTGATGATATTCATACATTCTGGAGGCAGGTTCAGGTAGCCAAACTCTAAGCCTTCAGGAGCCAGATCGCCAGGCTCAGCTGTTGCGGATCTGGGTGCAGAATTTCGCCATGGTTCTGTGTTAAAAGTTTGGGTGTTAGCCGCAGTCTTTGAGGCGGCACCACGGACAGTTCTAGTAACGTGGTGTACCATGGCTGGCGTGCCCACATTGGAGCAACCAGGATAAGTGTCATTGAGTGTTGCCGTAGTTTGCGTGCCACTAGCGGTATGAATGGCGCTGGGGGAAAAGCGTACGCAAATCTGCCTGACCAGTTCATCCATATCGCATTGCCCTACGACTGAGGATGCGGAAACCTGGCGGCAAAGCTTTGGCATTTTGCGTTTTTCCTTGTGGCGAATAGGTCTATCTCTGGATGACCCCACTGCTGGAAGTACGGTTGGAGTACTGAGGGATGTAGCTCCCATTCGTGCATTTGGTGGCTGTGTCTGCTGAGCAGATCTGCCATCTGGTTGTCCTTGCCCGGGAGGTGTTCCGCCATGAGGAACATGTTCCTCTGAATGGCCCACATCCACATGCTCTGAGCCAGATGAGACAACTGTGGAGAGTGTGTTCCTCCCTGTTTCTGTATGTAGTACATGGCAGTCATGTTGTCTGTTCGGATCAACACGACTTTGTTGCACAAGTGTACTTTGAATGCCTTCATTGCCAGGAAGATGGCCATCAGTTCCAGAAGGTTGATGTACATCTTCCGTTGCTGTGTCGTCCATAGTCCCTGCACTGTGTAATTGAGTACATGAGCTCCCCATCCCTGGAGAGACGCGTCCGCTGTCAGTATTATTTGTGGAACAGGCTCTTGGAACGGTCGGCCCTTGCAAAGGTTGTGTGGATTCCACCAATGCAGAGAGTTGTATGCCCGACCGCTCACCAACACTAGGTCTTTCAACTGTCCTTAAGTCTGATTCCATTGACGTGCCAAGCACTCCTGAAGCGGGCGCATATGTAGTCTCGCGTGCGGGACTATGAAGATGCAGGAGGCCATCATGCCTATCAACTGCATGAACACTCGCGCTGGAAGGGAGTGTTGTGGTCTGAATTTTTTTATCAGCAGTTGCATGCTGTTGATTCTCGCTAAATTTGGCTGAGCTTTGGCAGCCAGAGTGTCTATAGTCGCGCCCAGGTACTGCCGTACGTGGGCGGGTTGGAGATGTGACTTTGGATAATTCAGAGAGAATCCCAGACTGTGAAGAAGGTGAATGGTGTGGGATATGTGGCTGGCACACTGCTGGGCTGACTTTGCCTGAACAAGCCAGTCGTCCAGGTAAGGGAAGACGTGAATGTGCTGTCTCCTTAAGTGTGCGGCCACTGTCGCTAGGCACTTGGTAAAGACTCTGGGCGCTGTTGTTACTCCGAAAGGGAGTACTTTGAACTGATAATGCTGATCCTGAAGAGTGAACCTGAGATATTTTTTGTGTGATGGGTGTATGGGTATGTGGAAATACGCATCCTTTAAATCTAAAGTCTCCCTGACTGAGTAACGGCAGAACCTGCTGGAGGGTGAGCATATGAAAATGCTCTGACAGAATGTATTGGTTGAGGGGGCGGAGGTCTTGTATAGGTCGTAAAGACCCGTCCTTTTTTGGGATTAAGAAGTACAGAGAGTACACCCCTGACCCCCGCTGTTCCATAGGCACGAGCTCTATGGCTCCTTTTTGCAGCATACTTAGTACTTCTTGCTGCAATAATGTCAAGTGCTCTGCGGACATAGGACGGTGTCTTGGTGGTATGTTGGGTGGATTGGATGTTAATTCCAGACAATAACTGTACTGGACAATTTCTCTGACCCACCTGTCTGTGGTGATGGATCTCCAGACTGGCAGGAACTGTTGGAGTCTCCCCCCGACCGGTGTTATGTGGGCGGGGGGCAGCGACAAGACGTCACTGTTTGTTATTGGTGGAGGACCTGGTGTTGTTATGTCCTCGTCCTCTGCCTTTGGTGCTGGATCCACGATATCCACCCCTATTGTTTTTATTATAGGTACTCTGGGTACCTCCTTTACTGTACTGCTGCTGGGACCCCTGACCTCTAGCTGCTCCTCTATTCCCGGGGCGACGAAAGGAGCCACTCCGAAACTGCTGCGACCGTAGAGCCCCCATAGATTTCGCAGTTTCAGTGTCCTTTTTAATCTTTTCCAGTGTAGTGTCAACCTCTGGGCCAAATAAAAAGTCTGGGTTGACTGGTTGATTCAAGATATTATTTTGAATCTCAGGTTTGAAACCTGATATTCTCAGCCATGCGTGCCTCCTCAACATCACACTAGTGTGGATTGCCCTTGCTGCAGTGTCAGCTGCATCCAGTGCGCATTTGATGGACGCATTTGTAATGAGTTGTCCCTCTCTGATGAGGAGCTCCGCTCCTTCTTTGTATTCATCTGGTAGGTGTTCTAGCAGTGTTTCTAGTGTATCGTAGTGTGACCTGTCGTATCGGGCCAGGAGTGCCTGAGTGTTGGCAATGCGCCAGATGTTTGCTGCTTGTGCTGCTACCCTTTTGCCCGATGTTTCTAGCACTTTGGACTCCTTGCCTGGAGGAGGAGCATCACCTGTAGTCTGCGAGTTAGCTCTCTTGCGAGCATTAGAAACTACCATGGAGTCCAACGGCAATTGACCTTTAATGTATATGGGGTCTCCGGGTGCAGGTTTGTATTTTTTCTCTATTCTGGGGTTTAATACCCGTGCCCTGGTGGTGTCCTTAAAGATGTCCTTAGCATGTTTAAGAACCCCTTTTAGCATTGGTAGAGTCTTGACAGTTCTTTCTGATGTGGAGAACGTGTCCACTAAGAAATCCTCCTCCACAGAGTCAGAATGGAGTTCTACTCCGTGATTGGCAGCTGCCCTTTCAATGAGGGCGTTAAAAGCAGCAGTATCTTCAGTGGGAGATGGTTTGAGATTGTAAAGATGAGTGTCAGGAGCATCTTGTGGGTCACCTTGGTCAGTAGGGTCTCCCCATGCTTGATCTTGGTCTTGCTGTTGGTCATCAGGGTCATTATCCACAGGATAAGTGGTATCCTCCCCAATATAGCCCTCTCCTGCATCATGTTCTGAGTGTGTAGGACAGTGGTTCCCAAACTTTTTAGACCAGCGGCTCCCTTGACTCATTGGCCGTTGGCCGTGGCTCCCCATTACATAACTTTTTTTTTCGGTGGAAGGGGGGGGTGTAAGCCCGGCCTCCAGAGACTTCAATTTTTATCTCTGAAAATTATTGAGACGAAGTGGATGAAGGGATTATAATCGTGGATGTCATTTTATTAGCCGTAGTGTCTGAAAGGGAGGGTGGGTTAGATAGATTGATAGATGGATTTGTGCTCGGTGTGGGAATTACAAAGATTTTGTTTGAACATTTACATGTGTTTTCTTTTGCATTCGGCGAGTCTGACATTTGTATTTGTACATTTGAAAAGTTCTTCAAACAGCCTAAGTTAGCTGATGTGGTGCTATCCATGACTCTGTCTGGAGGGGCAATCAAATGCCACAGGAATAGTGGGACAGCAAGGTGGGAACTCCAGAGTGTGATTTATCTAGACTCGGAGATACCGGTAAGAGGCATGTACAGTGTTCGTCATCTGATGCATCAGTGCACACCGTTGCTTCCAGGCAAAGAGTGTTAGACAATGACAAATATGTTAAGTACAGTTCGCTCGTGGAGCACCAGAGCACAAACAGTGCCTCTTTCAAGGCAAAGATAAACTAATTACTGGATGCTCAAAAATCAAAACTTGCGAAGCCTGGTGGTTATGGGCACATTGAGGGAACAAAAAGTTCCTATTCGTGGCATGTATTACAAAGTGCTCTTGCACAGGCTACATACTCTGGGTAGATGAGCGCTGGGTGATGTAGCAAGTAGTAGTTGGAAGGTAAAAGGTGGCTGCACACATACCTTGACTCAGCGTGTGGCCCATCTGTAAGTGGTCTTGTATATATTCCATTCCTTAACTGGGCAAATCACGTAATATCCCCGTGCCTATCAAAAAATGTATGTATCCTTGTTTAGCGTAACTGGTGCTCATGTAAAGCACTGCAATACCTTCGGTTCGAGTTCGCGCTATATAAAAGAAAAAATAAAACTGGAAAAAAAAGGTTTCTTGTACTTACTGTGTGCCAGACAGGCTAGTAGCCTTTGAGTAAATTATGGCCACTATCTGCCAGAGGCGCAACTAGAGCCACATTTCGGGGGGGGGGGGCTGAGGAAAAATTTCGGGGGGGGGGCTGAACTTTAAGCAATAGGCAGAGTGGAGCTGCAGGGGCTCTTAGAAGGGGTGAAACAACAGCGAGGCCTCATTAACACGCAAATGGTCTATTAAAGACCTGTGAAGTGCTCGGGTGCGGCTGCTTTTTTGCCCGGGAAGGTGTCTCATCCCGGGCTGCCACACACGACGGGGGGGGGGGGTGGGGGGGGGGCTGAAGCCCTTTGAGTCCAATGGGAGTTGCGCGCCTGCTCTCTGCTTGGCCCCACTTCAAAGGCATTTATACTCTACCTTCCCCTGAACTCTACCTCGTGTGCACACTTCAAAGAGCTCGCACTTTCTTATTTTTGTTAATGAAGCAAAGCTTCGGTGTCCTATGTTGCCCTTTTATCTTACAAATATTTATTACTAGGATTTAAATGACCTTGTTAGACGAGTGACTCGTGCCTTTTGACATCAAAATTACTCCTAAATGCTGAAACTGAACAGCTCTTCCCGCTATCGAAGCAACTACTTTACAGCTGTGGAGAATGCGGCTATGTTCACCGGCTGATTAATTTCTTACTTACACTGATGCCTGAAGTGCATGTGGCAAGGGTGAAGGTCTCCCTTTCAACTGGCGCCGTGAGATGAGATACCGCCTGTGCTTTGCCACCACTGTTGTGGTATCTGCTGCACTGCAGTGTCTCCGCAAGTGTATGAGCAGCTTCTATGCGTGTGGCCTCGTTGGATGAGCAGACGATTGAGCGATTTTCTTTGTCCTGGAATACAGAGTGTTTTTGCCGGCTCCAGGCACCCAGTCCTTTCCTGTGGTCTTATTAGGAGTTTTAAGTTACAGCCATCTCAGAACTGTTGCTGCGCCATTTCATTTCAGTCATGCACGCGCCTCAATATCCCCTTCAAAGCACTGAATTCCCATTAGTGCTCGCGGCGCCCCAGGCTAGTTTTAATGGCGCACCAGGGTGCCGCGGCGCACAGTTTGGGAACCACAGGTGTAGGAGAAAAGGATGGTGGTTCCTGATGATAGGTGTGGAATGTTTCTACAAGCACTGGCGTTGAACCTGATGCCAGTTTCCTTTTTAGTGGAATCTTGTAGGAGTCCAAAGCCTTCTCTAGAACAATTCTCCGCTTGCGGAACAACAGCCTACCAGTGTCGGCGTCGATGAACTGGTCCTGCGAGTCCTCTACATCGGTTTTTTCCGTGGACACTGTCCGTGGTTGTTCGACACTCCTCCTAAGTTCGAACATCTTCGGCGTCCCCGGTGGCGGCAATCCAAACTTGATCGGTGCCGGCGCCGAGTGAACTTTGGCGACTGTGTGGTTCGGGACCCATTTTTGGTTCGAGGGCTGCCCGTTCCCTGATGCGCTGTAGGGACTCCGACACCTGTTGCAACGTGAATGCAGACGGTGCTTTGGAACCAATAGGCTCTTTGGAGACAGGCCTCAACGCAGTCTCCGGTTTCTTCCCAGCCTTCGGGTTTTCGATCCGAAGTTTGGGATCTACGCCTGGTTGATTCGAAAGTTTGGCGGTCGCCGCACTCTTCGGTGTTGACGTAGTCGGATCGACCACCGTGACCTTGGTGGTTGGTGCCCCAGCCTTCGGTGCCGTAGGCTGTAGCGTCTTGTCGGGACCGAGGGCCTTCTTCTGTGTCTCGGTGCCGAAGCCCTTTTTTGTCTTTTCGGTACCGAAGTCCTCCTTTCTTTGGTCGGTTCCGATGTCCCTTTTCTGTGTCGACGGATTGGAGGGTTTCAATGCCTTCGATCCGACTTGAACCAGTTGCACTTTCGGTTTCGTTTTGACCGGTGCTGGTTTTGGTTTCGCTTTCACTGAACTGAATCCAGTCTTTTTTGATAGCGTTGGCTCTTTCGAAATGCTCGAGGCCGGGCCTTCAGGCGGGGCTGTAGAACGATCCGACTGATCTTGGGTAAGGCCCGCAGGCGATCCCTCGACCTGAGCCTTAGCAGGACTGTGTCCTTCGGCCTCCGCATCGACGGATTGGCCTAGCTCCTCTCCCGAGCTATCTTCCTCGGCCCCAAGGGCCTCATCGTCGTCTCCTACCTCGTCGACGACGTCTTCGTCCTCGAAGATCACCTCATCATCGTCGTCAGAATGGGATTCAGGCTCTGAAGCATGGCTCGAGTCTATCTCTTCGACGCTCTCTACTTCCTCCTCCTCGGTGCTGAATATGTTAACCGGGTTAGGCGCCGATTGTTTGGCCTCCAATCTAGCCGCCCGTCGAGTCCGAAGTGTCTTCTTTGACCGGAACCGGGCGCAGGCCATACACCTTGACTCATCATGATCCGGTGATAAACATTTGTTACACACCGGATGGACGTCGATGTGTGGATATTTCGCATGGCATAAAGGACATCTCTTGAAGGGAGTCCTCGATTCCATCCTCGAACGTCGATCGATGGTCGTACCGAAACTAGGTCCGAGAAGTGTGAATAAATCCGAGAACAGGTCTAAATATTTGTCGATACCGAACGTAAACAATACCGAAGATACCTAAAGGCTTTTGGCCTTTAATAAAGTTTTCCGAACTTGAGCTAAGATAAGCACATCCGAACCCAATGGCGGAAAAAAACAATCTGAGGATGGAGAGGATGCCCATGCGCACTGTAGTCCAGGGGAGGAGCCACCTATCTCGTGATACTTCGAAGACTCTTCCAGGACAACAATGTGCAATCATCCGGACCCAACACTAGGCGGCGATCTATGCACAGATATGAATTCAGCAGCCCACATGCCTCGAACACTTATAACTGGCGGCATTTCCTCATTTATAAGCCGCACATTTAGGGTTCTGCGCGTTTCTAAAAGTGGCACCCCCAAAATGCAGGGGAACATGCTCTAATATGTGCCATTAAAACACTTCTCGCCGGTAGCTTCCCACATTCTCGGTCAAACAGAGGTGCAAGTGCCAGTCTGAGTGGATGCACTTTTGATATTTAAATGGGCAGGGGTAGGAAAAGGGGTTTATCATTAACAACAGGGAAGAGAAAATCAAAATGTGTCAATGCACTTTTGTGCTAGGTGGAATCTCTGCATGCAGAAATGTATACATTAGAGCATCAGTTGATGATGGAGTACTCCTGGGTACTTTGTAACTCACCCAAAATGTGAAAAACCTTATTGGAGCAGATTTCGATGCTCAATGTTCTCATTACTTTGGATGGGGACGCTGACTTACACACTTGGCCACAGCAGTAACTTATTTTGCAACAATTTGTAATTCTATTGCTCAGCATGAGTAATTCTTCCTACACAGAGTGCAGGCCTTTCAGGTGGGGCGTGACCATAGTGTACTAAATAAGGCTGCCCTAAAAGTAGCAGGCTTGTATTATGGCAGAGCTGACTCGGTCTTTATTTATGAAGGTTGCTGGAAACGTTTTAATTGAGTGCGATAATATTATTGCCAGTTACCAGTCAATAGACTTCTCACTTCATATAGGGTGTATGAGAAATGGGTCTGTTAAATTGGAAGCAGGGTAGCCCTACCAACAAAATGAACCCACTCTGCCCTGGAATAGTCATCCACTGTGAATAGCCCTTACAAAATTAACTAGAGGGCTAAATGATGGGGGCAACGCCCTACCAGACACACAGAAACATTACTGGGCCCCACACATAGTAACCGTAAATAGGTGGGCCTTCTGGCTGCTGGATGACCCCTCTAAGAATAGACAGAAATGCATTGGAGCATAAAGGCTATGTGGCGGCCCTCTAGACTTGAAAGAACCGAAAATCATTGCCAGACCACACAGTCTCTCACGAAGAACTCAGCACAGACAACCAATTAACAGGCTTCCAAACATATAAAAATATCCACGTGAAAAATGCCCTGGCAGCCTATTCAACTAGAAGTACCCGAATAGTAGAGTCATCTCCACTAGGAAAAAGGAGCTCTGACGCGAAGAAAATATATATATATATATATATATATATATATATATATATATATATATATATATATATATATATATATATATATATATATATATATATATATATATATATATATATATATATATATATATATATATATATATATATATATATATATATATATATATATATATATATATATATATATATATATATATATATATATATATATATATATATATATATATATATATATATATATATATATATATATATATATATACCTGTCTGGCGTGCCTACTGGCCACAGTCGGGTCATTATTAAGTGTCTACACGGAGGTGACTGCACCTTCCGTGTAATCGACGTGCCAGAGGACTCAGGGCCATGTGGATCCGCTCACGTTTCACAGAGGGACGTATTGGAAGAGTATATATATATATATATATTCACTGAAAAAACCATAGGTTTCACACATGTTATAGTTAGCTGGACATTTTACTGATAAAAAACCAATGAAATTCCCCCGTTATAGTTACTGTAGGCAACTATAACTCACGCGACCGCAATCCTCTGCTGATGCTAATACTGTATTTAGACACTTATTTGCCCATATCTTCTTCCATTAAATTTTAGCTATACATATATTACAAATATTTTTTTTTCATAAAGACACATATGTCATCAGCAGAGGATTACGGTCGCGTGAGTTATAGTTGCCTACAGTAACTATAACGGGGGAATTTCATTGGTTTTTTATCAGTAAAATGTCCAGCTAACTATAACATGTGTGAAACCTATGGTTTTTTCAGTGAATTAGCAAGGTTTTTTAAATGCTATTTCCTAACTATAACGTGTGTGAAACCTATGGTTTTTTCAGTGAATTTGTACGGTTTTTTAAATGCTAAGTTACTTTACGCCATTTGTGGCGTGCGCGCCCACTTAACGCAGTTCGTTCCGTGCACGGTTTTTATCAACTTTAATAAGCCCTGTACATTTGGTGGCCTTCGGCCACCAAAAGCACAGGGGGTGAGGTCAATGTGGATAGTGTTTTTTTTATTTCGATTTTATAATTTCATGTTGCCAAAATTACGTTTTTTTTCTCTATTAATAAGCCCTGCACATTTGGTGGCCTGCGGCCACCAAAAGCACAGGGGGTGGGGTAAGTGTGGATAGTGTTTTTTTTATTTTTATTTTTTTACCGTAAGCGTACGGTAAGCTTACGGTAAGCGTACGGTAAGCGTACGGTAAGCGTACCCCGCGAAATTGCCGAAAAAAAAATAAAACCGTTTTTGCTCTTGGGGGATGTTTGGGGACTCCCTCAACATGACTATGTGGGAGGGAGTTGTCAAAACAGCCCCGTAACATGTTTTTGGCCATCATGTTTGATAAACAACACTCAGTGCGAGAGACAAAATGGCGGACGCCGCTTCCTGGTTTCGGCCGATTCGAATGTTTACTAAGATCTAAGAGCCAATCAGAATCGCGCTCGCGCACGCCACCGTAAGCTTACGGTAAGCGTACGGTAAGCGTACGGTAAGCGTACCGTAAGCGGGCTCAGATATATATATTGATTTAAAGGCTATTTTCTCAGAATCTACTGAACAGATTTACACCAAACCTACAAAAGGCACTTCCTTGACCTAGGGACTACCTCTCTGCCAAATTTCTAGTAATTCTGTTCAGCCGTTCGGGCTGTAGCTCGTTCTAAAGGTCCTATGGAAAAATGCATGGGAAAAACGCGTTTTGGGACCCCCCTTTTATCTCAGCCCCCGGTTGACGAATCCCCCCGAGACTTTCAGGGTAGGAGCGGAGCGTAGCGCCCCACCTATTTTGAGAAATTCGCGAGGATTCGTCGACCGGCGCCAAAGTTATTCAAAATAGAATGTTGAGGTTTTCCTATGGAAACGTGGTCCTAACTATAACTACCTACTGGCGACCGCCAGTAGGTAATATATATATATATATATATATATATATATATATATATATATATATATATATATATATATAACACTTAGTCGTACTTAGCCGATCCTCCTCCAAACGGTGCCGGTGCTAGCAGCGATGACGACAACCGCGTTAATTATTTGCAAAGGAAGTTACACTTCCGGAACTCCAGAAAGATAACAGCGCCACTCCAAAGGATAGCACAATTACTCTTTATTGTGCCCACAACAAAGCGTTTCGGCGATGCCTTTCTCAAGTTTGATGACCTGCCTCAACCAGGGAGGGTTGGAAATACTAATGAGTCTTCTTTAAAGCAGAAATTGGCACTCTTGGAGAAACTCACCAAAAGAGAGATCAATAAATGGTGGGAAGTAATATCGCTCACGAATTACATTGAAGTCAATAGGCAATACCATCTTGCATGCGGGCAGTGCGCATCCTGCACACTTGATAACCAGTATTCCTTATGGAGAGATGCTCCGATTAAGGAGAGTGTGCAGTAGCGAACAGGATCTAAAATTAGCCCAACAAGCTAGCAAGAGTAGGTTTCTTGAAAGGGGATATACTGAATGAGTCATAGATCGCGCTTTAGCAAAATCTATGAAAGTCAGCAGACAGGAACTCCTCGATACTTATAAACCTACAGTCCATTTAGAAACACCTGCAAGCACAGTAATGCATGATCAGCCACTTGTGCAAATTAGCCGTTCAGAATCATTACAGGATACAATAGACAACATACGGAATTGTATAAAATTATTCATCGTAAATGGCCTACAATTCTGAGTGATACTGTTATTGGTCTACCCTGACCCAGAGAGCCTCCATTACTTTTAGTAGGGCCCCTTCCATGAAGGACCGACTGGTCAATACCAGCCCGGAAATTATTGAAAAAACTACTTGGCTACAGACTAATAGTGGCTTCTTCAAATGCAAAACTTGCAAGTCTTGCATTCATGGTACCAACATGAAAACTTTTAGAGATGGTTTTAGTAGCAAGGAACATCGTATTAATAAGGTACTTACTTGCAAGACTGAATTCGCTATTTATGTACTTCAGTGCCCATGCCAGCTAAGATACGTTGGGAGTAGAAAACATGCGGTGCATAAACGCATCTTACAGCATCTTCGGGCAATAGCAAATCAGGACAATACCTACCCTGTAGCCAGGCATTTTAAGGAATTCCATCACAGCGACAATAAGGGCCTGAAATTTTATGTCATTGATGCGGTAGTCGCAAGTAGGCGAGGAGGCGACAGGGAATCCAAGCTCCATATACTCGAAACAAGATATATTTTACAGCTCGATACCAAACATACAGGGGGGTTGAATATCATGGAGGACTTGCATACTTGTTTACCCTAAACTCTTGTTGGAATTTTTTATACATGATCATAAACAATTTTTATCTTAGTAGGTCAGACCTGTGTGGGGTTTTACCTTTTTGATAATTATTTATTGTTTTGTGATTTTCTAATGTAAAGAGGGTGATTAAATAGCAGTCTCACTCTCTATTAGATTCATGGTAACCAACCGAAGTCCCCTCCATAATAGGAATTTAGCCGTTAGTACAGCCCCATAGTCTGAGTAAGCGAAAACAGGAAGCAGGCAGGGGGTGGCAATTAGTACTCTCCCCATTTGCTAGTTTTTCATGTCTATAATATTTCAATGATGAAACAGTGTTCTGAGATGAAAATATGTCCCAAAATATAAAGGGGGTAACCGAGATATGATTTGGGTTATCTAACTAGACATTTGTACATAATAAGCACCTTACTTGCTATTAGAGAGTTGTGACTGGGCTCAGTCTACCTTAATGCTAGATGCATTTCCCCGAATTTAAACAGCAGGTACTAATAAGGTTTTTTAATTCACAGTGGATTAATTTTAATGGCTATGGTTTAGCACTTTTTATTTGCACACTTTTGCACAAAAAAACGGATGAACAAAGATTTGAGATTTTATTCTCGTGTCAGGCGGGAAGACGGGAGAGACTAACAAATTAGGGATTTATCCCATGATTGACCACAGTTGCTTTGATTGTACAGTGATTTGATTATAGAGTAATTAAACTATACAAATATGGTGGCAGCGATTTGGCATATATAGATGCAAGGTAAAATAATTTTGTATATATTGCCTATAGCAATGTGAGTTGCACCGACAGAAGATGGAATGATTCTGTAAGTTGGTGTTTTGTACATCGTATTTTTAGTCAAGGATTTAACCTTGCATGGTAATTTGTATTGCTTACGCAATAAGTTGTAGATGAGCTATTGATAAACTAGTTGGATTTATCCATGTATACTCATAACCTCAAAATGAAACTATGTTTACAGCAATCTTTTTTGGCACATATGCACGTTTGCACATTTATTGCGAATTTTGCACATTTTTAAAGTCATTGAAAGTATCGTATACCTAAACATGGTATTTATGAAATTTATACTCTGTTGCACGATCATTACATCTGTTTTTATGGAATTGTGCCATAGTATGTCTTACATTTTTTTCGACAATCAAGTCATATGATCGGTTTGAAATCTTGCACTGTCACTTTATAAACTGTGGCTTTTTTGGTTCACGTTGTCATGTGATCAAGGCTCGGAGGAGCCGAAACGTTATGGCGGCAAAACTGCACGGAATAAAATAATTTGCACCAATTCGTTTGGCCCGTGTATGCTGTGAAGTGGCGAAGATTTAGCTGCTGCTCATCTGCGGACTGATTATATATATCGTTCACGAATTACATTGAAGTCAATAGGGTACCAAGGGGACTGAGAATCACCATCATTCCCACTTATGAGAACTCAAATCCAGATTTACTGAATGAATGGTCTACGTTCATGGCGAAAACATGCTAGAGATGCTGGTGAAGTATGCCTTCATTTATCTATAAAACACCCGCAAAGAATTGGCAGAGCTAAGACAAGAACTGGACAAAGTAAAAACTGACAAAATGTAGTGAACTTTGAAAAATCTTTGGAAATCAAATAGAAAAATTACGAAGATACTATTAAAGCGAAAAAACAACGCAAATTCTTGCCCGATAAAAAAGATTACGCGGGAGGGCGTATTCTGACAAAGGAGGTTTGATTGGGCACAAAGAAATTTCCACCAAATCCAAAAGACAAAAGCAGCAAGAGTTGATTTCAACAGGGTCCAGTTCTGACATCAGCTCTGAAGGTGAATCAAGAAATACCCCTTTAGGGATACGACCGTTGACATTCCTTCACGAGTTTCAAATCCTGGAGCAAAAGAAGGAACAAGAGGAGAGAACACAAGTGAAAACAAGGAGGAAAGGAAGAGGTGCCAAAAGAGGAAGAGGCACCGCAACAAACAAAGAACAATTTTAAAAAGCAGACACGGTGGAAGAACTACAGCCGTTGTATCACCCCTATTCCAGGGAGAATCTGACACCCCATGTAACAGCAAATCAGTCATCAACTTGACTTCACGACCATTATCTGCAGAAGAAGAATCACTTTTACAGTTAGGCTTGTCATTCTGCCCAACAGACAATTTGAATGTTGTTACTAGTCGACTTGATTTGTTCCTTTACATACGAAAAGTTAAACTGATGAAAATCCATAAAATTCATAAAATGACTAAAAACGCAAATGTCAAAGTGAGCTACCAAGTCCCAGAGGATATGTCCAATTTGAATGTCGAAGATGCAGATCTTCTGCTAGAGTTATATGAAATGGAGGAAAATATGGCAGAGATATCTATCAGGGAAAAGCGGGAGTTTCTTGTGGAGTCCGGCTTTAGACCAGATATTGCATGTCACAGTGGTTTGAAACTTCGTTCTATCTTCAATCCAAACGTTCCCCATGACAACATAGAAGCTTTCAGTAACATCATGATTCATGAATTGAAAAAACTAAAGGCACTTCCACTCAAACCCTGGCAAGATAATTTGACGAAACCACAGAGAAACGCCCTTATTAACTTATCATCTGATCAAACAATAATCATAAAACCATCAGATAAGGGTGGAAACGTGGGGATAATGGAAGTTGAACATTACAATCAAGAAGCCCGAAGACAAATAGAGGAAACCACTTGCTATGAGGAAATTGGATGGGCCACATATAGATCCTCAATCAAAAGATATCATGATTTACTGATGAATTGGCGGATAGAGGGAATGCTTGACAAAGAAGAATATATGTTTTTGAAAACAGAAAATCCACAGTTACCATGCTTTTATCTATTACCAAAGATGCACAAGCATCCCACTAGACCACCAGGAAGACCAATTGTTTCTTCCAATGGTGGCCTATTCTATTTTTCTTGATTTATTTCTGGGACCTTTTGTTGTGAGATTGAGATCTTATTGTAAGGACAGCAGTGACTTTTTACATCAAATTCATGACATCCAATGGGAGGATGGCTATCAAATGATAGCTTTGGACGTATTGTCATTGTACACTTCCATAAATCAACTTTCGGGAACGACACATATCATTGTGGGAGCATATTCAAATGTTAAAACTATGATGCTGTACTGTTTAGAAGAGAACATCTTTATCTTTGAAAAAACACTTTACTGGCAGCGGTCTGGGACCGGATGGGCACCTGTTTTGCCCCCAGCCTGGCGAACCTTTTTCTGGGCTGGTGGGAGGAACAGGTGGTATGGGTGGAATCCAATGACAGGTTCACCGAGCATGTCACTATCTGGATCAGGTACATTGATGACCTGTTCCTGATATGGGATGGACCTGTGGACCTGGCACGAGAATTTATTGCAGAACTTGGTAATAACAACTTAAATCTCAAATTCACCCATTCCATCAGCTCGACATACTGTGAATATAGCTATCAGAATTGTGGAGGGACAGATGGTCACTAGTCTCTTTCGGAAGGAGACTGCAGGGAATACCCTGCTACATTCCAGAAGTAATCATCCTATTCCCTTACGTAAGAGTATCCCATATGGGGAGTTTCTCCGGGCTCGGAGAAATTGTAGCACAGAACAGGTTTATCAGAGGGAACAGAGTATAATGATAAATAGGTTCCGCATGCGCGGTTACGACAAAGTAATTTTAACTGCCATCGCCAAAGTGGCAAAGGTTCCCCGAAGTGAAGCCTTATTTGCGGTTAATAAAAAACAGAATCAAGATATCCCAGCTCCAAGACTAATCGCCACCTATAACTCTAAATCGAATACTCTAAGGCACGCCATGAAACAACATTGGAATTTGCTAGTCACGGATCCTATTATAGGTTCTTGTGTTGGTAAAGTTCCATCAATAACTTACAGGTAATCCAAGTCATTGAGGGACCAGTTGGTCCACAGTTACAACAACTCAACCAATGCGACCCCCTTGGCTAGGTGGTGCCAAAGGTTTTCAAAAAATGCAATTCCTGTAAGGCGTGCAGGCAAAGCCCAAGTAGAGATAGCTACAAGGTGGAGAGTGGCAGTCCCCAAAAAAACAATAAAATCAAAAAGATTAGGAAATTGATCACCTGCACTAGTGATTATGTAGTGTACTTCTGGAATGCCCCTGGGGTCTTCGGTACGTGCGGAGCACCTAATTACTTCTCAAAACCCAGATTTTACAACATATGCGGGAGATAACAAATAGAGATTGTAATTATCCAGTTACGAGGCACTTTGAGGAACAACATCAAAGTGATAATAAATTACTCACAATTTGGGGTACAGATAAGATCCTGTTGCATCCCAGGGGAGGGGACCTCGAGACACATCGACGAACTAAACACAAAGACACCGAATGTTTTAAATTCGGGAGAAGACCTTGCCACACATATAGGGTGTAGATAGGGGCCTCTATATATTTCTTCCTGGAAGTCAGTGTATGATAAGAAACACAGTGCAACTGCTGTTTTTTAAATTAATTCACTTACATTTTAATGAGTGAGGGTAACTGGGAAAGCTGATATAACTTCATACTGTGGGGATGATAATGATAGGACAAGCGAGCTATTTGGTCCCGCCCCAACCGTTGGGATACTTAATTTATCAAGACGA